>NC_142123.1:3534375-3850000 GCF_056152115.1 Neolamprologus brichardi
TTCCCTCTATGCGCATCATGATCTCATCACTGGGTCTGACTTATGTCTCTGTGAAGCTTCTTTTGAACAAACGTGATGAACACGCTTGAAAAAGTTGTCATCTCTTTGCACAAAAATGCAGTGTATGAATTGATGCTTGACAGCAGAGATGACCTACACTCAACTCCTGTCAGCATTTCTTTGTTACAGCATATGATGACAGTCACGAATGAAAGCAGCACAAATAAAAAGAAAGACTACACATAATGGATAGTTAGTTGTGATGGAGAGAAGCTGTCACGTGTAATAATGTAAATGCAAAGAAGGGCAAGGTGGCCTTAACTGGAAAAATAAATAAATAAAGCCAGTTGCTCGAAATCAGATTGCAGCCAGCATTTATCAAAGGAAAGACAAATTCAGGACGCTCATAAAAAGGCACCAAACATTTATCACAACTACGAGGACGATTATGGCCATAAAAATCTGCCTGGCAGAAGGCATGGGGCCTGTTATGTATTTAATCATTTGGCTACTGCGGTATGGTAAGAAATGAGGGAAGCAATGAAGCTCATTATATAGTATAACAGTGGTACCTGAAGGCATTTATTACATTCTTTCTTGAATAGAGGGGTACACTGTGGGGAAGTAAAAGAAGACAGGGAGTGATGAGCAGTTCCCTCCTTAACTTTAGACAAACTGTATTACAGAGATGGTCCGATGTTCACTGTTTAACTTCATGCAAACAAGAACACAAGTGATAAAACATTCTAATATGTTTGAGAAAAGAGACCCCACCCCCCCAAACAAACAAAAAGCTCACAGCAGTAATCCTTACCGGCTTCTGTTGAATGGGCGAGTGATATTAAGAGAACTGGAGCTGGTCTTGTAGTGTCCAGCAGAGCCAAATCCATTCACAAAGCTACTGTTGGGAAACGGAGCCTGCTCAAGAGGTGGAAGGGAGCATAAATAAATAAAAAAGTCAGTATTTACTAATCCTGCTTAAAGCAACACTTGTTTTCCAGATATCTGTTGTTTAGCTTTCCCCAAGGAGATGAAAATAGGTAAGCTCATTGTAGAGCGGCTTTAGAAAAGAAAACAACAAAAACATCCCAGCCAATTCTTATGCAACATTGTGTATTTATGTCACTGACATTTCAGAAAGCAAAGCATCTGAATTTAAGCATCACAATAAATAAGGAAGAAATAACTAACAAGGGATTCTGCCACAGCTGGCGCGAAACACATTTTTCACGGTTGATTTCCTGCATTATATTTAGGTGCTGAATGCTGGTGGTGAACGCAGACAAAAGCCTTTGAGGTGCATGAAGTGTGGCTTTCTGTTTTCTGGGTTTTAATAATCACACAGAACAGACATTAATGCCTGACTGTATTTGGCTATATTTGTAAAGATGCAGTTATTTCGATTAGTGCAAAATAAACTTGGATGATTAGTCGGCAGGTGTGCAATGGTCCTGTGATAAAAACACCTTCTATAAGAAATAAATTAACATTAATAACATACTGAATTCGCCCCTTTGACTGTAGATACTCTGACAGAGGGTTTTAGTTAGTCTCAAAGCAGCAAAAGCACAGTCAATCTCACCAGAGGCGTTTCAAAGTACGGTGTGGGCGAAGGTGTCCAGGTGGGAGGTACGATGCCGTAGAGGGGGTACTGCTGCTGGGGGTAGACGTGCTGCATGTAGAGCGGAGAGCTGTACTGGGACTGGCTCTGGGACTGCTGAGCGTACAGGCTGCTGTCCATGCTACGGTAGCCGTTCTTTGCAAAAAATGTGTTGATGGCCTTTATTCTGGCCTGTTGGTATGAATCAGAGGGGGAAATGTGTCAACAAACGTCAAGATGTTTACAGAGGGGCCTTTCCAAAATGTCAGATTTTAATTTAACTCACCATAATGGGTTTTCCCTGAAATGTTTTTACTTCTTCTCTCAAGTACTTGTACGCCTAGGGGGGCAAGAAAAGAGTCAAACGACTATCAGTGATGCTGGATTTCATCTGAATACTTTAGACATGATGAAGAAGAGTTGAGCTGAGTACCTGTTGAGCATCTGTGTCCGATTGGAATGTGATGTACCAGTTGTTGTTGTGTGCAAACTCGACACTTATAACCTTTGGACAGTTGTCATTTTTGAACAATGACTCCACTTCCTGTGAATTGAATACAATGCATACTCACTTCAAGCATATAACTATGTTTTCAGTGCTTTAATGGCCTGTCAGTCAAACTTTTTTTGTTTCTTACCTCAACAGGTGTGGTTTCAGGAACTTCTCTCAAAATGATAATGCACCGCTTGTGATTAGGACGCACTTTCTCCCCTTTCTCATCCACTTGTACCATAGGAGACGCTGGGAGGAAGAGTGGGTTTAAGAATATTTAAGTTGAGGCAAAAGACCAATCAGTACACACCTTTTTAAACATGAGCCATCCTCAGCTTTTCACTTACATCTCAACACATCCAGAATGAGGTCCATGTCTGTAGTGAGGACTTTAATGCTCTCCATACTGGCAATAGTCCAAATAGGGACAAACTGATCGCTGTCCATCTGGGACATCAGGTATAAATCCTTTGAGAGGTTCTCTCTGAATCAAAATAAATAAATAAATTCACGTAGATTAGCTTCTCCAAACAGTCAACAGAAAACTATTTTCTAAATTTTGCACATAAAAAAAACTTGCTTTAGGTGTTGGTTTCTTACCTGGAGAAATAATACTCCAGTTCTTTCTTCAGAGACTCTCGCAAATTCTCAGAAGAGATTGGCTGTTCTTCCGTTTTTGAATCCACTGTAAAACATTAAAGAATCAATGGTTAAAAAAAATTGCAATGTTTTCTGTTAAAAAGCATTAATTACATTATTTTTCAAACACAACCTTTTTCTTTTAAAAGACACATGCTGATGTCACATGACATTATAAGCAGTGACTGAAATGACTCCAACAGTGTCAGATTCATCCGTGTCATAAGCATGACAGGAAAAGTTTGAGTTACTGGAAAAGCGGCTAGATTGAGGTGACTTTTACTCCATTCAAACTCACACCCTGTATGTGTACAACAACACCTTTATCTATGACCTTGGGGGGGCATTAGATTGCACAGGTGTAACTAACACAGGGGCCAGTGGTTCCAAGTTTCCACAGTGGAGTATATGCTTAGCAACACAAGTGATTAAGACAGGGTTTTTGTCAAGGTGGTAATTAAATACAAATAACTCTACAGGTTAGTGTGACCCAGCAGTCTCTCAGTTGTTTACAGTGTTTCATCTGCTCCCAGACAAATTTCCCTCGGGGAACAAAGAGTTTTGTGAACACATCTGCGTGAAAGTCCTGTATTTTAAGCTGCTGAGACATTTTATGGTATCAGATCACTCAATCTGCCACCTCAGTGCATTCAGGTTGTTCATAATTTCCTGTTTTCAGACGTATTGAAAAAAACACTAATTTTTAGCTGCAGCCTGTGTGTGAAAATGACTTCTTGTGTCAGGACTGACCTGAGGTCCCTGTTGTAGACTCAGCGGGGGAAAAGCCCAACTCTGGAGGGTCCATTCCATTTACTGCTATCTCAGCTGTTGCTGTGGAGCTGCTGTTATCCAGGGCCGGGAATCCCACGGTATACTGCTTGCACCCAGCAGACGGAGGCTCAGAGTAACCTGTGAACAAGGTAAAGAGTCTGATTCAGAAAGAGCACAGTCTATTTCAAACTTACCCGCATCTTTGATGGTTTAGCTATTTATTGTTTGTGTACATGAATAAAGTTGCAACTTATACAGATGCTATCTAAGATTTTTTTTTTTTTAAAGTAGTAAGGCCCCAAAATTATTTTAAAACACCAATAACAACGTTAGGAGTGTTGACTCAAAAAGGGGAAATAATCCATGAGTAGACATGGGCGTCACAATGTCCAGTTTCCCAAAAAAGCCTTCAAACTTATTTTCCAAACACGTGCTGTAAAGCGCAATAAAATCAGTTTAGCATACTCTTTCATTTCTTACCCTCATTGAGATCCGAGGGAGACCAATGAGGGTTGCTGGTAACGGTCTCGCTGGGGGCCACGGGCATCTCCTGCCACACCTTGGCATTAGGATTCAAACCAGCACCCTTGAAGGTGACCTTTGAAATAGAAAGAGGAGGATCAATCAAATTTGGTTCCGGCAAACACTGAAAGCAGAGTGATGTTTATTTTTGAGCAGAGGTAAGTTGTCAGTTATCTAAATTTTACTGTTGAAATTTAAGAGTTTCTATTTAAGCACTGAAATGCACACAACGTTTCATCTGTTTAATGCTTTTAGTGGTTCTTCAAACGTAAGACGCATTCAAATAAGGGCTCTTTTGACTAACAAATGCGTGACCATTTACACATCTGTCACCTGAGTTTTGCTTCTTTTTTTTCCCAGTTGCTTTTTATTCCTTTTTAAGAAACAGAGTTTTAAATTTTAGATCTCTGCTGCACGTCTCAAGGCATGTTTGCCCTTACTCCAGCAGAGGTTTAAGGAAGGAGGATGCAATCCAAGTTACAGTCAATATTGAACAACCCTTCACACCCTTTTTACCTTGTGCTGGACAGCCATAGGAGCATGTTCAGCAAAAGACTCATTCAACCACAATACACCACAAAAACACCACATGAAATCACCCCTACTATTGGCCAAAAAACTTTATAACTCCCCCTTATGACACCTAGACTGTCATAACTAATACACTGTCTATAATGTTTATAGCATTGTTCTAATATGGCAGTTTGAGTGCCTTAGTTTTATTCAGTTTTGTTTATATTTTATATTTCATATATATTTTTCCCATTTATGTTTTAAGTCTGCATCTGAATGAAAATTACTTCCCCCTGGTATTAATAAAGTATTTTGATTCTGACACCAGGGGAAAACAAAGCCAAACTAAATTATGGTCTTCAACAACACCATAATAGACTAAGAGAGGAGCTATAGATGGGTCATAGCCAACAACAGCTATGTCTGCTGATTTTCATTGATTAAATTTATACTGATGGCTGGAACATCCCAGTGACACATGTCCCCATAAGGCCTTGTGATCTCCTGTCAACAAAATCAGCCCTTACCCTGTTCACCTCAAGGAGGGGTGACTATAAAAGCTGTGTGTAGTCAAAATATTTGCAAATAAACACGTTACATGTTACCTTCACCAGCATAAATTTATTTCCCATGTATGTTATCCACAGATCTGATCTGACTCTCCATACCAAACCGGCTATGGTCTGGCAGAAGAAATCCTGACCCTGCAAAGATCTGTGGCCAAGAATAGATTGCACACTGACACATTAAGATCTACAGACACCGATGTGATCTTGATGTGAGCTAACTGTGGACTGTGTTTTTAATCTTGTGTAAAGTGGATGGCAGCTTCCTGCTAAACTGTCAGATTTGCTTCACATTGTCATTCACCACCTGCTAACAGGTCCTGGCTCTTTTTTGCAAAAGCACTTGGCCTGACAAGAGCAGCTGCCGGTGGTAGTATGGCTCAGGGCACTTCTCCTCCCCGATCACACAACAAGAGCGGGATGTATACCCATAGGAGAGGCCTCTATGCCATTCAGACAAGCGCGGACATTTATGTGCGGTGCAACTTGACACATGGTTACAATGCACGCTTCTGTGTTACAGGCCACAGCGAGCCAAGCAATGTCAGCTGACTGCGCTGCGCAGCAAAGGCCAGGTATTTGCAACGCATGTCACTGCGCTAGCTAGGTCTGCTAGCACCGCGATTAGCTCACAGATAACGGAGTGAATGAACACTATCATTCGGCCAGTAATTGAAGCATCGTTCACCCGCTAACGGAAAACAACTGATTCGGCGCGTGCCCGCTTCAAATACCACCGCCGTCATCCTAAAGCTCTGTCAAAACTTAATTTACGGGCTAATGATTACTCAGCAAACTACTTAATGAGCTTGCTGGTTACAACGGCTAAGCTACCGTTAGCAGCTATCTAAATGAGCTGCGGTAGAGCTACTGCTATAACCCCCCACACACACACCGCCACCATCACCAAGTGTGTAAAAGTAAAGCTTGTACTGGCAGAAAGTAGAGTAAGTACTCGTGAAAGTCTTTGATTCTGGTCCTGCTTTCTCACATAGTCACAAAACAGTCACGCAAAAACTCACACATTCACAAACGCGCTCAAAGTTTCATTCTTGATCTTGTTTGAGTTAATTTCAGATGTGTAATAAATAACAAAGCTAATTACGCAAAGGGGGCGTACTGTGCTAACAGGTCTCCCTGTTAGAAAGCGGCAGTCGCTTAGCCAGTAAGCTAACACGCTAAAGAAGGCCTCACTCACCATGCCGCCTGACCCTCCCTCGCTCCCCAGCGGAGCCTCGTCCTTCCCACCGGTCTTCGGTCCGGGATCAGCCTCCTCCTGCAGCAGCGGCGGCTCTCCGCTCTGGTCTGAACTCATCAGCCGCTCCTGACTCACTTCCACCCCGTCGCGTTCTCCCGGCCCCCTCCTGCCACCACCACCGCCGCCGCGTCTCCCCGAAACGCCGGCTGAGTTCAGCAGTCAGTCTGGTCCTCTCCTACTCGACTCTGGATTGGCTAACCGGCTAGCGGGTATGCTACAGACTGAAGCTAGCGAGCTAGCGTGCGTATGAATCAACGAAGCGGGCTAACGACTAGCTAGCTCAATGAATCAAGCTCACACGCCGAGAAACTAATGGTACAAGCAGTGCCAAACCATGACTCTTCTTAAACGGCGGTCCCCACTGGCGTTTCGTCAAATACTACACCACACACCGGGTTCGTGAGGCGCATTCCTAACCGGGCGACCGGAGCGGACACTGGGGACACGCACCTTTCCTCAGCGCAGGCACACAGTCCGCCGAAATCCCGGCTGCCACCGCGAGAACTCGGTGACCTCTACGGCGCTATTTCCTTTTCCGGATTTACACTGTAGTTTTTCTTTAGTAAGAGCACTTACATCGAGACCCAGTCTCTGTCTTTTGTTTGTTTTGTTTTTTAAAGAATAAATAAATACAAGAGGTGAAATCCATCTAATGTTATTTTTCCTGTACCAGAGAATCTGAACTTATCTTCCTGACTTTAAACCATAAGAAATACATGACATAAATACATAAATAATAAGACACGCACTGGGATACATACCTTTTTTGTGCTGTAGGCCATTTCACCCTTCATGCGTGTTTTCATTATTTCTTATTACTTCTTGTAAATGCAGCTTAAATGCAGCACTATGTTGGGCGCTGCATAAGCTTTATATACAGGCCACCAGCCTGCTGCAATTCTCTGAAGTATAGGCTTTCAGTTTCAGTTACTGTGCTGATTACATTGTGAAAAGGCAGTTTGTTGATTACCAGCAGGAATAATGAGTGGTTTGGGACCTTTTGTGTGGCAGCAAAAGAAGTAAAAAGGAAAGCGCTGTGATGTAATCAGATTTCTGGCACCCTGCTCAAGATGTAATCAGGAACAGGTGATTAAAATAAATTTCATTAACCTGAAAATGGGTTCTCAAAGATAGCTAACATTCTATTATACTGGTGATTATGGATCCATAATTGGATTATCAACATTGTGAATGAGAATGGCTCCAGTGTTTATGTACCATTCAAAACAAAGCTCTCAGGGACTGGGGTATTTGTGTGCAGCCCCAAACATGTGCTTGACAAAAGACACAGAGACCTGCAAAGATTTTCAGATATCATTACTGAAAAACCAAGAATTTTCTGAATTTTAACCTGAGTTTGACGCACACTACACAGCTTGATGCAAAGCAGAATGGATCAATGCTCTGACTCATCAGACCAAGCAGGATTCTTACAATCTTGCATTTGATCAAATTAGCCTCAGTTTCCTGTTCTTAGCTGACAGGAGTGGCACTCGGTGTGGCCTCCATCTGCTTCAAGTTTTGACATGTTATACATTCAGAGATGCTCTTTCACATATTTGGGTTTTAACTTATAGTTATTTGAGTGACTGTTGCCTTCCTATCAGCTCAAAGCGGCCATTCTCCTCTGACCTCTGGCATCAACAAAGCAGTTTCACACAGAGAACTGCTGCTCACTTATATTTTCTCTTTTTCAGACCATTATCTGGAAACCATAGACATGGACACAGCCCCACACAAACAACCACATCATATTTAACCTCCTAGAACCTGGCGTCCACATATGTGAACATCACATTTTGGGGTTTCTAGACCTAAAGACACTAATATTTCTCTACAAGTGCCTGATATCCACTTAGGAGGACATTCTACTGCCACTGTTCTATCAAAATTTAAAACGAATGTTCTCATATGTGGATCTAATTTTTGTCAGAAATAAAAATCAGGTTAAAAAAAAAGATCTGGCAATTCTTTGTTTTTACATTCATGAGGTCCCAATATGCCCAAATATCAAAGAAATATTAAAAATGCATGCCATGGAAGAGCTCAAGTCTTAGGAGGTTAAACTTCTTTGGCTGATTAGCTATTTATGTTAAAAAGCAGTTAAACGTGTGTACTTAAAAAAGTGGCGAGCGAGTAGGCCAGGGTTCTATAAATCACTCATTTGTTCTTTTCAAGTCTACGTATCATCACAGCAATATGGGAATTTCAGCAAAACCATAAATTAATAAGTGCGTCAAAAGAATAAGTCAGTAAACAAAGCTTTTATTAACATGTTATAACATTTGTTACCAGAAAATTTACCAAAATGTATTAAAAACAAATGAAACAAAACAAAGGCTGCTTCAGTTGTAGTCACAGTTCTTCGTTAAACATAGGTAATCTCTTTTTGTGATGGCTTTTTCCACATACATTTATTTTATGACAAACCCATACAAACAGAGCTTATTCAGAGAATAATATATCTGTGTTTGAACGTGTGCAGAGGATATTTAGGAGCAGCAAAACAGATCGCAATGAGTCCATCTTTAGCTGCACCCAGCTCAAGTATTGTTCAAAATCAGGATAAAGAAAAGGAGGCTGAATGTGTACCGATGGATCACGTTATTATAGCTGGCTGCTTTTACCAGACATCTATGGTTTTCAATTGAGGTTCAAAATTTTCAGGGGCAAGAACCTCTTGGAGTAAAGGAAGTTTTCTAAAGATTTGTGATTGAGGCTTACTAATTCAGATGCATTAGGTGTAATTATATCAGCGCTTCCAGTGAGCTAAAATTCATATGTATAGGTGTAACGGGTACAATTTACTGTGGCTACAAGGAAAAACAAAACAAAAACACTTCTAAATGACGTCTAGATGATCATCAGGTCACACAGTTGCTAAATATGTAAACTTTTAATCACTGTGTTCGCTGTATGGGTTTTGATCAGACACCATTTCCACAATAGAGTGTAAATTAAAAATTAGTCTGCTAGTTTCTCTGGACAGATCACATTAATTGGCATTAATCACCAACAACACAGTGTTTTGGGGGGATTATCAGTCATCTTTAATGGCTTGTTTTCTTCTGCACTGTGTATTCAGGAAAAGCTTTTCAGGATGAGGGCTACAAAGAGGAAGCAAACAATCAGGACAGGAACGATAGCAGCTCTTTTACTGAGGCAGACAGATGGGTAAACAAGAAAACATGAGTTTGTTTATGGAAAAGAACAAAATTCCCCTGTCCAACTGCTTGCTAACAAGGAGCAGATGGCGTCTACTTCTCAAGAAAGCTACTCTTCTTGATCACATGCTCCATGTCGGCGTGTTCAGAGGTGTCCAGTTTGATGTCATATTTAGCCAAGATCTTCATGATGGGCCTGATTTTCAGCCACCACTGTGTCTTAGGGATGCGGCGCCTGCAACAGATGGGAGGGATCATTCACTCAGATGCTTCTTATTGTACTTATATTCTTACAACACGTGAGCTCGAAAATATATATCATACTCAAAATCTGTGTCTTCCTTCAATTCAGCGAGAGGTTGGAAGGTGAGGGCCCTTTTTCTCATTCCCAGCACGCAAGCAGAGTCTGCTGTGTTAGCAAAGATACGACCTAAAAGCCCCAAAGACAAACTGATTAACTAATTCATGATTCACATTGCACATGATTTACTGAAAGGAATATTCATAACATGATTATGTATGAAAAATTTACATTTAGAATGACAAAACATGATGTGGATCTGCTACACGATTGTTGTCGATGTTTGGTTCGGCCACTTGGAAGCTTTTACATATTAGAGCATTGAAAATAAAAACAATCATCTGGTCTTCTGCAGCTTTAAAAACGGCACCCTTTTCAGTTTCTGTGAACAATTTCACAGTTTCATTGTTTATTTAACCAAAACTAAATTAAAAAGCAGAAGCATTGTTTGAAGAACTAAAGCTCACCCCGTTGTGCAGTAGTTTTATGTATCACTGTATCAGTCTTTTTAATGTCCACATATTTATGGAAGCTCTGGACCTTGACTAGACTATTGCACTGCCTTGATTCTTTTCTTTTCCAGCTATTGTGTTGTAGATTAGCTGGTGTGACTGAGATCATTGTCCTGTTGTGCGAGCTAGTTTCAGCCCAGCTTTAGCTGTCACACAGATGGCCTCACATTTAACTGTAGAATACTTCAATAGAGAGGTGCCCTGATCCTGCGGCTGCAAAACAAGCTGAAATCACCACCGTGCTTGACCGCTGACATGAAGTGTCTCTTCTGACCAAACACAGTACTGGGTATTATTAGGGGTGGGGGGAAAAAAATCGATACTGTGTAGTATCGTGATATTTTGTTTGCTAATAATGTATCGATACAGGGACAGCAGAAATCGATATTTTGTTACAAAAAAGATTTTTGTGCTCTGACTTCAGAGCATGTTGATCCTTTTTCTGAGCAAGAATCCTGACATTCCTTCACTGTCCAAATGTGTTTAACTTTTATTTTAATTAAGTTTAAAACTTTTTTATTTAATGTAAAATTATATTTTGTTTTAATTTACTTTCAAATTCTTCAGTTGCTGAAGGGGCTGCATAGTTTTCATAAACTGCATAGTTCAGAATAGCTATAATTGTACCAGATGGTTGCGTTCAGTTAAGTTGGACTAGACTGTAATACAAACCGTTCAGTTTGTCAACAATAAAACTGAAATGAGAGAAAGACTGAGTGTGAGACTTTGATATTAGATAAAATGAATATTGATAAAGTTTACCTTTATGTACAGAATCTGAATATCGCAAAATATTTTAAAAAATTGCAATAATATCGTATCGTGCGTTAAGTATTGTGATAATATCGTATCGTGGGATGTATGGTGATTCCCACCTCTAGGTATTATGGCCAAATATCTCCCTCTTTGGTCATGTCTTTCAAAAGGACATTGTTCTAGGAGTTTTGTGGTTTGTTTAGAAGCAATTTTGCAAATCCAAGTCATCATTTAACGTGCTAACTGAGGTCTATAGAGTCTGAAATGTAGCACTTGAGTTTTTTGCAGTTTCTCTGAGGATTGCATGGTCTGACCTTGGGGTGAATTTGCTGGGACATCCACTCATGGAAATACTGGGAGCTTTTCTGAATGATCTCCACTGGAGAGCAATCCTTCTCACTGTAGAATGATGGACTTATATGGCTTTATCTGACTGATGGGCAGCAGCAGTTGCTCCTCTAACAGCTCTGCTGATGTCTTTCCTCCTTGGCGTCATGTTAACACACTATTGAATGCTGCAGAGCAGAAAACTGCCAAAAGCTCTCCTTTTATAGTGCTCACACTTAAAGATGATCAATTAATCAAGTGCAAGATTGGCAGCAACTGGCTGCTATTTACCTTCTTTTTCACACATTTGTCAAATAAATCCCAAGATGATGTAACAGGTCATGAGTTGCTGTTTATCGTATGTTTTATTAACCTAATTTTAAGGCCTGCTGAGGGCTAGATTAGTTTTATTAAATTTTGATATGTGTACTTTTTCTTTGCTATGACTTTACAACATGAAATTAACTCTACATATAAATATATAAGATTCAAGAAACTTTACTTCAAAACTTTAAACAACGGCATATTTCATCATATATAACACAGAGTTTGGCTTTAAGTGCACATACCATGCCTATAGCACTCCTTCAGTTTGTCAGTAAGCCACAGAACTGCCTTGGCACCCATCTTTGTGCCGAAGTTTCTGTCGAAGGGTGTAGGAGTGCCGCCCTGCAGTTGGTAGAGGACACGCAGTTAGAATAAATCACAGAAAAATGAGGAGCAAACCAATTATTGCGTTCGGACATTTCCCCTCATGAACACACCTGCTGCATGTGTCCGAGGACATTCTTACGGCAGTCAAAGACGCCTTTTCCCTCCTCTGAGTACAGGTTGAAGATGAAATCAGTCGTGTAGTTGGAATTGCAGCTTTCATTCCTTTTGAACAATGAACAGTAAATTATTCTGCTGTTGCCTGAAAATAAATGGACTTTTATCTGGTTTCAGAGCATGAATTATGGGTCCTGTTCACAGCAGACATTGTAAAGGTGCAATAATGGCTCATTTGAATTCAACTGTGACCATGAGCCAATCAAACTAGAGCAGATATATGAAATTCAGCTTTTACTAGTTTTATTATTTTAACCGTGACTTTCCTATTTTGACATGTGAAAATGCTTTCAGTTAAAATGGCCTGTTGTATAAAAGAACTTGTCTCCTGGGTTCTTGTTGTTTTGAATATCCTGAGTTTTTGGTGTTTGTACTACAGAAAATGGAAGCTCATACTGTGAATTTGTGATTGATGCTCTGCTAAATCAGTAATTCACAATGACTAGAGGGTTACAACTAGGGATGCACCGATACCGATACTGGTATCGGGGCCAATACTGTAAAATGTGTGTGTACTCATACTCGTAAAAGTTAACCGATACTAACTTATTTCATTAATCAGAGGGTGGCTTGTCATTTCTGTTGTAGTTTTTTAGATCGGCCACTAGGGGGCCAATTATTATTTTATTTTATAATAATTATTTTGTTTGTTTGTTTACAATATGGACACTCTGCAATAATTTAAAAGTTTAATTTATTCGCAAACCTAATTTGTATTTATTTTATTCCAAACAGAAGTGTTTATTTATTATTCTGAAAGCTCGAGACAGTGCCAATAGTTCAGTGATATTTTGTAAAATTACAATGTGGAGACTCTGCAATAATTTAACAGAAGTGCTTATTTTTCACTTGAAATTTTTTTGTGGTCATTTTTATTAAGATTTTATTTTTTATCGGTAGGGAATATAATAAAACCTGTCTTCCAATTAATTGCATTTGTGTGTGTGTGTGTGTGTGTGGTAGAAGTATCGTTTTTTGTACTCTGTATCGGCAAGTACTCAGATCCAAGTATCGGTATCATATCGGTTTGAAAAAATTGGTATCGTTGCATCCCTAGTTACAACAACTGGATATTCCGAAGATTTACTCAGTAGCAGGTAACCAGATTACTGGTTTTATACCAGGTATTTACCTTCTTCCTGTTGCACTTCATTTCTTTTCCCTGCCAGAACAAAACCTACCTGAGAATCAGACCTCTCTTCACTGTTGTCTTCATCTTCTCCACCATGTGCTGGACGTTCGTCTGTGAGCAAAAGTTCACCTAATTACTTTTCAGACTCCATAAACTTTAAAGACAGAAAACTGAAACCAAAAGAGTCCAACACAACGAATTCATTATGTTTCTGTCCTCAGGAAGAAACTGCCCTCTTAAGACAGTCACTTCAAGCAATGAACTCTGGCTTTCTTTTGGAGCCACAAACACTCAAAACTTGATGGCCATGCCCTCTTCTTCACCGACTTTCAGCTCACCTCCAGATCTTTAATGTCGAATTTTTCCTCAAAGATGTAAGCGGCATCAGCCCCAGCAGCCAGACCTGCCATGGTGGCTAAGTAGCCACAGTATCCACCCATAGTCTCAACGATAAACACGCGGCGCTTGGTGCCTGCTGCAGACTGCTTGATCCTGTCACAGGTCTGCAGAGAAACAAACCAGAAAGTAAAAGATAAACTGCTTCCTTTTTAATTTATGTTTGTGCATGTGCGTATATATTTGCTGTTCAGCCACTAACGGAGGTGATGGTGTTCAGGGCAGTGTCGGCGCCGATGCTAAAGTCAGAGCCAGGGACGTTGTTGGATACGGTGGCAGGGATAACCACAATGGGAATGCACATTTCCTCATATTTCTCCCTAGCCTGCACCAGCTCGAGGCCTCCAACATACGCCTGCAGCACAAGAGGAGATGCAGATTCATTTTTTTCTGTGCTTCTAGTTTCAGGAACTTCTGCTCACTTTGAATGAGCAGAAGAGAAACAAAGCCACTTCTTACCTCAAAGCCGCCAATGATCACCAAAGCGTGGATGTTGAATTTGGCGATGTTCTGGCTGATCTCCTCCAACCTTTTGCCTGGAAGAGTTCTTCGGGAAGCCACGAAAAAATACAGGATACATGTTTATTTTCCAAATAAAAAAATCAAAGAAATAAATAAAAATGCATATTTTTACCTCTTGGTGCCCAACATTGAACCTCCTTTTCCAGTCCAGCCACTCACAGAAGTCCAGATAATGGGCTCGATCTGTAGTGAACAGGAAGATCTAACTGAGATTATATAATAAAAGTAAAACACTTATAACTATTGGAAGACAAAGTACAGTACTCACACATGAAAGCAATGACTTACATGCTTTCAAATAATTCAAGTATCTGCATTTGACCCCACCCAATAAAAACAGAAGAGAAGCAGAGGTCTTTTATTTTGAAAGGCTCGTTTTTTATTTTTTTCTTTACATGACACATAGATGCAAAAAGGGGAATAGCTCCAATTTCATGGGTACAGGGGCTTTTATATTGCTCCCAATATAAATTCCGAGCTAATCAACTGAACAACAACTGAACCAACTAATGCCACACACGTGCACACACACACACTGATTACTGAGTCCAGTCAACAACTTCACCACAGCAACTTCTCTCTCTCTCTGATGCTACAAGCAAGGACACCGGTTGTTAACAGAGATGGGCTGTAACGCGTTACTGTAATCTGATTACTTTTTAAAGTAACGCGTAAAGTAAGGGATTACTATCGCAAAAACGGTAATTAGATTACCGTTACTTTCCTGTAGGAACGCTGCGTTACTAAAACCGTGATTTTTTTGCGAGAATGTCTCATGACAGTGACGTAAGCGAGTGCGACGTTGGTGACGACAGCTGTGTGCAGATCAACAATGGATCATATATCGAGTACGGCGTTTAAAGCGTGGAAGTACTGACCTTACTTTGAGTTTGATTCCATAAAAAGTGACAAAAACATTAGTGTCCGTTGTGCGTGGAAAGAAAACTTATTTTTACAGCGAAAAAAACCCCTAAACAAGCACCGAGTGCGCAACGACGTAATGGGAAATTCACAGAGAAACTCGCGGATTCTTCCATTGACCGCTGCGGCACACCTGCACCAGGATAAACCTCCGCCTATACCACTCCTGCTTTACAGGTGAAAATAGAGCAACAGGACCGCTAGTCTTTGACTTTATTTATTTTCTGCTGTGTTTTACTTGCATCTATTTGAAAGACTGAGTGTAAACACACAACATATTTTATTTTATGTGCTGGAATGTGCAGAAAATAGGTTTAAATATTAAACTAATTCTTCAAGTCAGAGAATGTTGCATATAATTTAATTTTTACTTGATGCATAAAGTTAAAAGATTAAAACTAATAAAACAAGTTTTAAAAAGAGACTTTTCCATTTGATTACATTTTGTATGATGATTATGCAGAAAAAGTAGAATTGGGCTGAAAGATCTATCGCTTTATCACCTATTCAGGTTGTAAATCGTGTTTTTAAAAAGTAACTAAGTAACTAAGTAATTAATTACTTTGGAAAATAAGTAATCATAAAGTAATGGGATTACTTTTCTGGGGAAGTAATCAGTAATTAGTTACTGATTACTTTTTTCAAGTAACTTGACCAACACCGGTTGTTAATAACAGCAGTTAACAACAATGTAGGGATATTTTTTAAAATCCTTCTCCTCACATATATAATCAGGCCCCATAATTATCCTACAAGAGCACTTTCTTCTCAGACTGGGGGCTTATTTGTTATTCTTGGAGTATTTAAAAGTAGAAGTGGAGGCAGAGCCCTTAGTTTTCATCCTTCTTCTGTGGAACCACCTCCCAGTTTGGTGCTCATTAAAGTACAGATTCTTCTAACATGTGTTTTCAGTGCTTTGTTAGCCTTTTTATGTCTTGCATGTTTGTCGCCATTCATACTTAATATCTTGCCATTGTGACCACCACGTGCGATAACATAACAGTTGTCGTCGCTGTTTGATGGATGTGTTATGCTCACATTTTTTGATCTGACAGGGAACAAAACACAGTTCTAGTCTTCGTAACCGAAGTAGGAAGAAGATTCTTGCATGTGTGACACTGGTTCTCTGGTTTAAAAGGATAACAGATTACCAAAAAAATTATTACCTGTCCTTGAGCCAGACCGTCGAAACCTTCATGGACTGCCAGCATGGAGTGACCCTGGATGATGCCCATCCTCACCGCTGCACGCACGGCAGCGTTCATACCAGCACAGGGGGCGCCGATATTCATAATGGCCACATTGATGTTACTCTGCCAGCGACAGATGGACACAATGAGACAGCTGAAGGTCCTTTAATATGATTCAGTAACAACAGGGAGTCAGGAGGAGTCTGGTTTAGAAGGTGAAGGTCGCTCACCTTAGTATCTGGAGGATTGATGTGAGCCAGCATCTTGTACGTATTCCAGTTGTTTTCAAAACTCCTACACATCATAAAGGAGGGTTAAAAATACGGCTCAGCTGTTAGA
Source organism: Neolamprologus brichardi (assembly GCF_056152115.1). Lineage (NCBI taxonomy): Eukaryota > Metazoa > Chordata > Actinopteri > Cichliformes > Cichlidae > Neolamprologus > Neolamprologus brichardi. The sequence continues at coordinate 3,551,126 of NC_142123.1, forward strand.
CTTTTACAGTGTTTAGTCAGAATAAACAATATAAAATTATTATAGTCAGTATTTTAATGATTTTTCCTTTGTGTTATTAGGCATTACTTAATATTTAAATGGTATTGCAAGTTTTACTTTAAAATGTTTTTTAATTGATTGCATGTGCCATCTAATGTCTAATTTGTTCAGCCCACAGAGCAGATGACACTGGCAGAGCCTGAAGCTGCACAATTCAGGCTCCATAGTTATGCAAAGTTAGTCGATCTCTGTGAAACACGTACTTTCCTCTGAGATTGATGGCATCGTCAAATCTGCCCTGAGCCATGGCAGCACTCACTTCTTTTGTCTGTAAAGCGTAAAGTCATTGTAGTGTTAGTGGATATCCTTCAGAACAGACAAAGCAATGCACTAATCATCTTTTTCCTTGGGTGAAAATACTCTGACGTACCACTTGCACGCACTCCATGAGCGGCAATCTGACGGCTTGATTCCCCGACAGGGTGACCACACAGGCGGGAGTGTCCGGGGTGGCCTCCAGCAATGCCATCACCGCCTCCACTCCCATCCTGCTGCCCTAGAGGAAACCAACAGAGCCAGTTCACCAGAGGGTGTACTACGACGCAAGTTCAACACAGCTAGGCTTTCTTTCCGTTAGCTTTCTTGACCCAGTTCAGGCTTCGTTCATGCTCATCTAATAAAAACAGGTGTTTCACGGATTATATGACTCTTCTTCTGTATAAAATGATCCCTATGAGCGTCACCTACTCCACACAGATGTTATCAGATGATGATAATGAAATGGTGACTACAAATCTATAAAGATAAAAAGATAAAATATTACAGTAAAATGTAAACACGCTGTTACAAATAAGACAGGAAATTAATGTTGCAGAAAACTGTTAATGTGGTGATTTAATGCACAGAGGAGTAAAATAATTCAAGTTTCTTTTATTGCAGACTGCACCCTCTGTACAGCTTGTACATATAAAACATGTTCTCCTAGCAGAGACTCTATATCCTGCTTTATATGCTGTAAATAAAAGAAATGTATTAAAAATGTTGCATTTCCAGCGGATTTTAAACCTTCTCCAGACCAGGTTACGTGTTCAAGGTAAGTTACCATGGCGATTTAGCCATTTAAAAGCTACTTTTTTAAAGGAAACTCAGACTTTTAGCTCACTATGGTTTACTACTCCATTCATTCTTACTTCATAGTACACTCCTCAGGAGTCAGGAGCCTCAGTAGAGGCAGAAGTAGAGCTGTGTACTGTGTGGATTCTACTCTGCGTTTTACTGGGACACTCACCAGGATTCTGTCGAAGGCAGAGGGTGTTCCTCCTCTCTGCACGTGTCCAAGAACAGTGGTGCGGGTATCAAAGCCGAGTCTGTCAGTTACCAACTGGACACAAACAAATCCAGCTCTTTGTTCAGTACACTGTCAGCATAGCTTACAATCATACTCGCACAATAGTAAGAACCATACAGCTTACCTTTTTGATCTGGTCAGATGTAATCGGTTTGCCATCCTTGCACATGGCGCCCTCGGCCACAATGATCACATTTAGTCGAGATCCACGGGCTCTTTGCTAAAGTAAAAAAAAGAAATAATAACAGAGATAAAAGTACAAATATGCATGCAAAGAGAGGATGTGGGTATCTTCAAATGAAGAAACACTTACGTCTGACAGCCTCCTGCACAAGTGGTTCTCCCAGCCATCATCTGGCGGCATCTCGGGAATGAACACCCAGTCAGCTCCACAGGCGAGAGCCGTCACCAGCGCCAGGTAACTGCACGCATGTGTGCAAACACAAACAGTTAACCAGCCTGATTCATAGACTTAGCCACAGGAACATGTTTTTTCAGCTAATAAGAAGACTGTAACTGGAGAGAGTTCGTTATGTTATGCACTGTAACTACTTGCTGCAAACATGAATGAGAATAAATAATCACGCAAATATAATAGTCTCTCAGTCTAATGACACACACACAGACAGAGTACTGACCCACAGTGTCTGCCCATCACTTCCAGGATAAACGTCCTCTGGTGGCTGTGGAGTTTGAAAAAAATGAATATGCAGAATCAGTATATCCACTATAAACTGACAGGCATAAGAAAGACGATACGTCCATGTTTTTTCTAGAGTTTTCTACCTGTACATATGTGCAAACTATTCATTTGGTTTACAGATTCACTTTTTGAATGCACAGTGGGGTCTGACCTCTGTGCAGTCGTGGTGATGGCATCCACCACCTCAATGATGCGGTGCAGTGCCGAGTCAGTACCGATGGTCATGTCAGTGCCGCAGAAGTCATTGTCGATTGAGCCGACCATGCCAACAATATTGAGGTGGGATGATTTATTAGCTTCTTCCTCAGTGATCTTACCTGCAGACATAAAACATAATCTGATGATACAAACATTGGTTTGTTTTTATCCCCATTTTTAATTTTCATGGTTTTCATTAGGCGAATGAAGCTATGTTTAGCGCCGTTTGTCCAAGACAAATTTCCAAGTGGAACAATAAAGTTTATTCTTATCTTTCTTTCTTGCAGCCTCAGACACACAGGCCTAGAGACTGGTTGTCAACCCCTTGATATCTACTGGTTGCTAGGGTGAAATGCTTATTGCCCTTTGCTAACCACATAGTGAGTGGAAAAAAATGTAAAATTCAGTTATTTGACCACTAAAAAAATAACAGAATTTTTTTAAATTATTTTTTGTTTTTTAATTTTTATTATTTTTTAAATTTAATTTAATTTAATTTAATTTAATTTAATTTAATTTAATTTTTTTTTTTTGCTCACGGTGCACCATGTAAAACCGGTTAAAACCAATAAATAAATGTTTAAAAAAAAAATTCTGTTATTTAGCCCTTACTGGAGCTTGTATGAGTTGTGTGACTGAGGCTTTAACTTATAAATTTAAACTTTATGCAGCATTTTGGAAACGTTCCCAAATTTAGTTTTTAGTGGTCAAAACAAAGCACACCACTGTATATTCCTAGTGAATGCACATGCTTTTCATTATTTCCCCTACCCCATCTTTTTGTGATGAATTAGAAGCTAATCTTGGAAGAGAGACGAGGACAGACAGATTTTGTCAGACACAAAAAGACGACGCTGAAAGATTTGACAGATTTATGATTCTCGCAGCCTCGTTTGTCTCTTTACCTGCTCGGACCAGATCAACCAGCAGCCCGCTCCACTCGGTCCTGAACGCGTTGGCTCCCGTCAGACTGCCGTCTCCACCGATTACACACAGGTTGGTGATGCCCAGCTTCACCAGGTTGCAGGCGGCCTTCATACGACCGTCTCTGCTTCTGAAGTCCTTGCAGCGAGCGCTGCCGATGACAGTGCCACCCTAACACAGGAAGAGGAGAAGCTTTTATAACTGGCTTTGAACATTAATGCAGCATTGACAGACACCCAACAGTGTTTTCCATTACAGTTAGATATCATCAGGTCAGCTTTATAACAGCTCATTAGGGCCTGGATTCCCATGGAGTGAGGTTGCATCACGAGTAAAGACGATATCTTAGAAATCTGCCGCAGCCTCTGCTATCATTCACACACACTTCATAAATGTCAGTGTGTCACTCCATAAATGTCAGTGTGTCACTCCATAAATGTCAGTGTGTCACTCCTTGCCAGACTGCTGTATTTAGACAAATAACTTCAGTATTACCACGATCCTTAAATCACAGGGCAGAGTCACTTGTTTAATGTCATCACTCAGTTGTGATATCAGAAGCATTTACAGAAGCATCCATTTGTTACCACAAACCCACTTCCATAGAAGTTGCGATGCTGCAAAAAAGGTAAATAAAAACAGAATCCACTGATTAGAAAATCTCATAAATGCATATTTTATTCACAATAGAACACAGAAAATATATCAGATGTTTAAACTGGGAAATTTTTATATTTTAAGAAAAATATTAGCTCATGTTGAATTTGATGACAGCAAAGCATGTCAGAAAAGTTGGGACAGGATCAAGTTTACCACTGTGTGGCATTCCCGCTTTAACAACAGTCTGCAAACATCTGGGAACTGAGGAGACCAGCTGGGGAACCTCTGGGAGAGGAAAGTTGTCCCGCTCTTGTCTGACATAGGATTCTAGCTGCTGGAACATTTTTCCACAATTTGTAGATGCAGTGTTTTGCAGATTAGGAGACAAACTCCCTCCTTCATTTTTTTAGGTATTTATTTGCTTCCTTTTGTTATCGGCATAAACATTGATTGTAATGAGAAACTCAACTTAGGAGCCTAAAAACTGACAAAAGATGAACTGATCAGAACGAATTTTGGCCTGTTAATTGTTGATTTCTTTGTCAAGGGTGACTCTTTAAATATTAATCCTTAACGTAGAAATAAAGCAGAATTATTCAAATGTAATTTGTAAAATAGGTGAACTGAGCCTACAATATATATTAAAAAAGGCATTTTTAATAGTCTTCCCCATGGTACAATAAATACGGGTCTTCATTCAGCTGTATTTCACTCACCAGCTGAAGCATCATAGACACACTCTCCCATGTAGCGAGACAAATGTTTTCTCCTCCATCCACCAGGCCCTGGTAGCCCTACAACACATGACAACATACACCGTCAGGCCTGAGCTGATGGCTTCTGTCATGACTTTAACAGGAAACTCTCTCCTATGTGTCTCCATCTTATATTTAATTGCTGCATTCTGATGCCGACATGTCACCTGTACGCCGCTCAAATACCTCGTGGACAAAGTAGACTTTGGCTCCAGTGTAGATGCCGACTCTGACTGTGGCTCTCACGGCTGCATTCATGCCTAAAAACACACAAATGATCTGATCTGTGATGACTGAACATTTCAAACTTTCTATCAAATATCACCCGAACACCGTCGGGCCTTATCTTAACCTTTAAGTGACTTCGTGTGCGCATAGGCACATGTCAAGCCAAAAATAGCCATAAGGGAAAAGTGCATCTTGTGCATAATCTTGGCCCTTGAAGTTCGGCACACTAAAGGCCACTGCGGGACTTTGTGTTGTAGCTGACTGGCATGTTGCAGCTCTTGTTTCAATAGACAGCAGCTGTGGTTGGGGGTGTTTCTCTTGTCCATACCAGAAAAAGGTCACTGCCACTAAGATTAGCTCCAAATATGTAAAATAAAGGAACACACAAGGGGAAGAAGAGGCGGATAAAGCTCCAGAAGGATTCACAGGAGAAACAAAACAAAAAATAGAGAGAAAGAGAAAAGTTAGTATTTAGTGTTTCATATTCACTGTGATCCTCAAGTAGTCCACATTATTATACTTGAATAAAAGCAATGATAATAACACCTTGAACTTGAACCTTTAAACAATCTGAGTTCATCAGTTTTAACCCCCACCACACTTCTTCTCTGAGACATTACGAGCAGTGTAACATTAGGCATTGATGGTGGAGTTAGTCCAAGATGTAATCCTCCTATCATGTGCTGGACTTCAAATGGGACTTGCAGCCAAAAGTCCGTCAGCCTCTGACAGCTGTCATTCAGCACTGGAAAAAAGGTTGCTAGCCCTTTATATTCTCTGGCTTCTGATCTTATTTAAAATGCTGTGCAGTGAGAGCATAAAATGATACTCTATTAGCATCCACGAGACAAAGAGAAACTAGCTTCAACAGCTTGCTGGGATTCAGTGATCAGACGCATCAGGAGAAGATGCCGTCTGATCGTTTTTCCACCCTCCACTGAGAATCATTTTATGCTCAAAATAAAGCAAAGCCTCATTCCTCTGCTTACCCTGAGCGTCTCCTCCTGACGTCAGCACGGCGATGGATCGTCCGACCCCCATCTCCGTGGGGTCCACGGTTGGTTGGAGGTCCTTAGACATGTTTCCAGAGGGACCGGGCAGACAGGTGGCTTTGATGAGAGGGGGGGAGAAAAGTACAGAGTGCTCTTCCTTCACTGTCTTCTCATGGGAGCCCGAGTAAATCCACTGGTTTTATAGACTACTGTTCCTGATCCTGCCCCCTCCCACCGCTCACTCACACAGCTCGACTAAATATAATCGGGTGCAGGGATCACCTGCAATAAACAGCAAGACAGAGAAAAACATTGCACGTGGCAGGAAACGGTTTGACTACATAAAATAAAAAAGTACCCAGACACCTACTTAATTGCTCAATCCAAAATACTACCAACCTGTTTTAATTTGACTAGCTAAGCTGGAAGACACACCCAGGCCTGACTGGTAACAGCCCTGTTCAGTAAACAGACAGGGATCTCTGGGTGACTGGGGGAATTTTTATTTAAAATAATCAGTCTATGAAAGGTTACAAAGACATTTGTAAGGCACTGAGTCCCTCCACATGTCCACAGTAAGAGGCATTAGGGCCCCTCCATCTAAGATCATCATGGGCCTCCTGCTCGCCCATCTCTGATGAGCCTAAAACGTTATGGTCCAAAGTTTGAATACATATATCACTCAATGTTTAAACATAAATATCTCAAAAATCATTTAAGATGAAAGCCTGAAATTTTAACTGATTTGTATAATAAAAGTGAATCAGGATTCATGTTCAAACATTACCTCAGATTTAATTGTGCAAAAACAAAAGGAGTCCTGAAATGTATACAAAGCTAAACCTTAAAAGGAAATATTATAAAGGTTCAAATTTATGAGAAAAAAAATCATTTTAAGACAAATCATAGGTGTGTGAGCAGAAAATGACCTAAAAATCTGAATATTTGAGACAGACTAACCCATTGTCTACAAACAGCAGGCAAAGTTACCAAAGTTCCCCCAAAAGCAAGATAACAACTTCCTTTAAGTGACCATCAAGGGGCCCCTCAGGCCTCTCTCACCTTAGGGAAGGTCTGTGTTTATGACTCTGCAGCAGGAAGAAAACCACTGCCAGCTATCTGACTTTATGACTCAGTACACTTTTGAGTGTTTGGAGGACGTGGGGGGTCTCGACCCCCACCAAACACAGAATCCCCCAAAAGAAAACATGCATGGAGGTGGAGGTTATCCGTCGTGGGGGTGCTTTGCTGCTTCTATTCAACATGCCACGTTGAGGGAAACATGTGGGTCGTCAATAGACAATAGACCCAACCCCATGAGTAAATGCCTCAGGGATGAAACTGTTTAGGAATAAAATCAGAGTTTCTGACTGGTCCAATACAAGTGTGGACATGAAACACACGCAAACACAAGAAGTAGCCCATGCTTGCAAATTCTCCAAACAGCTTTTCTGCACAGTGAGACAGCATGGTCACAGATCTCATGCCATCTCACGTTATGCTTAGTTGCACCTGATGCTTATTAAACTACTTGATTTTTGATGACTTTAGTTTTTGCTTTAAAAAAAAAACAAAAAAAACTAAAAATAAATAAATAGAAAATACGCACATCATTCATTTCTCATCAGTTTTCTCAAAAGCATCTATATAACAGAAAAGCTCTTCAAATAAAGCCTCGCTAAACTGTAAAGGCATAAAAGCTTTTTCCCAAACCCGACAAAACATTAATCAGAATACCTGTGGAGAAGTTAGTTTCAGAATAAAAGCGGTCTGGTCCGATGTCACGTTCGCGCAGCTCGCTTTTTGTTTCCTGAGAGCCAAAAATGGAAAAAGGGAGAAAAAAAAGAAAAAGAGAGAGTTTTTTGTTTTTTTTTTCGTTTTAAAGCGAGAAGGAAAATTCAGCGCCGGCTTTTGTCTTTGTCGTCAGTAACGACAAACCGAAAACAAGAAATCAAAATTATCAAAAAAGACCAATTTGTGTTTTGGGGGTATTTGTTTTTTGCTTAGAAGAATGGAAAAAAGAATAAAAATGGAAGGAACGTGACCCGGAAGTAGAAGTCTATACCTCAAATAAAAGCACACGGGTTAGAATTTGCTTTCAGGTAAACAAAGATTTTATTTATTTTTGGGTTTTTTTTTTTAACTTATATATATAAAAAAGTTGTCTTTTAGCAAAACGTTTCAAATATGCTTTTATTTATTTATGCAGCATGATTTAAAAGCATAATTATATTAGCTGCGGCTGTGGAGCGATGACCCTCAATTGGTATTGATATTGGAGTGGCAAGAGTGCCAAAATTAAATAACAAAAATACATCGTAGAAAACATTCATTTAAATAATTATTTAAATTATTTTTAAATAATTATTTAAAAATAATTTAATTATTTAAAAATAATTTAATTATTTAATTTAATAATAATTTAATTTAATTATTTAAATAATTATTTAAATAATTATTTAAAAATAATTTAATTATTTAATTTAATAATAATTTAATTTAATTATTTAAATAATTATTTAAAAATAATTTAATTATTTAATTTAATAATAATTTAATTTAATTATTTAAATAATTATTTAAATAAATTTAAATAATATTATTAAATAATAATTTAATTTAATTATTTAAATAATTATTTAAATAATTAAATTAAATTATTATTAAATTAAATAATTAAATTATTTTTAAATAATTATTTAAAAATTAAATTATTTTTAAATAATTATTTAAATAATTATTTACACTGTGACTTGAATGCATCTTACATTTGTAGATTGTACAGCTTTAAATTTGTCTCAAAACCCCATGTGGTCATGCAATGTGCCTGTAAGTGCGTATAAAGCGATTCGTCCACATATATTTAAGGCTTTGTAACTGAGTGAAAGATGTTAGGTGTGGTTTTAGACAGTTGTACACACAGAAAGAATTTTGAAATGAGAAATGATCAGATTCATGAGCTGAACTGAATAAATTGTGCGTAGATTTTTTTTCAGGTTTGGATGTACATTTGTAAAATAGTTTTACTTGTGAAGCATGAGCGCGTGAGCCCTCAAAATACACAAAAATCACTGTACGCATGAATAAATATTTAATAATATTTGAATGAAATGAAATGAAAATAGCAGAGAACAGACCTACTTATTTGTCTTTTTATATATCATGTATCTGGCAAGATGTTTAAGAATAAAAGGTCCATTAATGTGTAATGATTTGGAAAGGACATAAACACTGGACTAATTATGAAAAAGGCAGTAAAAAAATGGTACACCAGTATATCAGATAATATTGTTTCATCAACACACTGTTCTGTAGATTTCTCTGTAAAGCATTATACATTTACTCATAATTCTCACAGCTAGAGTTTAGAATTAAGCTGGATAGATATTAAAAACATTAATTCTGGAGCAATAGAAAATATTGGAACATAATAAATAAGCTTTACCTCAACAAATCAACAAGATATTTAAAAGTTATCCCACTACACTCTCACCCCAAAAAATCTTGTGTATTTGGTGAAACAGGAACAGTATTTCTCAATGTTACTTACAGTTTGGGCTGCTTTCCTCTGCCTTTGCTGTTGGTAATTTCATTTCAAATGCAACGAGTCCACACCATGACTCATTATCAGGGCTCTTTCTGTCTTGACTGTACTGGCTAACCAATCACATGCTCTGAAAGTTTAAGTAATTTTGTAAGCCTGAAATAATTAGTGAAATAAATCAATTGTTCTTTTTAGGAAAAATGAATTGATATGTTATGTAATAATTACAAATTTCATCATTTATTGTTATTATTATAATTATGTATTTAATAAATACTTTATGGCTTTCACATTACACACATTTAATGGCATATATAAGAAATTAATTATGTTTTTAATAAATTATTTATTTATTTAACATTTAAATAAATGAATAATTTAATAATTATTTAATCATGTATTTATTAATTTAATTTTGGCACTTGCGGTGCCCCATACACATGTCCCTTCTTAATTGGGTCTGTATGAACCTGTATTGTGCTTTAGACATTTATCAGAAGAGCTGAAAGTCACCAAGGAAACTGGCAAGTAATGAATCAATCAAGACTTATTCACGATCAATAAAAGATTGGACTAATTAAAGTTAATGTGTGATGGATGGTTTCAGCTTTAACTCTGGCAGTGTTCAGTGGTGTGAGAGTAAAGGGGGGAAAAGTAAAAAACAAAACAAATTTAAGTAGATTTTTCTTTGCATAATTTACACACGGTACATATAACCTCCATAATGTTTCTCCTGTTGCTCCTGTGCAGGTTAGGTCTGCAGTCTAGTTCAGCATGAGATGTACCTCCATGAAAACCTGCTTTTAATCTTGATGTTACCTCACTAAGCACCTTTGCTTTGCTTCATGCAAACCTCTGGACGTGGATGAAATCAGCCCATGGGAGCAGAGGTGATTCAGCAGCTGGCTACATGTTTCATATATTACTCCATAACTCCTAACAGGACACCTCATCACATGACTGAACAGGATGCTTTGCATGTTTCTAGAAAAATGGTTGACCTTTATATCTGGCCAAGAAATAAAGTGCAGAATGCAAGACGGTATGAGATTTTGCATCACTGAAGTGTCGTTTCCATATCTCAGTGCTAAGGAGTACATGTGAGTGGGGCAATGATGATTTCAGCAGCTCTCTTATTCACAGGAGCACAGCAGGTAGCTCCGGATGTGCGATTTGGGAGACTTTTACATACCTGACACAACTTCAAAGGGATTTGTGTCTCCTCCCGGGACCAAACTAAGGATCTTTGTGGCATTAAACGAATGTGCAAATCTCTACTTGATTCTCTAAAATATAGCAAACTGTCAATCTTAACCAAACTTAAAGCATCATCTTCACAAACATGAAATAACTGAAGGTAAAGACATGAAACAAATATTTGTCTGACACTATTCAAAGTGTTAGTTTTTATCATGGGGTCAAATCCTGAAATTACTTCCCATAAATCAACAAATCTTAGATTGTGTATGTGCTTTTAAAAAACAAACAAACAAACAAACAAACAAACCACACATGGCCAGACAGTAACAACTATTTATTACAAACACTGTACATCACAGAGATCCGAACCATTGATCCACATGTACACTACAGCCAACAGCACTGATCTGGTGTGGACTCTTCATTGACCTTTTAAAAAAATATTTTTTCAACACATACATTGGACCTGGGTCCCAAAAAGATAACTTTAATCTACTTTATTAAAAACATACAAGTGTCTGTAGTTATGAAAGAAAAACAGTATAATTTAGATATACCCTTTTTCTTTTTGGAGCAGCCATTGACCTGGCGGCGTCAGTGTTCGACAAATATTTGTAAAGTGAAGTCAGCGTTTCACAGTGAAAGCAAACACTGCAGCTGTGGTGCAAGTCAACTGTCCCGCAGTGGAGACGGCGGACCGGACGAGAGATCGGAACCAATTGGGACAAATCTCTGAAAAACAAAATCAAGACAAATATTTATTCTGACTGTGCACATCAAACACATCAGACCACAGAGAATATTTACGCTGCTGTCCTGATGTCCGAGTGTTCTGTGCAGCACTCAGATCACACAGAGTCTTATCGTGGTCAGTTTTAAGTGCTTTAAATCTTACATCAGCTACAGAAGGAAAAAAACAACAACAACAGACAAATAGAACTGAAATTAGTAGAACAAACTGACTAAAAGGTTCAATTCGTGCTATAGAAAATGACACCTTATTCCATTTACACAGCATGTTTTATACACCTTTAAAGCAAAACCAAACAAGATAAAAATAAAGCAAATGTCGACAGTTTAATATTTATTTACCTCGTCTTACTGTGTCCCTACTGCAGACGTACACCTGTAAATCGTCCTGAACTGTACTTTTTTCAAATATGGTTTAAACCAGCGGTCCCCAACCCCCGGGCCTCGGACCGGTACCGGTCCGTGAGTCGTTTGGTACCGGGCCGCGAGAGTTGAGGCTCAGGTGTGAAATGTATAGTTTTCAGGGTTTTTATCGGTTTTCAGCGTTATTTTGTTATCGTTTTTATCGTTAACTCTGTTTTCCCGGGTCTTTTCACGTGTGTTATGAATAAATCTTCTTTTTTCGGTACCAGTACTAGTTTTATTTTGTTGTATTTATCCGCGACACATTAAAGGCCGGTCCATGAAAATATCATCGGGCATAAACCGGTCCGTGGCGCAAAAAAGGTTGGAGACCGCTGGTTTAAACAACCCGTGAATACAGTTTGGAGGTAGATCATTTTGTACATCACATGTGCAGGGTGAAAACGTGTGAATTAATGTAGTTTAATAAATAATTAGTAACGTGTAATTGGTGAATAATAACCTTAATCCATTTATAATTCTTACAGCTTTCTTTTGAAGCTATAAATTGGACTCGTATTTGTTTCTATGAGGGAACGACAAAGTAGGTACTCTCCATTTCTCAAGAAAACTCAGCATTTTAAGGAACATATTAGCTTATTTTTAAATTTGACAGCACCGAGGGTTCGAAGATCATCCAATAACAGATTTTCAGCCTCGATTTCTCTGGGTTCATCGAATCCTTTAATGATATTAAGTTCTGTACATGATGAGATATTCAAAGTCTTCATCATTTTATGCTGATGAACATTTTTCTGAATTTGTTCCACAATTTGTCGATGCAGTTTGGTGAACTTCTGCCTCTCTCAAATGCTATTTTTAAACCCAATCAAGTCATTGACCTGTTGCACATTAACCTAAATGTCTGTTTCTTTTAAACACCACTGACTTTTCCAGCCTTTTGTTGCCTCGTCACAACTTTTAGGACGTTTTGCTGCCTTTAAATTCAAAATGAGCAAAGATTTTTCTTAAAAAGAGACATTATCTCAATTTAAAGTGTTTGGAAACCAGTGCATTTTGTTGTTATTTACATTTTACACAGCGTGCCAATTTTTTGGGAATTGGGGTTTTATAATGATGTGTAAAACCACAGAGGACACATGCTCATCAGATTACCTGATTTTAGTGTCTGTAATTAGCTCGCACATCTTAGACACGTCATTACAGATCAAACAACAGATGATGAAGATGTTTACGGGAAAATGATACAAATGCACAAGCAAACATCTTCATGTGGAAACTAATGATAATAATGATGCGATAATGATGCCGTAAGATTATTACTGAAGAGAGAGTGGACTCAGCACATTTAAAGCTCTATTATCTCATCTGTAAAATGTATTTTTTTTAGCTTAATGCTTCTGAGATTAATGTGTGTTCAGCAAATCACTGCTCTTTAATATGGACGCACTGGTACAGCTGTCTGTTTGTGAGCAAATAATGACGTGTTTAATGTAACTTTATTGTTTTTTCCTGGACCACTGAGTGTGAAATAAAGACGGATTGATCTTCGTTTAAGATATCTTCAGCTTCATACACTGCTGCAACTGTTATCACACCCAATAATCAAACCGCCAAATATTATATACTCAGTTTTTCTATAACTGATCATTAACATTGCTTTAAAACTTTTATTCATGTTCCAGATGGTCTTCATTTGAGCTTTTCTGTGCCACGACATTTCCAAAACATGCTGTCGGTCTATTAAACTGACTATTAAGCTGAAATGTTCACATAAACGATCAGAGAACAGCATCCAACCAAGAATGCACTGAAATAAAGCGATGATACTTAAAAATGCTTTGATTCTATGCTATAAACAAAAGAAGAGGTGGTCAATGTTGTTTACAGGCACTTCTAAAAACACCAAAACCTGTTTCGTGGCATGCAGCATAGGATCAGTGTGAGACTACAGCATCTGCACTGTGTGAACAGATGAAAACAAAACGTGTCTCCTTTCAGAATTTTCTTCCAGATTATGGCTTCTCTGAGGTTTTATGATAAGCGGTAGTTTGGAGCGCCGACTTACGACTGAAAGCACTTTTTTTTTTTGTGTTTATAGTGTGTCTGTTCAGAGGGCCATCGTTTACTTTGGTCTTTCTGTTTATTTAACTTTTTCAGTCAATTCAGAAGGTGATTTTGTGCCTCTGTGAGAACATCCACTTATCTGTGTCGATGCTAGAGCTGCAAGGCCACGTGTCCTCCACAGAGAACAACTACTCCTCTGTGGCGTCTGTTTCCTTTCCACTCTTATACAGTCGCCTCGAGGTGCTTTATATACTGAGATAGTGAGGTAAAGAGCCTGCAGACAACCCTAACAATAAGATGATCCCCTATGACACCTTCAGATCCCTGCTGCAACATCACCTGCGTTGTGCAGGGTCCTATTTCTTTTATGTTTGTACCATCATGGTTTCCCTTTTCTTGGTTTTTCAAAATGGAATAATTTGAATAAAAGTCACAATAAATCAAAAATCCTGTGTTGTTCTGCCAACTATAATTTTCTTTAGAAGCAAACTCTGAACTGAATACTTCCATCCATCCACTCAACCTTGATCCAGTTCAGGGTTGCACTTTTGCTCTAGTCCAGCTGTCATAGAGCAAAACATGAGGTCCACCCTGGACAGGAGACCATCACAGAGCTGACATGGATAGAGAGCCACACACACTCACTTTCACACGTCTTTAGACTGTGGGAGAAAGCCAGAGTAGCTGGAGAGAACCCACTCAGGCAGAGCGACAGCATGCTAGTATTTACAATTCAATAAAAAAAGAAAAGAAGAAACCATAAAGCAGTGATATAAAGTTTATGTTACACTGCAGATTGTCAGAGCTACACTTACAGTGGACTCTTCGAAGTGCAAAATGGAGGCCAGAGGGTTTCCGCAGGAAGGTCGAAGGGGAGCAAACCCAGGGGGAGCCCGGACAGACGCTGATGTGTAGGTGGCCACCTCCTCGTCCAAACGCAGCTCCTCCAGGGGAGGAAAACGCTTGCGCAACATCAACACTGCAGAACTCACAGAGCAAGTCTTCTGACCAACGAGATCTGTGACAGGAAAAAAAAATAAATAAATATCTGCAGCCTTCGTAAAAATTAATTAAAGAATCTAATTATTTAATAGCAGGAAAATTGTGTCAATTTTTGTCACTTTTTAAATCAAATATTGTGGTTCTTTTTCTCCTGGCACTCACTTTTAGTCTACACTTTAATAAATGTCACAACATTAACCCTTTCCCCATAAAGACAACACTTGTGGTTTTCACACCACGAAACCACTCTGTTCAGAAAACAGCTTCAACGGTTACTCCGAGTCAGCTCGGAGAGGTTAAGGGGAGTGTGATCGATCAGTTACCTCTGTGCGGGCGCTGAACAGCAGGGCTGATCTTACAGCTCGGTTCTGGCACAGCCGGCACCTCGCCGTGCACTGGCGGCCCCTTTCTCTCTTCTGGTGAAACTGGAGCGCACTGATCCTGCAGAGCAGAGTCCCCCAGCTTCTCTAAACGTGGCACTCTGAACAACTTTTTGCCCGTCGAGAAAAAGATAACAGACTCTCTGTGCTCGGCCTGCAAGAACATCTGTTCTCCCACCAACTTCTCCTCCTCCTCCTCATCATCATCGTTGGTCCTGCTCTTCTCCTCCTCTTTGTCACAGTGAGATTTACTCTGGAGACATGAATAGAAAACAAAAATACACTGATTGTTAAGCTACTACTTTAATCAGAAGAACTTAATTGAATGTGGATCGGTCGCTTCAAATTCTCACAGCTGAGGCTTGAACTGGTCGCTGCTCGCAATCTTTTTCTGTCACATTTGTGCTCTGCTCTTCTTCTTCTTCATCAAACAGTCTCTGCACCACCTCCTGCAAAAGGTTAAAGGAACTGTAACTGACACAAAATAAAATGTGCATTTGTCCCCAAATATATTGTAGTTACATGATTTTTTAAACGTAATAATTTTTTTAATTATTATTATTATATTTAAATCTATAGCGCATCTCTCATTATTCCATGTTAAAAAAACTGTTAGAAATGACTCTTACAGGTTTTTGAGTTGAGAAATCTGTTCTCAGGCCATGAGAGCGATCTCTGCTTTTTACCTTTTCACATCTCATTTATAGGCCTCATTCAAAAAAAAGGCTTCTAATCATTTCCCATCATAAGCATAAAACAACATAAATAGTTATTTTATAAAGAAAAACTTTGGATGTGGAAACTTAAAGCAGCGCTCTCTTTCTGCTTCACCTCTTTTCCTGCGGCGGTGCCGAGAGTTTGAAGTGTTTTATATTTGGAAATTTGTTTCTTTAAGATTTAATTCCTTTGTTATTTATAATTCAGTTTGGTTTCATCAGTCCAGACTGGGTTTGCTCGTTTCATTTTCTCGTCTTTATTGTCCAATATGTTTATGTTTCTTATATTGTTTTTACATCTTTTTTTGTTTTGTGTGGTGTGGTACAGTGGTTCCAAATTAAATGGAGTAGTGTACGCCTAGCGCTGAGCCCAAGCCTGGATAAATGGGGGGGGGTGAAAATAAGTGCCAAATCAACCATTCGCACCTGTCCGCTGTGGTGACCCGTTGGGAAATAAGGTGCTCAAAGTCATGATGGATAAACATTTATTGGGGGAGTTTGAAGAGTTATTAAAACACTTTTGAAGGCAGCTGATTCGCAGTCACACCACAGCATGTTGTCCTGACCCAGTCTACAAGGACCGACACCAAGAACGTTTCCTGTAAACTTTTTTTACCTGCATCTCTGAGGACTAAAATCGAAACACACCATCAGCACTAATCTGATCATTACCATTATTATTGAGGCCCACAGAGATTTAGATTTATTAATTTGGAAATTTCATTTGTGCCTCGTGGAAGCTGTCAGACAAATAAAACCACAACAACAAAGACGTCACAATTACCAACACTAAAGACACAGAGATGAAAGCAAAAATACGTGCAAGTGACACCATATCATACCTGATCAGATATTATATATCACCTGGATTTAGGGATGGGTATCGAAAACCGGTTCATGTTGAGAACCGGTTTTCGATGCCATTTTTGCAAATGATTCCCTTATCGATTCCAGTCGCCCCGAATGACGTCACCACGTTGCGGAGCGTCATTTACCTGGCAGGAAACACGGCGCCTCAAAACTTTGGTTACACTTTACGAGAACGGATGACAACAGGGCAACTTGCAATACTTGAAAAGTAGATATTTCATTTAAGGGAGGAAACGCTACGAATATGCAAAAGCATTTGCTCACAAAACACGCGATGACCTTAAATGAATGTCGTGTTTTTAATTCCGCTCCGGACTCGTGAATCTCAACCCAGCAGCAGCGGTAACGTTTGCACGTCCTCTCCCGTTAATGCAGCAGGTAAATAATCAACAACAGTGCAGATTATGTTAGCGCGATCTGCCTTATTACAAACCTGCCATTACTGTGCATTTAGGTGACCATGATGAGAGAGACAGAGTCTGGCTCAGATGCTGGCAGTTCTCGCTGCAGTCTACCGGTAGCGTCTCCTTTCAGGCCAGGATAGACGAATGTCACCGAGCAGTGACATTTGTGGTCAAAGGCTTGCACCTCTTTGCCACAGCAGATGATTTTCAGTAAGTGAATGTGTTTAATTGCAGGCAGGGACATTACTGGATATTCTTGTGTAATTGCTACAGAATAATTTATGTTATACTTTGTTATTGCTACAGAAGAATATTTATTTTATTATTTTACATTTACAATTTTTTTTCCTGGGGACCCTGTGACACCCCATTGAAGAGCCGTAGGCTGTGGATCTCTTAATATGTCACTGTTGGGTTCGTAAGGCCATGTTACTCCTAAATGTCTATCTTGTTCAAAGAGAAGATATAAAACAAAGTTCTAAGCTAATCGACCTTAGTGTTCTCCTTTTTAAAAAAGAATCGATAAAGAATCGAATCGTTAAACAGAATCGGAATCATGAAAATCTTATCAATACCCATCCCTACCTGGATTTGTTCAACAGAGTTATACTAGAAGGTATAAAGAGATGCTTAGTGAGGCGTATTCGAAATAAAGGATGTCTCGCTCCTTCCCCACCGCTCATCACTCCCAAAGTTGGGATACTGACATTGTAGCTTAATATTTTAAAACCAAAAAGCTTTTTTAGTTAAAACTTTTTATGTGTTCATTTAGATCAGTTCCTGATTCCCTTTTATGGTTACTAGTTAAACAATATTTACGCAAAGTACTTAAGAACATCTTTTGGCACTGCCACACACACACACACACATAAACAGTATAAAATAATAGGTTAAGTCAGGGTTTCCCGTCTCACCTCCTGTTGGGGCTGAAGGTTGGTTTTGCAACTCTTGAATCCAGGAGTGCCGTATGGCGACTGATGCCATTTCTGCAAACAGAAGCATTATGAGTTAACGCGGTAATTGTGCACAACACAACAGACTACCCGGACAGAGTGCCAACATACATTAAATACATACTGACCATAGCAGACAGGGGCTGATGTCTGGTGTTGCGGACTCTCTGTGGGGTCCATTTGTTCAGCGCCGTCTCTTTGAGTGCTGCTGCTGCTCAGGAGAAAAAAGCCACGTCACATCAGATTAAAAGGACAACGAGATAAGAGTGCTTTGGGTTTTATAAAGATAACGAGTGGAGCAATGCTGCATCTTACTTGCTGGCACAGCAGTCGCCTCTGGACGATTCTTTCTAACCGGCACTCTCTGAGCCTGAAGAAAGAAGAAATTATTTCAAAGGCAGCACTTAAAAAGCAAAAAAAGCAATAATGACAATGTAACAAGTATGATGAAGTACAGAAGTGAACACAAATTTACTGTGTAGATTGAAGTCGCCCTGCTTGGTGGACAGACTGAACTTCGGGGTGTTGCGCCCACGGGCCCTCCAGCTTTCACTCCCTCGTTCTGGAGGATGCTTTGCAGCGCAGCGGGGTCTGGAGAGAACTGCACAGACTTCACTGATCCTGTGAGAACAGTACAGACAACAATCATTGAAATAATGTGATGTAAGTGTAATACTGAACATTATGAACACCCAACTAACACTGCCTGATGTTTAGTTTGAATAAAATTGGCTTCCAGTTATTGAGACTCATAATTGTGGCATTTTTATTATATTTATATAGTATTTCAAAGGGACTGCTCAGCCATCTACTATAAAATAAGTCTTTTACAATGTTCTCATGTATGTGCCAAGCGCATGCTGTGTTCTCCATCTTACACTGACCTGCAGGGGCTCCAGCTTTCTGCCGGCTCTTCATGACGGACACTCGCTGGGGCTGCACACATGATCATTGGACACCTTTAAAAAATGTTTACCTGCTGCAACTACAGGCATTAAAAACAAGCAAACAAAAAAAAAAAGCACGATAAAGAATGCACCGCTATGAATCCAACTCACCAAATAGTTGTACGGTTTGGACTGCGGAGTCGTAGGCGCCGGACCTGTGACGCCCACTCCTTCGTTCCGGAGGATGCTAAGCAAAGCCGCATGGTCAGGCTGGAAGTTCTCCCCCTTTTCTATAATGCAAAAGAAAAAAAGCCCAAGAGAAACTCTCTTAATATCTTTATTTTCACTGGACAAAATAAATGGATTTCCATGGATTTTAAGGAGTGAGGGAAATACAGCCTGCAAGCTTTAAGTGATTATCCACAAAATATAGGTGGAAGTTTGTGCCTTAGATGCGATAAATAAACAAGCTTACTACCTTTTGAAGAATTGCACTGCGTGGTCCGACTAGCATGTGCTGTTTTTGAATGGTCTTTTAGACTGAGCAGGTTCATGCTATTCAAATAGACCTCTGCGCTGGGAGCAGGCTGTGCAGAAGTAGCAGCACTATCAGGAAGGGATGACATAGCAGTGGACAAAGATGAAGTCTGAAATGTGCTGGAAGGCCCAGTTGGTCCCGGTAGGTGGGAAGCATCTTCTGTTGTCTTTCCGAGAGACTTCCCTGCTGCTTTGGTTGAGTCCTTGTTGCAGTTTAAAGCGGTTGGATGTTTAGACGGTTTTGTGTTTGCATGAGTCCTAAGCTTTGGGACAGCCAGAGGTTGGTTTTCAGCAGCCGTTCTTGTGCTTTTGGGCTGTGACAGGTTAAAAGGTACAGGCCGAGTGAGTGGCTTTTTCTTCGGCGCTTTTCGCTGCAGAAAAAGGAAAACGCTTATTAAACACATCAGACTAACCCGAGTAAATAAAAATATGGAAATCTACAGGATCAAAAGGAGATGCTTACAGCCAGAGGTTTCTCCTCCCACCTGCAGTGGGACTGACTGAAGTCCGAGGGAGTCTGAAGATGGAGGGACTTTGCAAGCACCGGAAGTCTGCTTATACCTGCTCGCGGAGGTGCCTTTTTACCAGTGGCTGAGCTTCCTGGATCTTTGTTCTCAATATTTTTGTTGGAAAGGTGAGATGCTGACATGGGTTTGGAAGGCTTTGGGTCCGCTACCTTTTTGTTTTGTTCATTCTTCATTCTGAAAAAAGAAAACCAGTCAGCTTTGTCACACAACCCAGCTCGAGGCTGGGAAATCACCAGAGGCAGCATGCAAAGGGGAAAAAAAGGGGGAAAAACTGATCCAAGGACAAACAAAACCAGACAAGATGGGAGGCAGATACAGGAGAGGAACAAGCTGCCTGACATTTTTAATACCAGTACTGATTTGATACCTGAGATTTAGAAAGGTATATTTTACTATGAGACAAACAAATAAACACGCTTCTGTAGACAGACCAAATAAGTCCCAGCTCTTAAATTCTATATCAGTAACTGCGGCTCAAATCATCAGTCTCACCTCATAAAGTCACTGCGGATTTTATTCTGACTCTGTTGACGAAGGATTGGAGAAGAGTCCATGATGAGGAGATAAAGCTGTGAGGAGCAACTGAAGCAACTAAAGACAGAAAGAAATTAAAGCTGAGCAACCAAAATACCAAACAGGCTTCTAACAAGGGTAGTATGGAGATGGGCAAAAGACACCAAACATGCAATGAAAACAACAACAAAAAAGACACACAAGACTTTAAAACGTTAACATGTGCTAATTTAAAGTTCTCAAACAATCTGTCTAATCGTAAAAGCGCATGCCTGTTAGTAACACAGTACAAACCATCGTGCTGACTTGTGAAAATTACCCCAGAGAAGCTAGCTTTACCCCGACCACAAGCCTGGCTACATACGGACCTTCTGTGTTCCTATAATTCAACAGAGTATCCGTTTCTTCCTTCCGATCATCCAGTAAAGTATTTCAGACCGGAACAGCTCCAAATGTTTTGGTTTATCGGGTGTTTTGTGCAGATTTAAAAACCACTAGCCCCGTCCTTTCTCACCACAGTGGGCTGTCAACTTCCTGGACTCATATGAGTTTGTAAAAAGCGCGCTTTGCCATTGGTCGAAATAAGAGTCCGTATCAGCCAATGGCCGCGTGCGCTTTTGTCAGGATAACGTTTTCGACCAATGAGAAATGGAGTTTCATAAACAACTCCATGGTAACGACGCGAAAGTTGTTTTATCACGTGACAGCGTGTTGCCGCGGAGTTGTACAGACATTCAGAGAAACCTATAATAATAATAATAATAATAATAATAATAATAATAATAATAATAATAATAATAATACAATCTACATAAAGCGGAGCCATTTCAAGGATATAGACTTCCAGAGCTAAAGTAAGTGGAGTTTGATTTATTTGACAAATCATGAGGAATATTAGAAGAATTTTAGGTTTTTTGTTATTTTTATTTTATTTTCAGATATTTTAATATAAACATTGTTTAAATCAATGGGATCACGTCAGTTACTGACATAATGGTTTTGTTTTGTTGTTGTTTTTAATTTACATATTTGAATATTGATGTCAGAGGTTCTTAAATTCATTGGACAGCACTAAGGTAAAGTCAAGCTACCAAGCCATTCTGCATTTGTTAGTATTTTATATGCAAATATAAACAATATAAGTTAAACTTAGCTAACAAGAAGTCTACATTTAACAGACAGCTGCTAAAGTAGCGATGAGACAAGCTAACTTAACATAAAGCTAATGCAGTGATCTTACACAAACAATTTGTGCTGCCAAAAAATATTTTAATCACCCCTGAAAAGTCACCCTAAGGTTAGAGAAACTGCAAAAAAAACCCCTAAGAGCTGCATTTCAGACTCTGCAGGCCTAAGTCAGCATGTTAAAGATTAAAGTTCGTGACAGTACGATTAGAAAAAGACTGAACAAGTATGGCTTGTTTGGTAGGGCTGCCAGGCCTCTTCCCTCTCAAAAGAACATGGGAGCACAGCTTCGATTGCAAAATTATATCTGAACAAACCAGAAGATTTCTAGAACAGTGGGTAACATCACCAGTGGAGGGGTGATGATTTGGGCTTGTTTTGCAGATGCTCTGTGGCCTTGACTCAGGTAACAAAGTGGGTCCTCTACCAGTTGGAACATCAGAGGATCAATCCATGTGGCAAAGTAAGCTTGGGGGAAGGTACCCCGAGTTTCCACCAGTGTAATCCCAGTGTGAGCGTGCTGTGAATGTTAGAAAGCCTTTGGGCATTGATACAAGTACTGTAACAACGTGTGTGATTGGGTGAATGAGACTTGTAGTAAAAAGTATTTTGAGTGCTCAACAACACAGAAGGGTGCTATACACATGCAAGGCCAATTATCATTCACTGTCACTTAATTGGCTCTTTATGCCTTATTTATGTTCACACATCAATTTCTGTATAACTGTATATCTCAGATTTCTGTATAGTTTTTTATTTCATATTTATATCCTGTTCATAGCCTGTACATAGCTTGTACTCACTACAGCCTGTACATACTTATAGTTATAGAATATTCATAACATACTTCATACCGTGTACATTAAAACATACCATAATAGACCCATTTCTGTAATATACTTACATATCTATATTATTGCTAATATATATTGTAATATATCTATATCATGGCTAAAGCACTTCTGGATGGATGCAAACTGCATTTCGTTGCCCTGTACCTGTGCATGTGCAATGACAATAAAGTTGAATTCTAATTCTAATTCTAAATAAGGAGGACCTTGAAAACAAACTGAAAGATTACTTCACAGAGAAATGAAAGTAAAAGCAGCGCTGCCAGGAGCCCATCTAATTACTAACTTAAATAATAAATCTTTATAATGAATGGCAAATTATTTTCTGTCCAAGGTGCACAGGAAGGGGATGGAGATTTTCAGTAAATCAGTGATATAACTTTAGAATATTAAAAATATAAAAGTGTAATAACAACACTTTTTGCACAGGTGCATAAGTACACTACTAAACCTAGCAAGACACTTGTAGATTTCTAGGCAATGGTTTAAAACGCTTCTGCCACTGCAGGGCAAGATCTGAAGCTGCGGTAAACAGCGAGACCCTCCCTTCATCACTGACCACTGTAATCCAGCAGGTGCCGCTGCCAGCAGAACAGTAAAGCCCCATGCCTGCCTGAAAGCAGCAGCACAGCGTGGGTGTCTGCCTGTCACCCGTGTCAACAGTAGAGGGAAGAAGAAGAGACGTAGAGGAGGAAACCAGAAAATAACGCTGCAGCAGACATGGACTTGCGGTCTGAGCTGCTTAAATCCATCTGGTATGGTTTCACAGCCCTGGATCTGGAGAAGAGCGGGAAAGTGTCCAAGTCTCAGCTGAAGGTGAGTGAGGGATCGTCTACCTGGAAGATGGAACTAGAGAAACTTTTTTTTTCCTGCCCGAGAACTCACTCATCTCTTACCGTTTACCCTCGTTTCCTACCTCGTTGCATTTTACATCATGCGGGCTGGGTGTGAAGGAGGTGAAAGCAACTTTAGCAACGAAGCAAATTAAATCTCAAGGTTTACTACTTTTACTATGTGTTTATGTGTCAGGAAATAATGGTGTGCAATGTCTCATACTACTTATCAGAAAACATCATCATCATTAACATTTCCTGTGTAAAACTCAGTTTTTTTCAGCCGTGTACTGCCCAACAAGGAACAATTTTGTTCCCCCTATTTTGAATAAAATGCTTTCAGCTGCTGAAAGAGGGCACAATATGCACCTCTGTCCGGCGCGAGCACGAGAGTAACAGTTTGCTCTCAGTCTGTACATGAATGGGAGCCCTCATCTCCAAGCTGTGCTCACATTGGGCCTCCATGTACCAGCTTGTAGTGCAAAGGGACCCTCTGGCACAGCAGCGGGCCAGAGAGCAGCCTGTTGAATAGAGTAGGTTCACAACATGAGGCCGAACACGTCAAAAAGGACATTGTCACAGGGCGAGCAGGGATAAAGTGGACACATGTTGGTGACCGTTGTCTCTTTCCACAGAGCCTAAACGAGGCTACTGTATGTTGCGTTGATCTCATTGTTATGTCACTCAGTCTCGCTGTGGCTCAGACTCCATTTCCAGCCACCTCCACGCTCCTGCGAATGTGCCGCCCGGCGCTCCTGGCTCTCAGCGAGTCAGCCTCATGACTGGGCTTATCCCCCCTCGTGCCTTCAGCCTTCTCTGAGGCATCGCGCTGCTCAGAGGCACTCGCAGGCAAACACTTTGCATGCTTTGGCCTCAAAACTGACAGATGTTGTAGCGTTGGAGACTGGCGACAGGATGTGGTTATGGCTCAACACACAGAGAAGCTAGCTGTCTGATAAAATGCACGATACCTCAAGATGTTGCATGGTTTCAGCTGAAGAAACAGAACAAGAAGGAAAAGCGTTTTTTTAATCTAACTGTTTTTCACATGCTGTCAGTGATGCCACTGCTCACAAAGAGTAAAGTGTAGCACTTGAAGTTTCTAATAGAACTTGGAGATGTTTTCCTGAGCTCGATTTTCATCTTTTTAAACTTTAAAACGGTCATATTGCTTTACTGATGTCGTTCCACTCTTAAACTAGTGCGTCTGAACGGTTTTCCAGGCAGCTTTCCTAGAAAATTAAAGCTTTTTGCTGACTTTGGTGACGCGTTTTTTTCCATGTTTGAGCAAACACTTTTTTTTTTAAGAAAAAACGATGCAGCAGAAATTTAAAAGTTCAGTTCCTTAAACACGTCCCTGGCCTTCATTCTCTTCAGCAGCCAGCTATATAAATATATCTATACATCATGTCACTCAGCTTTTATATTCTACAGAAAGTTTCATCCTTCCTAACTCATGACGTGTAATCTCTTTTTTTAGACGCTTAATTATTAATTTGTAGGCGGATGCGGTTAGCAGCCTCACAGGACAACAAATAAAACAGTTTGCACAGTCCTGTGTTGGACAACGACGACTAAAATGACTTTCTGCTTCAGTGTTTTTCTTTTTTAAATATCCTCATATTGTGATCCTTCAGGTATTGTCTCACAACCTGTGCACAGTCTTGTGTATTCCACATGACCCCGTGGCTTTGGAGGAGCACTTCAGGGATGACGATGATGGCCCAGTTTCCAGTCAGGGTTATATGCCTTACCTCAATAAATACATCCTGGATAAGGTGATTAAAAAACCCCAAACAAGTGTGCTCAGTTTATTTCAGCGTATTGCGAAATAAAACCCCTGGTCTTGTGTCTTTGTAGGTTGTGGAAGGTTCTTTTATTAAGGAAAACGTAGACGAGCTCTGCTGGACTCTTACTGCGAAGAAAAACTACCAGCCAGACCGAAGCAGCAGCACCATTTTACCAGACAAAGATGCTTTTCGTCTCTGGTGCCTTTTTAATTTTCTCTCTGAGGACAAGTATCCTTTGGTTATGGTTCCCGATGAGGTGGGTTTAACTCTTAACTCTTATCTTTAGTACGATGCATTCTTTATTGTATTGAAAATGTAACCGGAAGAGGAAAGAAATCACAAGTGTGTGTGGCAAAAGAAACCCGTTTCCAAACTTAGACCCTAAGATACTCAACATTTCCGCGCTCTGTTGTTGAGTCTGAGATTGCACTCAGTAATCTCTGACCTAAAAATGCTGTTGGATCTTTTACAAACACCGAGTACACCAGCTGAAACTTTGTTTCTTGCCACCATGGAACATGGTGCTCATGTCATGCAGCAGTGTGGGCTTGTTTCTCACTTGCAAAGTCTCATTTTGGTTTCCTGTCGTGTATTCTTCACAGCCGCTGCCAAGAGAAAGCCCCAATTTTTCAAGGGCAGGGTCGTTTCTGTCGCCCTCGGTTTAAGAAAGCATTATCCAGTTGTATTTTGGAGCGTGTTTCACACACCAGCCACTGTGCAAAGCACTCTGTGGTGCAGCCAGGGCTACTGTGAGGTTATACTGTTACTAGAGAAAGCCTTATTGGGAAATAGCAAAAGCTGCTTTCAGCTACACTGTTAGATACAATTTTTGCAGGTTGTGTTTTAAGCAGAAGGATTCAAAACTACAAATAAAAGTGTAGTAACAAAGTAATATTAAAGCATTACTGTGAATTAGTCCTTAATAAGCAGGTGATGGTCACTAAAATGGTAAATTCAGTTTTAAAACTGCACACAAAGGTGATTGGTGTAATATATAGCTTGCTTGAGTGCAGCACAGCATGCAGGGACAGTCCAGATGAGTTATTAATACTGTCTCTTTCCATGCAGGTGGAGTACCTCCTCAAGAAAATATGTATGGCTATGAGTATTGAGTTCAACTGTGTCGAGTTAGAGGACTTCTTCTCTCAAGACTCAGTGCAGCAGAGTGGGATTACTGTTTGGACGTTTCTAGAGATGATGAACTCCGGGAAGGTAACCAGAGGAATTGATGCGAGCATCATCAGCATGGCTATAGAGGAAGTGTACAGGGAAATAGTTGGTGACGTCCTCAAAGAGGTAGGAAACCGATGTGCCTCCAGAATGCTGTTTTTGTTCCTCGCAGGCGAGATTTATTTCAGTGATCTGTGTGTCGGTTTGGCTGCGTTCAGGGCTATCTATGGAAAAAAGGCCAGCTGAGGAGAAACTGGAAGGAACGGTGGTTCACCTTAAAGCCGAGCAACCTGTCCTACTACACTGGAGAGGACCGCAAGGACTGCCAAGGCAATATAGCCCTGGATGAGAACTGCTGCGTGGAGGTAAACAGCTGGAGAGATAATCGTCTGTGAAAGCTAGAGAAACTCTTAATAACAAAATCTCCACAGCAGAAATACTCAAGCAGGCGTTTAAATGACATTCAGGCAGTGGTTCTCAGTGTAGGGCGGGGACTTCCCCGAGGTGCTACACTAAGGTTTTTTTGTAGTTGTATTTTTTATCACGCCCCTCATCTTTGATTTAACTTGTAACTTACTACAACATTTGAAATCCTGTCCCTCCAAAGGTAAACAAGACAAAAAAGGGGAGCAAGTACAAAATCCAGCAAAACCCTGGAATCCGGTCAAATTAAATGTAATTCATACATTCAGTTTATACCTTTAATTTTATATATTTCAGTCAAAATTATTGCTTCACGTTTACAAGAGCAAAGAATTTTCTTTGGAGTCTGAGAGAAAACGAGACCGCCCTAATACCTTAGAGTAATTACTCACAGTTAAATCAGCACAAGTCGTGTCGACATTAATAAACATGCTATAAAGAAAAGAAATTTAAACGTGAAATGTTGCTGAATAATCCCACTTTTACTCGTTGGCTCATGATTTTCTTTTATGATGCGGGATGAGCAAAGGTGACACCGAGCTTCTCTCAAATGACTAAACTAGCTTTCATAAAAGGAAGTAAATAACTGCAAAATCCAAAATCTTTCTACTCCAGTGCTTTGACTTGTGTTGGCACTGCTTCATATTTTGGGTGTCATAACGAAACAAGGTTAGACTGAAAACTGAAGCTCGCCATGGGTCATATTAAAAACAAGATTTCCTCACAAATCTCGCGGAGCTCAAGGGAACCGAGGCGATTAGTGTGCTAGCCTGACTCCTAGCTGAAAGTGAAGCAGAAGTAAGAGTGCAGCGGTTGCTATTTAAGGTGTCTTGGTCACTTTTCGTGTGGACACAGCCTCAGTTATCATGCTGAGTAATACA
The DNA here is from genome assembly GCF_056152115.1 of Neolamprologus brichardi. Lineage (NCBI taxonomy): Eukaryota > Metazoa > Chordata > Actinopteri > Cichliformes > Cichlidae > Neolamprologus > Neolamprologus brichardi. The sequence continues at coordinate 3,578,720 of NC_142123.1, forward strand.
GAAATTGTAAAGCATTTGGTGTTATTAGGTTCTCTGCATTGATTGCTCATAAAATGTTGTCTGAAATTCATCCCAGTTACAGTCAAAGATGACTAAAAGCGCAATGAGATCTATTCTTGTATCAGCTCTGAGTAATTAATCGCAGAGCAGTAAGTGAATTCCTGAGTGTAGTAACTTGTAGATCCCCCCTTAGCAGTCACAACATCCATCACATGCTTCCTGTGGCTGTTCGTGAAATATTGCAACATTTCTGGGATGTCTTGATTGATCAGCCCTCTTCAGCTCATGCCACAGACCATTTGTTGACTGGTCGCATTCGGTGTCTGGACTTCCACGCGTGCAAGTCATTGTGGCGTTAATCATGGCGAAGTCCGCATGCCGAACAGCCCCAAACTATGACTACGATGAGCGATACTCCACCTACCGTGCTTTGCAATTAGGAGGAGGTTTCATCGTGGGTGTGCAGTGCCCTTTCCCCCCCCGCATTGCACGAAAGTTCACGTTTGTCTCGGCAGTCCACACAGCGTCACCCCAGATTTATTACAGAATACACAGGTGGTCCTCAAGAAACATGAGCTCGTCTTCACGATGGTTTTTGAGATTAGTTGGACTTGATGAGCACACAGTAAGAATCAGCTGTAAACAAAAGGTATTTCCTCATATGAGGACTAATGAGGGTTTATTTCACAGAATAACACAATAAAGCGTGAAACACTTTATTAAGCATGACTGAAGCACCAGTTACAGAAAAGCCAAATGTAATCATGACTCATTATGATGACTTGATTTGTTTTAGCACGTGTTTCTTTATAGAGTCCTTTAACTATTTCTCTTCTTCTTCTTGATGAACCACATGTTTGATTTGGCAAAAACTTGATGGCCTACCTGATACAGGGTCATTATCTCAAAATATTGATTTAATAGCCTGGAAATTTCTTTTTTTTTTCTTTCAGTAATGTAAAACCGCTTTACTTGACAGTTAAGGAAGAGAAAAGAAACAATTGTAAATGACACACGTGGTAAACTACTCTCATTTTTTCCACTAAGTCCATTTTGGCCTTCTCTAATATTTAAGGTTATGGTACGGTTAAGGTTATCACCTGTGTAGATGATGTAGACCTCAGAGGGTTAACACTACTTCAGCTTTGTGTAAATGCTGCATTGGACACATTAACTAAGGAAATGAGAGTTGTGCAGGTGCTTTGCTGTTAGCTGCTCTTCTTACCCCTTTGAATACTCAGGTTTGTTCTCTTGTTGTGATCACCGCAGCACGCCAGGCCCCAGGGAACTAGCAACACTCTTAATATCCCCGCCTGGTATTTTATTGTGGACTGATTAAATACAGAGGCCTCTGGCAAAGCTGTTGTAACATTTTCTTGCTTCTCTTTATGCTTCTTATAAATCCCTAAGGAATTTACTGTGATCGAAGCACGGGTCACACCTTTAACTGGAACATCTTATTGCAAGACGATTCTTTTAAGAAAAATCTCGAGCAAAACTTTTTGCATATTGTTTCCAGCCTGGAACGTGACTGATGACTCATTGTGTTCATAAAAGACATTTAAAGTACAGCTCAGATTATGATCATTACAATGGTGACTTGGAATAAGTGTAGACCACAATATTGCAAAAATCCTGGCAATATTAATTCTTGCATGAATAACCAGTTGAGTCATAAGTTCATCACTTCACCCAGCATGTGATACTTCAAAGGAAGTAGCTGAAATTGTGTTATATTATAGGAAGCAGATGTTTTTTGAGCTTTCAGAGTTGTTAGAAAAATGTCCTTTTCCTGTAATTGATGTTTTTCTCCTTTATTTTTACAAAATAGACTCAAAAACTGCAAAACCATTCACTCAGTATTAAGAGATAAACTGGGTGTCCCTTTTTTGAACAGGTGCTGCCAGACCGAGATGGGAAGAGATGCATGTTTTGTCTTAAAACCCTCTCCAAGACGTATGAAATGAGTGCGTCAGACACCAAACAGCGACAGGAGTGGACTACAGGTTAAAAGAGATTCTCGTTCATCAATTCAGATCAATTTTTTAAAAGCTTTAATTATTTATTTAGATGTTAAACATCAGTGTCTTCTTTGCAGCCATTCAAACGGCAATCAGGCTGCATGTGGAGGGGAAGAAATCCCTCCACAAAGATCTGAAGCTTAAGCGACGTGAACAGCGTGAGCTTCGGGAAAAAAGGCGACAGGCTAAGGAGGAGGAGCTGCAGAGGCTGCGGGCCTTGCAGGAGGAACGGGAGCGCAAGCTGGCGGAGCTGGAGCTCCTGAAGGAGGCGCAGAAGCAGGCTCAGGCCCTCCTGGAGCAGGATGAGCAGAGGAGGCGCCAGCAACACGAACAGCTTCAGCGTGCCCTGGAGATTCAGCTCCGTGAGGCTGAGGAGGTGAGCGTGGAAACAAAGAATGAAAGATTTTAAAAGCATAAAGATGCAGATCGACTTTAACTTGCTTCTTTCTGTGTGTCACAAGGCGCGAGTCAGTATGCAGGCAGAGATGGCTTTGAAAGAGGAGGAAGCAGAGAGGCAGAGGAAGAGGATTCAGGAGTTGGAGGAGATGCAGAAACGTTTGGAGGAGGCGCTGCAGCAAGAGATTAAAGCCAGGCTTGATGAGGAGGCCTTCCGCTATGCTCAAGCAGGGTAAAGTTGTTTAAGCAGCTAGCCAGGTGTACAGTGCAAAAGGCTTAGCGCAGGGTGGTGGAGGTTGTGTTGTGTACAAGCAGCATTTAATAAACTCTGTTGCTGAATTAGTTCACATTGCGTTATGTTCCTGAGGAAGTTGAGCTGCAAAGAGGAAGTTGTTTAGCGCTGCAGTCATTGTCATTGCACTCTCGATTGATCCCATCCCAGGTCCAAAGTACCTCGCTGATGAGCCCCCTGCATTTACTACAAATGATCTATTCAAAGTCTAACTTCTTTGCATTCTACATCATGCTCAGGTTGTTGGCTGAGGAGGAGGAGAAAATGAAGGCTCTGATGAACCTGCAGGAGGAACAGGAGGAGTACATTGCGAAGACACAGAGGGAGAAGCAGGAGCTGAAGCAGGAAATGGAGGCCAAATCCCGGGCCCTGGAGGAGGCGCAGAGACAGCTGGAAGAGGTTCGAGCTAACCGGCACAGAGTTGACCAGGACGTTGTGGTAGGTAGAAACCCTGACACTGACCGTGTAACTCAGTTACAGCATGTTATCGAAGTTAATACCCCTCAAGCCTCAGGCCCCTAATACCACTGCAGACCCCCGAACATGGAAAAAGAGAAGTGAGCTTCTGCTGCTTGTTGTTTTTAAATAAATCACCACAGAATGTGTTGATGAGATCAGCGAGAGGCTGTCCTGTCGTAAGAGTCACTGACAATCTGACACCAAACCAATAAACAGAAGTTAAGTTCAAAATAGGCGCTTAAAACAACACGAAAGCATCTCATGAGCTACAAAAACAACCACACAAGTTAGATAACCAGGAAGTGCTGCAAGTATAACTTTGAACTTCATAATGATAGGACAGGATGCCAGATGGCAGAGACTTTAATGAGACTAAACAGACTGCCATCGTGATCAGTCCCTCAAAAGCACATCAGTTATGAACAGGATTCAACAGGACACCATTTTTTTTCTCTTGTGGAGTGGTGGCTACTCTGTCTTTTTATTACTTTCATTACATTTGACAAAATCTGGCCTTGAGAGTGGCAGTAGTGAACCTTAGCCTTATTGAGATGCAGAGTTGAACTTTTTAATAAATTGACCAGTTGCAGGTGGTTAAAATACCAACAGCACTTTGTTTATTTATCAGGTCACAAACAAAGAGCAAAAAGGAAGCGAGTTCACGTCTTAGTGGCTCTTCTGGGTACTTTTCAACAGACCGAAGCGTTTGTTAGTTCACTTGTTTATCAGTAACCGCTAAGCTCTTCTTCTCCGGCAGGCCGCCCAGAGGAAACTTCGGCAGGCGAGCACCAACGTCAAACACTGGAATGTCCAGATGAACAGACTGATGCGGCCGATCGGACCAGGCGGTATGTGTCCTTGCCTGCTCAGAGACATGACAGACATGCACCGTTTCAAGACCAGATTTTCAAATGTTTCTCGCTGCTTTATACCAGCAGAGAAGTGTTAACCATTTCTAGCCCTGCTGTGTTGCAGCCAGGACTGATGTGACCATTTGCTTAGCTCAGGGGCTGTGAAGTTTAGGTCAAAATAGGTGGTTCTTATATTTCATTTTGAACTTCTGCAAATATACTTCCTTAAATTTGATACTATACTTTATTTTAACTGTGAATTCTGTTTTTATTTTTGGTTGTTGTTTCAGCCTAAGTCTGATTTCGATTGTCCGCTTTGTTGTTTTCATTTTCAGAGAAGAGACCATCGCTGGGAAGCTCCTTCACGAGCTTCCAGATCCCGACGCAGCGAGACCCCGGGCTGCGTCTCAGAAGGAGTTCGGGATCGGGGGATCGGGAGGAGAGCAAAGAAAATGTTGACAGCAGAGCTGGATGTGATTTAGACAAACGTCACTCTCATGCATCTAATGGCGACATGGATATCCCCTAAAATGATGAGTCATAGAGGCTGCCTCGTCACAGGAAGGGCAAGAGATGGTTGTCATGTTTGTGAACAATATGAAAGCGGCGGGGATATAGCTGAATTTACCGTACTACCACGTCTACTAAATGCTGAAATATTACTGACCTCGTATCACAGACAGCAACAGTTTAAAAACATTTTAACGAGAGTGCGTTTTCCAATATCTCCCCTTCTCAAATAATGCTTTTCTGCCGCCTGTGTGAGGCCTGACGTGAACGTAACTGATACCTCAGCGGAAAGAAAATGAGCGGTAAGAAAGATCCTGAAAGTGTTAGCTCTGGTGTTCAAAGAGAAAAGCCTACACGCACACAGGAAGCTCATTTTTGTGCAGCTACTTAGACGGATACCAATGTTTCATTTCTATTGGTACAATTTTCAAGGTTGTGGGAGGTGGCTTAGGTTTTTTTGATCTAGAAACTTGGTTCAGTATTAAAGTTTACCACAATTTCACTCCTGATAAACAGGAAAGAAAGAAAAGGCGTGAAAGAAAAAAAAAACTGTCATGACCTTCCTGTTTTTAATGTCATTTAACATTACTGTAAATAAAGAGAGTGAAGTTTGAAGCCGTACCTGCATCTTTACTGTGTTAAACTTAGTGCATTGTGCAATTCAAAGAAACTGTGAGGCAACTTTTTGTTTCAAATCTTAAGCTGGTGCTTCACACAGTGGAGAAGCTAAATAAGAGTTTGCAAAACGAGTTGTAGCGACGCAGACGTGACAGAAATGCAAAAGACCACACGGTGTGGAAGTAAGAGTCGCAGACACTGCTGAAGTTGCACACTGCACATCCGCTTCGGTTTGAGTTGGAGTCTGCTTCACTTCTGAGGCCTTAAATGTGTCATCTCCGACTAATCTGACGCCTTCCGGGGACAAAACCTTCAGCTGGCTCACATGAGCAAACAGAGACATCCCCTGACAGGTAATGCAAACTGCAGGCCAACTGCTGCATGTGCCAGTGTACTAATGCACATTAAGCAGAGGTGGCAACAAGTAGAAGCACAGATAGTAGTTTTGAAACATACTCCAGTAATAGTTGAAGTACTGTTTCCACTTCTTTACTCGAGTAAAAGTGGAAAAGTACTGGCTCTGAAATATTCTCAAAGTAAGCGAGTAAAAAGCAGCTCTTTGAAGAACATTTCTTCCACCTACTTTTGTGCAAATCTTACTGAACCCTGTGCTATATTAATGTAATAATTAAATAATATTAGTAGATAGGAAAACCAGCTTTATTTCTGTTAAAATTTTATTTCTTTTTTTTTTTTTTTTTTTTTCTTTTTTTTGCCTGTCCCATTTGGTTCTTTAGCCGTCAGAATTGTTGTCTGAAGACCAACAAGGATACCCAATGGATTTATTTTGCCAAATGGATCATCATGGCATTGCCGTATTGGTCCATTTGATCGACCTTTGTTTTTATTATTTATTTTATTTTATTTTCAGTTGTTACAGACGGGACAGACATGAGTGAGGGATAGGAAAGGGAGAAAGAAAGAGGAAGGAAAAGAAAAACAGAAGGGGAGAGGGACAGTGAGAAAGGGGGGGAAAAAAAATATCTCCGGGATCACCTGTTGAGAGAAAAAGAATAGAAAACAAGCAAAAAAACCCCAAAACAAAGCAACATACTATACACAACACCATCGCATTAATCTAGCTAAGTGTAAACAGCAGTAAATACTAAATATTGAATGTTGTTGTGCAGCACGCAGGACAGACAGCGCACAATGTGCTTTGAAGTAGCAGCCAAGAAAGGTGTGATTTAAGTCTACAAACAGTGAACACCTGTGTGCACACCTGTGTGGGTCGGTGCGCTTGTATTCAAATGGTTTCCCCATGTAATGGTCTGCAAGAGGATGTAGAGAGCCATAGCCCTGTCCCCCAGGCCATGAAGCAGGCATGGAGGAGATCCAGGCCCCAGACATCCAGAGGCCCCAGAGTGCAAGAGCCCAAGGAGGACCACCGGAGGGGCATCCGTGCCACCTTCATGGGAAGGGCTGAGGATCCCCAGACGAGGGGTCACCCAGTAGCCACCGGGCAGAAACTAGAGGGGGCTGCACCGGCGTGCCCGCCGGCTCCGCCGGCAGCCAGCTGTGCCAGAGTGAACCGAGCCACAGGCACAGAGGCCGGAGGCCCGAGGGCCCTCCGCGCCCCGGAAGAGGCCTGACTGAGCAGCAGGCGCCAGGCCCCGCCAAGTAGCCACCGGGAGTGAGCTGGCACATGACCTGAGCGCCCAGCCCCGGACACCAAGAACCAACAATGCACCGACCCCTGAGGGCATCAGTCACCGGCAGGGAGTGTGGTGAGGGGAGATAGGCCTCCACACTTGGAGGGCCTGGGAGTTCCCAGAGAGGTGGAGTCTAAGACCCGACCTGACATATAGACACAGACAAACAGGCACACACAGACACAGACATGCATTCCCACCCTCATGCACACATATACAAACACTCAGCACTCACCCAACGTAGGAATAAACGTAAATGGACATGTACACACAATCACACTCCTCAAACATACTCTATACCCCGGGTCCAGGTATCCTCGCCCCCAGAGGGGGAAACGGCACCCAGACCCAAGAGATGTTACCCTTCCCTCCGGGGTGGAGGCTAGCAGACCGCCCCAGGGAGGCCAATCGGACAGCCAGCATCTCTTCCCAGCCCCCCCGCCCCGATGGCTAGCAGAGAACGGGGGTGTGTTAAGACCTCATACCCTCCTCCTCCCGCTCAAGTGTAGTGTTGCTGCGTGTTGCTCTAAAGTGTATTTAAAACAAGGGAGAGCATGGTGCTGCTGCCAGAGAGCAGCAGGTGTTAGCACGGCCCCTCCCGAGAACCCTCAATGTCTACATGGATTTAAAATTGAGAGGTGGGCACCGGCGCCAGAGGTAGGTTTGAATACACAGACCGTCTACTGGACGCCGTTAACGTGCCCACCCTCAAGGCCCTATATATATATATGTGTGTGTGTTATGAGAGTGTAAGTAATGTGGATGTCTAAGTTGTGAGATAAAATTGAGGCACAGGTGGCCAGAAGAGGACAGAGGGGGGGGGGAATGTCTCCCCTGCACCCTGGTGACACACCCGCACCCCAAAGCCCTACCTGTGTGGGTGGGTGTGGTGGAGCGGGAAGAGGGAGGCAGCCGGGGATGGGGAGGAAAAGAAGGGAGGGGAGGGTGTCCCTCCCTAGGGCCAGCTCCCCCGCTGACCCCAATAGGCACCCCCGTCCTCTGGTATCCACCAAGGCAAGGGAGCCCAGGCCCATCCAGACCGGGGCCTACGGCAGCAGCACCGCCAAGCCCCACAGGACCCGGGGCAGCCCACCCTACCCCACCGCAGAGGAAACTGTACCCACCCCAACATTCAATCATCTCCCAGACTACACAAGACACAGACACCCAGGTTAAGTTTATTCTCCACCTCTCCTATGTCTCTCCCCCACCTGCAGAGTGGACTCCTGCAAAGATGGAACAACCTCCCTGCCAGTTGAAGAGCCCCCCGGTTAGGCCGATGCACAAGATGCACAAAATTTTATTTCTAATAAAGGCTCGGCTTGAATCAGTTAAGAAGAACACGAGCAGAGAAACAATGAGGCTGTGATCTGCTTACCTGTGCTGCAGCTGCGCTTTGTGGATTTACACACCTGAATTTAGCTGATGTTTCATGAGTTGTCCTGGCTGATTTCCATCCTCTACTGACCGTACACTGTTTAATCTTCCAGTTTATCAAACACCACTGAGCTTGTGTGTTTGCTGTTGTTTGTTAATCGGGTAGAAAAATTGCATTTGAAATTACCTGCCACTTAAAAAAAAATATTACTCGTTTTATATTCACTACTTTTTTTGCAGGGCCGGAAGTACCACAACCGCAACTTATGGACAGCCTCAGTCGTGTTGTGCCAAAAAATAAATAAATAACTAAAAATACCAGCCCACTTTAACCTCTGACTTTGGCACACAGTTTTGCTTGTTTCCTCTCTTTTTGTGCCACATACCCTGGTGATTATTACACGAACAGGACTGCCTTTCATGTGTTACTGTTTAGACTCGGTTTGATGTTTAAAGGCCCACGCTGACAAAATAATAACTCTCTTCAAATGCCTTAAACCAAAAGTAACAAGTAGAAAGTACCAATAATGGTTTAAAAATGTAGGAAGTTAAAGTAAAATGTTGCCAAAAGGTTGCACAGTGAGAGCAATTGATAACTATTTTATGGGTTTTTTTTTCAATTTTTGAATAATCCATCTAATATTTTCCTAATATTAGATTTGCCTGATAGTTGTTTATTTAAACAACAGTTAATTTAGAGATATCATCTATATAAAATCTCTCTTCACTGCAGTTTCTGGTGCAGCAGAGCAAAATCTCAGCTGTGTCTCTCATTTGGCATACAGTGCTAAATGAAAGTTTCTGCATAAAAGACTGCTTTGTTTTCTGTTTTGGCCTTTTTGGGCAAAATTTGGAGTTATTAGTTAGAAACGTTGTGATTCTTCACTCAAGTTTTTCAGATAGTAACCCCAAACTCGACATTTTGAATTCATAACCCCCCAAACTGACAAAAATAAAATAAATAAATAAATTATGAATAAAATAAATCTGTGGCAGAAACAAGCTTCCGAAACAGCTGATGAGACGACCTATTTTTCTTATGAGTGTTACATTTTTAAGCAGTGCCAGCTGAGAGGAGAAATAAGCTGCTGACCTCCCTCCTTCTATATTATGTCGTTCTTAATATTAGATGTTGCCTTAATATGTTTATTTGAACAGAAATTAATTTAGAAATATAAACCAAAGAAAAATAAAACCTCTTCTTTGATACATGGTCACGTACGGTTTCGCGTAAAGTTGATTATATGTGTATAAACTAGTTGTAATGCATGTTTATTTCCTCAAAGGCTCTTTGATTGGTAGTGGAGAGTAACAATAGCCCAGTTCAGTCTCTACATTTATAAATAACATATTTTTCCACACGGATTTCAGCCACGTGCTGAATATGTCAGAGCTTAATATGTGTCCATGTCAAAAACAACTCAGTATTTAACCGAGACCTTGACTCTTCTGTTTGCAGTAGTTACATCCAGTCGGCTGTGCGCTCTGTGTGTATGTGTGCAGCGGGGGCGCTGTGCTGTGGCATGTGACGAGGGAGGAGGAGGGGGAGGAGAGAGGGGAGTGAAGCAAACCAAAGCAGAGTAAAAGCAAAGCCAGGGATAGACTCGGGGAGGGATTACTAGTTAACTCCGCTTATTTGCATGTGACATGGTAGCCCACAAAGATTTCCACATTGTTTTTCCCGTCTCGTCAGCCCAGTTTCTACATGGACGGAGGCCTGACTCGGTCTAAGTTTATAGTAGTTAGCGATCTGACGTTAGCTCTTGCCGTAAGCTAACTCCAGCTTCAAGCAAACAAACTTGTCAAGAGCCGATCGATCCGGGACAGGACTCGGGACTGCTTTTCTGGTTTGTTTACCTCAGCCGGGAGGCATAAACATCTTCTGAAGCAGCAGCACAAGCGGGAGAGGTAAGTTAACCTGGTAGGATAGCTAACGTGATTTAAAGGCACAAACGGGAATTTGGGTCAGCCGTGCTAACGGCTAGCTGATAGTAGGACTCAGTCACAATTCAAGGTAGTGGCTAACTAGCTGCTAACCGAGCCGACGGCTGAACGAGCTTAGTTTTAAAGCCTATACAGTTTAAACTTTAAGGGAGATAAGAAAGTTTGGCGGCAGCCATGTCTGTAACTCGTTTTTCCTTTCATTTTTCAAACGCTTGTATCCAGTTACAGTCCTGTCAGCGACTCATGCAATTACACGGTAATGTTAGCAGAGACTTCCGAGAACCAGTGTGACAGGTTGTCTACTGGACAAGTCCTAACACCCCTAATTTGGTGTTAAGCATTATGAAAACAGCGCGTAGCCTTTGAATTACAATGAGTGTGTCCTTTATGGAAAACAACAACAACAACATTTATTACTAATATGTAAACACTGTAGCTGTTTGTTAAGGCACAGCTACAAACAAGGACTTTTTAATCCGCTAGAGGGCCCCGGGGTAGAAAAAAAAATTGTAACCCCCAACCCAAAGCCCTCTCCCCCACCGCCTCCATCAGCAAGCTGCACTGCTCAGTGTGTACATAGTGCATGCACCCTGTTCCTGTAAAAGCAGCCGCCAAATACCCCCCCGCACCCCATCCCAAGTGAGGCAAACAATAATACAGATGTCTTCAAGCTCGGTTAGAGATAAAGTTAGTGTCCTTACTATTACGATGTACTGGCTGAACTGTGCTGGAAACGCGGTAGGCCCTTATTCTGATTAAAAGTGATGCAGCGGTTGTGAAATTCTTGCTTTTATTATGTTCCAGGGGCAAAATAAATGAATATTCATTATGAAACTGAAGATTTTGAAAGTAGTATTTCAGCTTCTTTTTTTCCACACCGGTGCACAAATTCATAGATACTCTATCCCGCAATGAAAATAATTGTGTTGCAGCTGCATAAAGAATAGATAATCTCCATATAATCTACTATAAAAAATAACTTTGTTAAAGGTACCACAGGCATATACTAAACATCTTATTATGTGAAGTAATGCAACATTTTGCATATAAATATATATGTGTGTGTGTTATTAGGCAAATGATACTTGTAGTAGAAAGTGTTTTGAGTGCTCAAATTAAGTAGAAAGGCACTATATGAGTGGCAGTCCTTTTGCCATCTGGAGGAGGAAAAAAATCTGCTGAAGAGGCTACCCGCTGTGGCAACTTATTATGAGTAAGCTGAAAGTAGCTTTTTACTTTGAACTTACAGTGGTTACCAAAGAGGTTTTTGACCTTCCGATAAAGGGAAAGCTCGCAGGACTGTGATTTTTAACATGTTTATTCAAGTGGTGTTTGATTTTTCTTTATTTAAAAATACATTTTTGGTTCATAAAAAGGCCAAACGATAACAGGAAAATGCAGGTAACAGAAAACTTTTCGTCTGAACTATTTGCAGACCACTTGTCCTTATGTGCACAGTCCACCCTTTTTGAGCCAGGAAAACCCCTGTTTAAGTGTGACTTTAGCCTGTTAGACACGGTTTCGTTCTGCATGCTGCTAACTAATACGTAATTACTGAGTAATACTCAGATGGCATCTCTGGATGTATGTACAGGCTTTTCTGGACAGTGCTGCAAATAAGCAAATCAATCTTTTATTTATAATAAAGTATTTAAATCTAACCGAACCTAGCAACAGTTACCGCAAACAGTGTCTGTGTTAATATTCCTGCAAAGTGCTCTATGATGTTTTAAATCAGGATTGAAAATGTAGATATATCCTTATTATTGTCTTGTCTGTTTGTTCCGTTGGCTTTGAAGTAACTGAGGCGTGATTCCATAACATCTGTGTCTCAGGTCATGAGCTTATTTCTTTAAAAGACATTCCCTGGCTGTTATAACAAAAACCTAACTGACTGAAAGGCACCTAAACAAACTCTGTTGAAGATTACTGAACAGCATTCATCTCATTTATTATTGCTATACTAAACTGAATACAAGACTTATGTGAGTTTCACCCGTGTGCTTATTTTAAAAAAAATAGGGCTCTATTTTGGCTTTGCTGGTTTGTTATGGCAAGCTGAAACTGGACTCTTAACCGCTGGCATGCTGGATTAAATGGAACCCTTGATGATATGTGGGCTCTAAAGTGTGATTAGCTATTCTTTCTAGTTGTGTAAATAAATCTCATGTTAACAGAGATATTTTTTTTTAGTAAGGTGTATTTCAAGTAGATTGATTCTGTTTTTAAATAGTGCAACTATGGTGGCTACGTGACAGGAGATGAGCTGCTGAATCAGCTGCAACAGGAACCATGGACGGGTTTCAACAAACTGCCCCAGAGGAGCATGACGGGGTGAACGGCTACTGTGAGCCAAAGTGCCCCCAGGAGGCAGCTGACGTCAGGTGGACGCCGCCGCAGGCAGAGTCTGTAGGTTCGGACAGTTGTGGTGCGACAAGCGTCTCCGAGGTGGCAGATCTGAAAGAGTTAAAGCGCAGGGAGAGTGAAGATGAGGAGGAAAAGGAGGAAATGGAGGAGAAGGAGGTAGTCCCTGCTTCTAAATACCCGAAAAGGGACCAGAAGAAGAGACGGAAAGAAGGGGAAGATCAGGAGAACAGCGGCAACAAGCAAAACAGCGGCAACAAGCAAAACAGCAGCGCATCATCGAGCTACACGGGTAAGACTTTCCACTCTCTGAAATTTTTCACGAGATGTACTTGAACTGAAATGCTATTCTTTTTTGTTATATGCAGACCTGTCCCATACCTCATCACCTTCGCTCTCAGAACAGCTGCGTTTGGGCCAAGAGGACAGCACAAGCTCCGGGATCAGTGTGGAGTGTAAGGTCTGCGGGGACAAGGCCTCTGGCTTCCACTACGGCGTACATGCCTGTGAAGGATGCAAGGTAAAACATTTTTTCTTTTACCCACAACAGATTATTGAGTGGGAAGTTCTGTGCCCCCCCCACCCCAACTGTGCGAGTTGCTTAACTAGATGTCCTTTGCTTTGTGCAGGGCTTTTTCCGGCGTACTGTGCGGATGAAACTGGAATATGAGCGCTGTGAGCGTTCCTGCAAGATTCAGAAGAAAAATCGTAACAAGTGCCAATATTGTCGCTTCCAGAAGTGCCTGTCTTTGGGAATGTCCCACGACGGTGAGGGCTTAAGTGTTTTCTGAGATTCACTTAAAATACTAAGATGATGATCAGTTTATTTGTACAGCAGTTTTTAAAACACAGTTACAAAGTGCTTCACTGTTTGAGTAAAACCGCACATTAAAGATAACCGTGCATGTCCAGTCATAGAAACGTAAAGTCAAACATGTGGTCATGCATTCATTCTTGCGTGTGCACTTCTATACACGCATTAGAAGAGCAAGAGCCAAAAATAATGGGCAGTTGTTTAAAACAAACCACAGATTCAGCCAACCTGATGTGCTGACGAAGGCTGTTCTAGAGTTTAGGGGAGACAGCCTCAAAAGTGTGGTCATCGCTAGCTTTAAAATAAGAGCATGGATCAGTTAAAAGACCCGGATGAGACGATCAGAAAGGCCAACGGCTGGAAGAAGCTGTCATCATGTCTGCTATACAGGAATGGGTCTGGCCATGTAGGACGTTATATGCTAGTAATAAAATCTTAAAATGAATTTGAATTTCACCTGAAGCCAGTCTAGCTTCTGCGTTCTTGACCAGCTGAAGATGGGCTGCCTGAGAGATCCAAGAGTTTTATTGTGTCTAAAGGAGGAAACAAATCTTCCGTTTTCAATCCTTTCCAATCTTTTGTAGCACATGGATGGTGCGTTGCATTGTTAATGCTCTGAGTTGTTCCAAAACACAAAGATGTTTCAGAACTCATTAGTGTTGCAAATATCCTGTCAGAATAACACCGTCTCTGTGGGTGTTTTTGCTCAGCAATCAGATATGGACGAATGCCTGAGGCGGAGAGGAAGAAGCTGGTGGCAGGCATACTCGCAGAGGAGCTGGACGTCAGCAAACCAGGTGGCTCAGACCTGAAGACTTTAGCCAAACAAGTCAATACAGCCTACCTGAAGAACCTCAGTATGACCAAGAAGAGAGCCCGCAGCATCTTGACAGGCAAAACCAGCAGCACCTCAGTATGTCCCTGTCTTTCAGCCGTGCTTTGATTTATGCAAAACTCAGTTATGTGAATTTTTCCCTCAGACCTTTCTCCCTTTAATACATTTTCCTTTTAGCCATTTGTGATCTACGATGTGGACACCCTCTGGAAAGCAGAGAGTGGTTTGGTGTGGAGCCAGCTAACTCCAGGTGCGCCTCTGGCCAAGGAGATTGGGGTTCATGTGTTCTACCGCTGTCAGTGCACCACGGTGGAGACCGTGCGAGAGCTTACAGAGTTTGCCAAGTGCATTCCAGGGTTTGTGGACCTCTTCCTTAATGACCAGGTAAGCCGCTGTCTCATATAACAAAGAATTATTAGTATATCCGAGTTTAGGAAAGCACAAATAAACAGCTGTTTGTGTGCTTACTGCAGGTGACTTTGTTAAAGTATGGTGTGCACGAGGCTATTTTTGCCATGCTGCCATCTCTCATGAACAAAGATGGACTGTTGGTGGCCAATGGCAAAGGCTTTGTGACACGGGAGTTTCTGCGCAGCTTACGGAAGCCCTTCAGTGAGATCATGGAGCCAAAGTTTGAGTTTGCCGTTAAGTTCAATGCTCTGGAGCTGGATGACAGTGATCTGGCCTTGTTTGTTGCTGCCATTATTCTCTGTGGAGGTGAGCCTGAGCAGCTTTCTGGTCAAGTATGAAGATTCAAATCTTGTGAAGTGTGTCTGTAGCTCTTGAAACCTCTTTGAAAGTGCTGCAGTGAAACTGTTAGAAGGTACAATCAAGGTTCGAGTCTTATAGCATCCAGAAAAAGATAAGACGGTGATTTAGAAGTAATCACTGAGCCTGTAGCAGCACAACTAAGGGATTGTTCAGCTGATCCAGCTTTGTCATAGAGCAATGTTTTAAGGCTAATCTTACAAGTAGAGAGGGTGCCTGTTTTCTGGGCTGGTTCCACCAGAAAGAAATTGTCTATAACCAGCCACATAACAGCTACTGGTTATCTATCATGTTGCTACATGCCAGTAAGATTCTAAAACAGGTTTTAACTTGTCTTTGCATGTCTTGTTTGCCCAGCATAAATTGTGACTCATCACAGGCTTTTTGCACTAGATCGTCCCGGGCTAATGAACGTGAAGCAGGTGGAGCAGAGTCAGGACAACATCCTCCAGGCCCTGGACCTCCACCTCCAAGCAAATCACTCTGACTCTGTCTACCTCTTCCCAAAACTGCTTCAGAAGATGGCTGACCTCCGTCAGCTGGTTACAGAGAACGCTCAGCTCGTCCAAAAGATCAAAAAGACTGAGTCGGAGACCTCGCTCCACCCTCTACTACAGGAGATCTACAAGGACATGTATTAGTAGTCTCCAGCACAAACTGCTTTTAGCAATACTGTTACAGACTGAATTTTATAATGAAACACTGCGTTCAGTACAAGCACTGTAGTACGGGCATGGATTTCTAGGGTGCAGATGAGGCAAATTCACCTGGTAGTGCTAAAACAATCAGCAGAGTCTTCGCAGTGTCAGCGTAACCCTCAGCACAGTTATGCGTGTGTTTGTGTGCGCGCGCATGTGACGAGCATCTGGAATCATTTGCTGCGAGTCCCAGTTTCCCACAACGGTCACGTAACAGGAAGAATGATATGTTTTCTCAATGAGGCTGCTCCCGTTTCATCCTGTTAGCGAAGCTGACCCCAGAGCAGTGTGCAGAGGGAGCTCATCCTCGCTCCCCTCAGCTCTGTGTTTGTGCTGCAAAGGGAAAGTATTTCACATTCTCACACCAGTGGCACCGTTCAAACAAACGAGTGATTGTATTGTTTTCAGACTTAACTGACGGGAGAGATACAGCAGCTGGTATTTGTTTACATCATCGTCTTCATCATTATAATCATCATCATTATCACTGACCACCACTTTGCCATTTGGTATAAAGAACACAAACTGGGCTGGCTCCAGCAGTGTAGAGCTCTCTCTTAATGCAGCAATGTGTGCAATAACATTTTGCCATTTGTCAATAAATGTGAGATCCAGTTTATTTAGGTTTTGTCTTAAAGCCATCTAGCCAAGTGTGAACTGTTGGACTGTGCTGCAAAGATTTTATTTCTGAATCTGACACTATACACACATACATACATGACCTATTGAAGTACAAGGGACGGCATGTTTTCTTTTTTCCTTTTGATATGCAAAATATAATGAATTTGCCATTTAAATATATTTGTTAGGTTATTCTTTGTAATTCTGTAACAAATTATTTGTAGTTTTTGATTGTATTTCTAAGGGCAAAACATGAATTTATCAACTTGTTTCATATATTAGTTCATATGTGTTCTTTCATATTACATGCCCGCCTGTTTTAGTTTT
Source organism: Neolamprologus brichardi (assembly GCF_056152115.1). Taxonomy (NCBI): domain Eukaryota; kingdom Metazoa; phylum Chordata; class Actinopteri; order Cichliformes; family Cichlidae; genus Neolamprologus; species Neolamprologus brichardi. The sequence continues at coordinate 3,595,267 of NC_142123.1, forward strand.
AGACTGTACCAAATATATCACCAAGAATACCATCAAACCTCTCCCCAATGAGGAGTTTGGATTTTATGGTTTCATGTGCAGGAATTACCTTAAGCCAGCATTTTTAACCATGTCATTATTACTGGGATACTTGATGAAAATTGAACATCTTCCAATATCACAGGGTGCTTTTGTATTGGAGATAGACACGGTCCTAGATTAATGCTCTTTTTATGTGCAGGCTGATGTGTCTTGAAAGGTGAGGCATAGAGTGTAAAAGCCTTACGATACTGTAGCCAGGATCCAGGATAATCATTTCTTCCCCTTTTCTGTTGTTACTGTCCCTGCTCTGTGTGAGCACAGGTGTGAGCACAGGTCTCCTCTTTTGCTCTTATTCTGTCTTGATCCCTATCTACCTCTAATGTACGATCTGTGACATTATTCCGCTGTCTCATCTAATCCTTGACATATATTATTTTTGCCTTAAATTCCTGCTACACATTGAAATCCTGATGTTACTGGCTGGTGTGCAGTGTGCCAAGCTGACAAAGGAGCAATTACACCAAAAACAAAAAGGAAAAAAAAGAAGTTGATGTAAGCTACCTCTATGCCTGTGTAAGTGATGGACTGACATATTTGTTCAAAACTTGAAATGATTTCTTCTTAATGGTCACATGTAACCTATCTGCACGTTTAGTTTGGTGATTTCTCACTTATAAACTTGATTAGAAGCGGCAAAAGTGATTTTCTCGGTTTATTTTTGTTTTATTTTTATTTTTGTTGGAATTTTTTATCATGAAGTGGATCATACAACTCTTTCAAGTTGCTCCCTGCTGTGATTGGCGTCCTTCAATAAACTCTCTGAATGGAGTGCGTAACGTGCTGACGTCAGCGTCACGTTTCTATTGGTTCGTTGCCAGGTTAATTGGTAAGAGGAACCAGCTGTCAACTATTTAGATAACGTGGATGGTGAAGGCTTGGCGGCGGCTCGTTCAAAACACACGGAGGATGGACTCGGCTCGTAGTGGAAACATTTGTCGGTAAGCAGCCCCTCCGAGTCCCACAGAGTGGGTTAGAAATGAGGAAAGTGTGGACCGAGCACTGAGAAATAGCTGGTCTGAGTTTAAATGCCTTCGTGTGACGTTCTAATATACGCGTTTAAGTGAAATAGTGACTTTTCATTACATCAACTTAGGAAGAAAGTGTGGTAGACCACGTTGCTGTGTGAGTACATTCGTACAATTTTTGTGTTGCTAGGTGACTAAATATAATGTTGACATGTTAGCCAAAACTTGAGCTAACTGAGTTAGTGGCTGTTGGTAAGTGGGATTTACGACCGCACTTCTGTGTCGGATTTGGCCCTTCTCCGTCAGTTAATCCAGAAACGCGTCAGTAGAAGATGATTATTACTGACAAATACAGTTTTTGAAGCTGTTTAATGATGTGCATATACAGTACCGATGTTGTTTCAACGTATAAAATGTTCGCTCTTTACTTTGTAATGTGTTCTGCAGTTGAGGCTCAAGTCAGATTATTTTTATTTTGATTACGTCAAAAATAAAATTGGTTAATGTCAGGCAGGGCTTTCAGTCTCTCTCCCACCTATAAGAATTTACTAAACTATAAAAACGGCTCTTTTCAGCTTCTTCCTTTAGGCTTGGCCAGAGCAGCTCACTCCATTTCACCCTGTCCCTAGGATCAAGCTCCATATCCTTCTTCACCCCATTCATGTTTCTCTGTGGTTTTCCTCCTGCCTGGCACCAATATCCACTATTCTTCCTCTCCACATGTGTCCAAACCATCTCATCCTTGCTTCTCAAACTTTGTCTCCAAACACCTCAGCCTGAGCTGTCTGATCCACTCCCAATCCTATACTTTCTGGTTACACTCAATGAAAATCTGAGCATCTTCACTTATAAAGAATAAAATACCAGCGGTTTATTTTAGAACTTGAATTCTAAATAACCCCATAAACACTAGCAGTCATCACAGTTCAAATCACTGGAGCGGCATGTAAAACCAATCTTGCTGCTTTAAAAAAAAGGTTTGTGGCAGAAATTTACTTTGCGATTTGTGGTTTTCACTTCATTGCAGGCGTTTCATAAATGGCTCTTGCAGATTTGGTTCAAGATGCAATTATCGTCATGAATGGCCAGCCATACACGCATCCCAAATATGTCGGTATTATCAGAAAGGTGGATGCTGGTATGGTGAGCGCTGCAGGTAAGCTGCCCCCCCCCCCCCCCCCCCCTTATTATTTAAGAAAATCCATCATTTAATCCCTTATATTTTTTTCTCTGCTAGGTTTTTCCATGTTGTTCAGTCTGAAGCTGGCACAACTGTTGCAGGAAGAAGGGCTTCAGTACCTACGGTCTCCTCCTCCAGTGTGGCTCACGCGTCACCTGATAGGCGAGGGTCAGAACCTGCAGTTCTGCAAGCTGAGGTGACATCTGAACAAGAGTGCAGCAGATCAGAGTTGGCAGCTGATACCTCAAACCCTCAATGCGACACTGGGCACCTGCCAGCAAATATCGCTGAGGAGCAGTCAGAAGGTATTGCATGATTTTGTAGATGGAACTGAACGTAGAAGTTGATCTAATTAATTTGCTTTTCCTCTGCAGAATCTGGTCTGGGTTCGTCTCAAAGCTCAGAAGCTGCTGAAGCAGGTGCCTGCGATGGAAGAAATGAGGTTTGCATTTAATTTGACTGCGTTATCTTAAGCATGCTCATTCAGCAGGAGAACTTGGCTGAACCCAAAGCCTTCTATTAATGTTCAGGAGATCTCCACATCTGAAACCCCAGAGAATGGGGCTGCCGCTGCAGCCTCTGGTTCTCAGGGAAGGGAGGAGGAAACTGAGGCCTTCCTCAGGAGCAAAGACGTGACCTGTGGGATCTGCATGGACAAAGTGTATGAAAAGACTGATCCGAAAAGCGGTGTCTTTGGCATCTTGCCCAACTGCAATCACTCCTTCTGTTTACAATGCATAATGACCTGGAGGAAGACCAAAGACCTCGGCCTGGATGTGATAAAGTAGGTTTCTGTAATATTTAAGAGGAGGTAGCAGGGTGTGACAAAACCAGAGGGCTTGAAGTGATTCTGATTGACTTTTTCCTCTTATCAGACGCTGCCCACAGTGCCGCGTGAGGTCTGCCTTTTATGTGCCGCACAAATACTGGGTTGAAGGACAAGAAAAGGAAGATCTAATTACAGAGTTCAAGCGAAAATTCAGGTGAGGAATAGATCTCATGTCTGCAGAGTTTAGAAAATCATTTGAGTCTGTCCTCCTGGGTATGTTGTGTGGATGTTAGTTTCAATAGTGCAGCCTTTTCTTCTGATTTCTTACGATAGATAAAAAAATAATATAGTGAATCTTGCTGTAGATTAAGGTTCCTGAATTAAGCTACTAATCTAAATCGTTTGGTTAGGCCATGGTAACTTGGTCCAAAGTTGCTTTCTAAAGGTTGGGGTTTTTTGTTTTTTAAATATACTCCTCCCAATAAATTGAATCTCTTGGGCTGCTCCAGATCTCCCATTCAGCATTAAGCTATAAAGAGATACAAAAATCCATAGCTGTTAAATGGGACCCAACCTACAAATTAGGCAAAGATTCATACCACATATTGCAAAAACTTGCTTTTGTTTTTGCTTATTGCGCCTTTAAGTCCCTTTACCATTAGTACGTACTCGACTCGGCACAGTTCACCAGTTTTCAGGGTTTTCATTAGGTCATAGGTCATTCTGATATTAACAGTCCCTCTGGAGCAGATGTCATCTCTAAGGAAGAGTGCTGAAACATTCAGAGAAACACAGGTGTGTAGCATTGCTAACTAATTAACAATGGGAGCTACAGAGTGAATGTGTGTTGGCCAGAGGGGCCGATGGCGCAATATGGCAGCCTCGCTTCTGTCAGTCTGCCCCAGGGCAGCTGTGGCTACACCCGTAGCTTGCCTCCACCAGTGTGTGAATGCGAGAGTGAATGAATAGTGGCATTGTAAAGCGCTTTGGGTGCCTTGAAAAGCGCTATATAAATCCAATCCATTATTATTATTATTATTATTATCATTATTATTATTATTATTATTATTATTATTATTATTATTATTATTATTCAGCACAGATTTTTACAACATGGCAATTAGAATCAAATTTATGCAAAAGCAACAGAAATCAGTGTGAAGAGAAGTAATGACAGAAAATATCTTTGGGAAAAATTTAGCAAAGGGAAACCTCTAGGTATTAATGGAAAAGGGGATCTATAATGCTGATGCACAACAAATTAAATATGCATATACTGCTCATAGCCCTGTGCATATTTCACTTTAAAAAAAAAAGAGATATTGTGATGTAGATTTTAAAATTGCTTGTCATTTCAAGCCAGTATAAATATGTAGATGACCCCTCCCTGCTGCCTCTTGTTTGATTCCAGTAAGAAATCCTGCACCTACTACTCTCGATACCAATGCTGCCCCTTCAAAAGCGAGTGCCTTTACAGACATGACAAAAGTCGACACAGCGCGTCCTTTCTGGTAACTACATGGTGATCAGTGAGTGTTTTACATTCTCCTCCCTCTTAGTGTGTCTAAGATAAGGTTGTATTTACTCTCCCCTCACTCTCTTTGTCTTTGCAGCATTTTGGAGAAGATGACTTTGAGGATGAAGATGATGGAGTGGATCTAATTAGTTTCTTCATAGCCATGACCCTTCTTGGTGATGATGATGACGACCTTGAATTTACTTTTTTACCTTACTAAAACAGTGTGGTTTGAGTGCTCATCTCCCCCCCTCCTTTTTTTTTTTTTTTTTTTTCCCTTTTTTGTCAGTGTTTGAAACCACTGAATGGGGTCTATAACCATCATTGGTCCCTGGAAAATGCATGGCTGCTGCCTTTTTTTTTTTTCTTTCCTTTTTAAAAACCACCTGTGTCTTCATGAAATTATTACTGAAACAGCCTACGAGTAGCTTTGACTCAGGATCATCGAGTGGAAAGTACATCTCACTTAAAGGACTCCTGAATTCAGACAGGAACCTGTCTCAAAGTCTGTGCACACTCCAGAACTCATGGCTAGTGGTCTCAGCGTAAGACACCTTTGTTTCTAGTTGGGGTTTATAATTCTTTTTTTTTTTTTTAAATATTACAGCTGTTGTGTGTTAAGTGTTTAGCCAACTGTCAGCTTCTCTTCCAACTTCTGAGCGTGCCAATGTAGACATTTCCCTAGTAGCTTGGGCCATTTAGATATTTTTAAAGTGTTGTGTAGATGGTAGTTTTAATTGCCCAAGGGTTAAAAAAAAGTATTGTACCTATGTCTGATATCTGTATAAAAATGATTAGTCGTCACACACTTCCCAGTTTTGGCAAGAACAAATGATTTTATGTCTGTTTTTTAACCAAATTGTACCTGTACACAAAAAATAAAACATTGATTCACTTTGTCTCACTAAAGTGTTGTTTTCTTCATTGATGCTTTGTGCTATTCAGGGTATTTCCCTGAATGGTATGCCGATATGGCCTGGGGGTCAGTATGGGCCTAAATCACACAATTCAATGAATTCCCGTAATGGATTTTCTTTTCTTTTTAAGTAATTAAATATGTGCTAGTTGGACGAGTCAAACTTTTTTTTTTATATATAAAGGTATTTTATCTATGCTGTTGAGTGGCTCCACTGTGGTCTCCAAAGATACTTAAAGTGGAAACGACTGAGACATGATGGCAATCTCGCTTCGGTTGCCTCAGGATGCTCGTTCTATTCAGGAATTTCTGGCTTTTGTTTAACTAGTATGCGCCGCCGGATAATTCGTGCTGTGTCGCCAGTGAGCTGAATGAATGGCACATCTGACCACTAGGTGGCGATATTGAACTCATCTAGCCCTTTACCGGTGTCGAAGAAGAAATGTAAACAGCAGTGGCGGTATAGTGAGGTTGGGATGGAGCCACAGGTGTCTGGGAGAGACGGCAAGGACAAACCCGGAGATGGGGCACACAGCTGTCTGAACTCCGGCATGTTTCTTAGCGGATTTGACGGGCAGTCGAGGCTGCTGCTTCGGTCACTGATGTCCGGAACCTCCGGGGCCTCGAGAGCGCTGGGCGTCTTCCGCAGGCAGCAACGGGCTAACCCCGAGAGCTCACTGTGTGGCTTCATAGAAACACTGTGCAGAGACGAAATAACCCACACAGAGGCTGACACTGAGTTTCTAACCGTGTGAGTAAAGTTAAATTATAAGGTGGGGATCTCTGCCTCCTTAAGTCATCAGTCCCACAGGCTGTGTGCGTTTAGACTGAACGTAAATGCTCCGGTGTAGAGTTATAGTATTCACATAGATATTCTAGGGTAAACACATACATGGGTGAAGATCAAATCAGTGTTTCCTTATCTCTTTTGTTTTAGATCTGGGGTCCTTTGCCACATTTCCTTGCTTTTATTGCAGTCTGATTAAGAAAAATTCACAAAATTCCTTTCTAAGAAGTCCCTTTAATCAGTATTTAGCAAGCATAAATCTCCCCCAAAATGATTTGTGAAAAAAAGTGTCATAAATACTGATAGTCACAAATCAGTTTTATGTTTTTTTCTAACTCCTGCTTTTTTCTTAAACATGAACTTTTTCTTTGTCTACACAACTTCAGAGACCAGCTGACGGTTTCTTTGGTTTTTCCTTACCTCTTCTAGTAAACCACTAGTCTGCCTGTTTCCACCTTTATTTAAACAAAACCTGCTGTCATTCATCCACCTGGTGCACTCTGTTCTTCCTCGGACCGCTGTACTCCATCTGATCAAATGTCTCAGCCAGGACTCTCGTCCAAACCCGTGGGTGACGGCTCTGTGCAGACAACTCGAAAGAGACCTGGAAACCCACCGTGAGGTGCCTCTGTACACCACACCGTGCAGCCAAAGACTAAAGGAGCTCTCCCAGGGTTTGATCGGATCTGCTGAAACTGGAGGATGGACCAAGTGCTTCAGTGGTCAAACAGCAGAATTTGAATCCCAGAGTACATCTGATTTATCTGAGCTGGGGACACAGAGGAAGAGAAAGGGCAGTTTTGTCAGCGTGGGGTCTGATGGTGAAGAAACGGGATCACAGAGTAAACGGATAAAGATGGATGATAATGAGTGTGTCACAGCTGAAGAACTGAGAGTTAACAAGGAAATGCCGGGAGCGCCAGAAAGTGATGCTGCAGCAGAAACTCCAGCCTCAGACAGTTCGTGTGATGGCCTGCCTGAACAGATAAAGGTAAAAACCACTATACAAAGAAGGGTACCCTCTCCACACTGAAATCTTTCTGCCAATTTCAATGTTTGTTTTGTCCTTAGAGAAGCAGAAGTTGTAAAACGATGAGCTGATTTACTGTTTTTATGTTTATTTAGGTCTGTATTCCTCAGATAAAAGAGTTGTTGGAGAGTCAGACGGAGGTAAGAAGATTTTATTTTCTTCTAGCTCATTCAGGGCAGACAGTAAGTGACATTTAGTCTCACTGTCATTCTCTTTGTGTGTTTCAGTGGGACCAGAGCTCCACAGATGTGTTCAAAGTGCTGAACAACTGTGACTCAAACCAAGTATGTCCTCAATAATTTAACCTGCGCTTTTACTTTGAAAATGGGTGGATTTGACTTAAATTACAAAATAAAACTATTCAAAAAGATAGAAACTGTCGATTAAAGTGCAAAAGAGCTGTTTTCACACATTTCCATGAAACCAGAGTTGCTTTTTGCAACCAGAAGAGTCGCCCCCTGCTGTTCATTAAAAAGAATGAAGGTGTAGGGCAATCTTTTCAATCTGTTATACTATGTAAAATCCTTCGGGCTGAGCTGAGGGTGTATCTTAAACACACACTCCTATAAACAAGATCATATTTATAGGAGGAATAAAAGATATTTAATATAGGACTGACACCAGTGGTTGGGACCATTAAGTGAGTATCAGAGTCATTTTCTTATTGGTCTCTGTTGGGCTCCAGAGAATATATCAATATTTTATGTATAATCTGCAGCTGTGATTGGACTGAACCCAGGTCCTTACCTGCCCTGTTTAGGTGGAGGTGTTATGCAGCATGCTGAATTTGCCGGGCTTACCTGACCAGGCGCTGCCTAAACTGTGCAGCAGTGTTTTGGCGCTCTCTCCTGACCTCAGCTACAGCACTGCTGCAACGCTCATCAAGAGCCTTCTGCTGGAGAAGGTATAACACCGAATATGAAAAATAAGCAACATGTGTTGCTGTGTTTGATCTTGACAGAATACTGTTTCACCTTACAGGTGCTGTCGCTGTCAGAGCCGGCCTCCAGGTGTCTGGTTACCGCAGTGACATCACTGTGTAGCCGCTATCCCAGACCAGTGTGCCAGGCTCTAATCGGACCAGTACTAGAGAAAGAGAACATAGGTGAGATGAAAGGACAACGTTTCACTGAAAGTGACTACAGAAATGACTTAATGATGTCCTTCACGCAGGTTTGTGATCTTGGTCAGATGCTAAGATGGTATGTGATTTAATAAGGTCTGGTGTTTACAAGCACTCAGTTAAAGCAGTGTGACATGTGCAAAAGTGATAAATATGTCCTGCACTTTTCTTAATACTGTGATGCAACATGTCAATCAGTTTTTCTGCAAAGCGCATCACTGCGCCATCTCCACCAGCCTGACCAGTTGATACGAGACAGCATGGATCCGTGTTTTCATGTTGTTTACACCAAATTCTCCCGCTACCATCTGAATGCTGCAGCAGAAATCGAGACTCATCAGACCAGGCAACATTTTTCCCAATCTCCTATCGTCCGGTGTTGTTGAGCCCATTTCCTGTTATTACTGACAGCAAATGTCCTGTTTATAAGATTTGGGGAAACCTGCAGTCAGCTGAGACTGAAGAAGTCACTTGGATGAGTGACGAAACGTTTCTCCCACAAAACGCTACGTCCAGATGAACAGAATCAACTTTTGGAGATTACTGACAGGAGTGACACCCGGTGTGGTCTTCTGCTGCTGTAGCCCATCTGCTTCAAAGTTCATCGTGGTGTGCATTCAGAGATGCTCTTCTGCATACCTTGGTTGCAATTAGTGGTTATTTACATTAATGTTGCCGTGCCCAGCTTGAAGCAGTCTGTCCATTCTCCTCTGATTTCAGCTGTTTCAGTGGATCAACAGATTCTGAAATACTCAGACCAGCCCAGCTCGCACCAACTACCATGTCACGTTCAAAGTCACTAAAATAACCTTTCTTCTTCACTCCGATGCTCAGTTATAACTTCAGCAGGTCATGTGTTCATCTCTCTACGGATACAATTGCTCATACTGATTGATAATGCTAACAAGCAGTTGAAAAGATGTACCTCATGACATAGCTGGTGAGCGTGTATGTGCACTGATTGCTTCAGGGAAATCGGAGAGTTACAGAGCAGCAGAGCAGGCATGGATTCAGAGCCCTGGTTTAAGTACACATTAACAGGACAGATGCTTTGATGTGATAGAGCTCCTTTTACTCAGGCTTTGCTCCCACAGCATGAATTAGTCCTTTTGAACTTTGTTTTGTTTTCAGGGCCTCCACAGGCTGAGCTGCTAAGCAGACTGATAGAAAGCTGCCTGGATTCTCACTACAGACTGCTGGTGGTTCAGTAAGTATAAAGTTACGTTCTGTTTTCACTTGTAACTGCTGCGACAAAGAAGCTTCGCATAATAACGGACACATGGTTATTAGTAAATGACTAACACTCGTGCTTTTTTCTGTTTTGTTTGTAAAGAATGACATTGAAGATTGCATGGAGTGAGGCAGTGCTGTCTATTATCCACAGCTTGCTAGACTCAAAGGTAATCCAGATGATTATTCATGGGAAAGAGCTGCAAGAGCTGTTAGTCATAATACTCACTGCCACTGAGCCACCTGTTTTGCCTGTTCCCCCCCCAACAGCCTGTCTTGAATGAAGAACTTTTCACACAGTTCACAGAACAGCTCGTCAGTCAGGCTCCTCGTTTCACAAAGTCTGTGAAGTTTGCAAAAATGATGCTCACGGTACTCACCAAATACAGCACCGATGTAAGTATGCAGATTGGGATCACAGATAACGTCTGTACAGTGGATGCAATGGTGTGTGATAACCTCCTGCGTATAAATGATTGCATTTCCAGGTGACTGCTGCACACAAGCACTCCTTGTCCAGCTGCCTGATGTTAAATGAGACCTTCCTGAAGAAGTCTCTACAAGCTGCTTTAAAACGAATCGCAGACACGTGACCTCACCACCCTTTCACCGAATTTACATTAAAAAAAACCTGTATAAATAAATTAAACTGACAATGAAGAATCTTAATTCACCAGTCTGACAGGGCTGATATTGTTTTTTATTACTCTGACTGTTCACAGGTCTTACAATAACGATTCCTAAATGCTCCTGAACACAACACACCCATATATCTAACTCAATCTAGTATTAGGACGAAGTTGATACTGAATTACTGTAACCTGCAGAATTTTATCTGGTCAGTCTTTACAAATAGTTGCATTTTTTTTGCAATATCTCATGAAAGCTTTGAAAAGGCAAACAATTATTTAGCAAACATTATTATTACTTATAGGGTATTTATTTTTATAATTATTATAAATTATAACTGACTCCATTGAGTTGGCTTATACATCTGGTGAGGATGCCTCACCAATTGGATGGTTTCCAGGCATACTCAACTAGAAGGAGACCCTGGGGTAGACCTCAAATTTGTTGCATGTATTTCTTGTCTTCAGACCTGGGAATGCCTCAGAATCCCCATGTGGAAGTGGAAAGTGTTGTTGGGAAGAAGGGCCCTGCATAACCTGCTGCCACCACAGCCTGAATTTGGATAAGCAGAAGCTAGGCTGAATGGATGGGTGGATTAGATCATAATGTCAATTAATTGTATTCATTTTCAAAGCCTCAGGGTTTTTTTTTTTTGCAACTTTTTATTTTGAATTTTCATTGTGACAAGAATATAACAAAAACAACAATAAAAGACAAAAATAAAAGGGGAACAAATTGGGGCACTGTTCCAAGCATCATCCAGAATCTTCAAGCCTTTGCTTATATTTATGCCGTTTAGTCCAAGTTGTTGAAAAAGATGACCTTTAAGTCGTAGAAAGAAAGTCAGTCTCTCCATGAGATGTATTTCCTCTATAATCTCTAGCACTCGGGAAGGATCCTTCTTAAGGAATTTCCTTGTTATGGCCTTTTCAGATGCAATCAACGGGATTTAAAAAATATATCTTTCCTTTTTTAGAATCAAATCTCTGGGTAGCAAACCCAATAGGAAGATCCTGGGATCCTTAGGGATGCATAGGACATGATGTCATCTGTTAACTTGGATATACTGTCCCAAAATGAGGTCAATTGTGTACACGTCCAAAAGATATGAGAGTGATTGGCATTCGGGTGACCACACTGTCTCAAAGCCTCCATTTTTAAAGGTTAAAAAAAGTTATTCAAATTTCGGGGTTCCCAAAAAATGTCTTACAGCACCTCAAAATCTATTAATACACACCTCATAATTCAGTAGCTTCTAGAACCACCTGTAGCAGCAATGACTTGAAGTCTTTCTGCTTTGTTTTGCTTTATCAGAATCTCATATTGTGGAGGAATACTGACCCACTGTTTTTTGTTTGTTTGTTTTTTTAAAGTTGCTTCACTTCATTGAGCTCTGTTAAAATCCTGCCACAGCATCTCAATCAGGTTGAAGTTTGGACTTTGACTGGGCCATTGCAACATCTTCACTCTTTTTCAGTCATTCTGTTACAGATTAGCTGATGTGTTTAGGCTCATTGTTCTGTCACATGACCCAATTTGTGACACGCTTTAGCTGTCAGACCAATGGCCTCGCATTTAACTCTAGAATACTTTGGTAGACAGAGAAGTTCATTGTCGATTCAATGACTGCAAGGTGCCCAGGCTCCCGTGGCTGCAAAACAAGCACAGATCATCACTCCACCAGTTGGTATGAGGTGTTTGTGCCGATATGTTGTTTGGTTTAACATACCTAAATGCTCCACACAAGCAAACTGATTTATAAGGGAGTTCAAACAAATGCATCTGATTAACAGCACTTGGTTGTCATTTACACTCTTTATCCAAAATTCAAATTCAAATTTATTTGTCACATACACAGTCATACACAGTACGATATGCAGTGAAATGCTTAGACAACTGCTCGTGACCTAAAAAAAAGAAAAGAAAAGGCTATGAATAAGATAGGAAATAAATATGAAAATTAAAAAGGGTAAATTTATCTGGGAAGGAATAAAATAAAATATAAAAATTAAGTTAAAAATGAGATAACTGTACAACACAAATTAGAATGAAGGGTAAATTTAACTGGGAAAGAATAAGATAAAATATATAAATTAAAGTTGAAAATAAAATAACTGTACAACAAAATACACAATACACAGTATAGAATCCCTATATCCCTATTGAAATTGTCAGGGATTTTTCACAGGACTATCATTTTGGAACAAAAAAAAAGTACCTGAAACAGCCAGAGCTCAACTTTTGATATTATAATTTACAACAGCATAAAAACTGTAATGACAAAGTTTGACAAAGACAGCTGAATTATGTAGCTATTATGTAACTATTTAGCTTTATAAGTAGGTAAGAATCTTTCTGTAGTTTTACAGGTATTTTATTTTTATGTATATGTTTTTTCACAGGCACACCTTTTTCAATTACTACTAAACAGATATTTTTATGCTTGCTGTTTTATGATATAGATTTTGTTGACTTCTATTGGGGAAAAAAAGAAAAAAGCTCGCGCTTCCTGATGACGTCACGGATCGCCTTTATGTCGCGTAACGGACGACGTCACTTCCTTTTCCAGCGTAGCACGACGAGAGCGACGAGCTACCAAGATGAGGTCAGGCCGCATTTTTCCCAATAAAGGATTAAAAACCTAATTTTAAACGCGCTTTTCTCTACTGTGTTATTCTTCTAGATACGTAGAGTCGTAATATTGTCCGGCTTTGTTTATAGTTCATGGTATGTTGTAGTTTATTGACGTTAAAGGTGCGGCATAGGACCGGTTCATCGCCGGTGCACCGTCAGCGCGCCAAGTTTCTCAAATGTAATCCGTCGTCATCCGCATATTTAAAATACATTTACAGTCTTCATCTAATCGCTACTGTTTAGTTTAATGCTCTTAAATAACGGGCACATATTTTTTCACGACTTTTGTGGCTGCTTGGTGAATTTGTGGCGCTGTGCTTTAGCATCATTAGCCGTCTTATTTCTCTTGGTGGTAGTTAGTGACGTTAACTTTTTTTTCTGACGTTTTCTACATTACAGTAAGGTCTCCAGGGATACTTTATATGAAGCCGTGAAGGAAGTCCTGCAGGGCTCCGTGGCCAAGCCGAGGAAGTAAGCAGATCCGAACAGCTGTGATAACCAATGGTTAAAGTGTAATACTGAAAATACAGGACATGTGTGTAACCTGTCATCTCTTTGTAGGTTTGTGGAGTCGGTGGAGCTTCAGATCAGCCTGAAAAACTATGATCCCCAGAAGGACAAGCGTTTCTCCGGCACTGTCAGGTTCGACCTTTTACTGTCTCACCCACCCTTTTCCCTGTGCGTCTCCAGCCCTGTCTGATTATCATAGCGGCCTGTTTAACGGCCATGTAGTACATTAAAAATCAAAGTCCAGACAGGCCAGGAGCAGACATGGAGAAGTACTCTGGGTAGTCTGACTGAGCTTACTCAGCTTTCTGCTGGGGAAGGCGAAGCAGGCGGACCCCTACCCTGGGTCTTAAAACATGAGGGGAGGCTTTGAGTGGCTGAGCTGCTAAGTTCACGCCCTCATGCCGACCAATTTGCTTTGTATTACCTAAGAGGTCAGCTGGACGCCAGCCCCTGTGGTGGTATGGGTAAGACTTTTTCTACTCCACAGTAAAGTCAGGTGGTCTCATAAAGGGTCAAATTATATCATCAAATGTTGAATGAGTTGATTATTTCTCAGAGGTTGAAATGTGGTTGTGAGCACAGTCGCTAAAAATGTTTTGTTGACATGCAGGCTGAAGACTCTCCCCAGGCCAAAGTTCTCCGTGTGCATCCTGGGAGACCAGCAGCACTGCGACGAGGCCAAAGCTGCCGACATGCCACACATGGACATCGAGGCTCTGAAGAAGCTCAACAAGAACAAGAAGCTGGTCAAGAAGCTCGGTACGGTGGCCACAAGATTACAGACAAACTGCCTCATCTGTGACCAAAGTCTGTCAAGGCTTCCTAACGTGCTTGTTTCTTCCTCTTCCAGCCAAGAAGTATGATGCTTTCCTGGCCTCTGAGTCTCTGATCAAGCAGATCCCTCGTATCCTGGGTCCTGGGCTGAACAAGGCCGGCAAGTTCCCCTCACTGCTCACCCACAATGAGAACCTGAACACAAAGGTGGATGAGGTCAAGTCCACCATCAAATTCCAGATGAAGAAGGTGTGTTCTGCTGCTTCCTGGCTTTATGGTTTCATTATCTAACACTTGGTTTGAAGAAGCTGATCAGTGTGGAGTAACCTTGCTGCTCGTTGTAGGTGCTTTGTCTGGCTGTGGCCGTAGGACATGTGAAGATGACAGAAGACGAGCTTGTGTACAACATCCACCTGGCTGTCAACTTCCTGGTGTCGCTGCTGAAGAAGAACTGGCAGAACGTGCGTGCCCTCTACATCAAGAGCACCATGGGCAAACCCCAGCGCCTCTACTAAATACAGTTTTTCTATTAATAAAAGTGGAGATTCTCCAAAGTCGGCTGCTCTGAGTGATTTATTTTTTTAGATTTCATTACTGAGGTCTTGTATCACTAACTGATAATCTGAAATTCACTTATGTGTAACGGTGAAATACATAGTTACATAACTCTGTTAACTTTAGTCTGTATAATGTAAACTTGCTCTGCCCTGAAGATGTGAAATTCAGGTTTTGGGAGAAATTACAGGAAGGGCCTCAGGTTTTCATGCCTAGATAGAGTTTGAAACTTGACTTAAAGACATTAAAATGATTAATAGAACTTACAGGCTATATCTTTTGGGATGACAAAGATTTCAATGAGGCTGGGATAAAATTTAAGCTTTTCTACACTTATTTGAACCCTTAAAGCAGCTTTTGCTATCAGCCTCTACCATTAGCTCAGGGGTGGGCAACTCCAGGCCTCAAGTGCCGGTGTCTGCAGGTTTTAGATGTGTCCTTGATCCAACACAGCTGATTCAAATGGCTAAATTACCACCTCAACATGTCTTGAAGTTCTCCAGAGGGCTGGTAATGAACTAATCATTTGATTCAGGTGTGTTGACCCAGGGTGAGATCTAAAACCTGCAGGACACTGGCACTCGAGGCCTGGCGTTGCCTACCCCTGCATTAGCTTCTCCCCTCAACATGCACCCTTCTATGAACACATCAGGGCCAACTCAGGGGTCAGCGGGCATACCAGAGTGTCCTGGGATTGAACCACCAACCCAGTCCAGTGAGCTTGAGTATTCATCCCAAATATTTGGTGCATGGCCATTAGGTGTCTGTGTTGGTCTGCTTTGGCGTGCATTAGCTGGACGTCAAGTTTGTCATTTCGTATGGACCCAGCCTGAAATGAAACACTGTTTCTCACCAGCCCTTACAGTGCAAAAAGCTTGAACTGTCCTCTAATGGCCTTGGATGAATAAAGGTCTAATATTCAACTGATGCAGATCACAAATGTGTATTTAAACTGAAAAAACGGGAAGCAGAGTGTTAATAAGATCTACGGTTCCTGATCTATGTAATCCCCTCATGGGACCCCTGCACCCTTGTGTCCTGTCCTGCTGAAACCTTTAAAACCCAATTATTTATTCATGAGATTAAGTGAACAAGCTACTCCCTTTGCTTCTACACGATGTTATAGTGTAGTATAACATGGTGTATTATATAGCATGGATGCAGGGTGAACTGTGGAATTGGTGCATTTGATTTATTAACTGGTACAACACTAGTTTTAATTTACCACATACAAAAACACAGCTTCCCATGAGCCTCTTGGGCCAGTCGTCCTATTCTGGTCTGACTGTGGATCTCTTAATAGGATTATCTATTCTCAGGACTGGAGAAAGGCTGAGGAGCAAAT
Organism: Neolamprologus brichardi; assembly: GCF_056152115.1. NCBI lineage: Eukaryota > Metazoa > Chordata > Actinopteri > Cichliformes > Cichlidae > Neolamprologus > Neolamprologus brichardi. The sequence continues at coordinate 3,611,312 of NC_142123.1, forward strand.
GAGCCAAACACTGACCCGTGAGAATATGTGTGTGCTTGCACAAATAATGAAGAGTCCACTGTGAACTCTGAATACTGTAATCAGGCTTTCTCTGACATTTGGATTAACTCTGGTGAAGAAAGAGGCTGACGCAGTAATGAGCGCTGAGGTGAGTCTAACCAGCTGTCCTACACGTTCCTTTAATCAGTCATTTAACACCTCGGGGGGCTGATAATGTCTTTCAAATATTTTCAGCCAGAGGCAGAGATAAGCAGCTACAACCTGCCCAACATGCCGGACAGTGACGACAGCGGAGAAGGTTAATGGCTTAAGAATAATAATGTTTTAAAAGGTCTAAAAAGTTTCTAAATCAGTTTGAACTTTTTAACAGAAACTAGCCAAGAAGAGCCGCTAATCGCAAGCTGGAGTGAGCTGCCCATCATAGAGCGCGTCGGCCTCAATAGGTGACATTCATACGTACAAACACAACCAAATGATAACCGCCAGATTTAATTAGAAGTGATATCAAACTGTCAGACTTCTTGTTTCCTAACAGTGTAGAGATGTCAGAGAAGGATTTGGAGGTAAGTAGTCTACACTTCCCCTTCATTAAATCCATTCAGTAGGTTTTAAACTTTGTTTTTTAATGTGCTGCACTTGAAAATTTACATACAGGATGTGGGTTATTCGATTATAAGTTCAAGATTTCTGTATTTCTGAACAGCTACGATTTCATTAAAGTTTATTTATCCTTAAATCTCAACACCAGGCAGAGCCACAGGTATCTGAAATGCAGGAGGACACTGAGAACTTGAATGAAGTTGTTATATTTTTGTTTCTTCTCCTAGACGGCTTTCTCTCAGATCGCCTTGTCTCTCCGCTGTGATCAGTACACCCTGAAGCAGAGGCTGCAGGCGGAGGAGCACGCCCGTAACCTGGCTGAGGAGAACATCCAGCTAGAGCTGAGCAGAGGCAGGGAGACCCTGGAGGTACTGTACGTAGCAGGCTATTATCTGTAGTGAGTCCCAGCAGGCTGCAAATACAAGTGTGATCCTGTGGGATTTCAGATACTGAAGAGCCTGTGTTTGGACAACAAGCGCAGCGAGATCCTGCAGAAGCTGCAGCTGTCCCTGGACATCCTCGGAGGCACCGTGGAACGGATCTCTAACACAGCAGAGGTGCTCGGTGCCGTGCATCAGGTACACTGTGGGTCAGGCTCAGTTAAAACCAAGTGTTACTGCTGTATTGGGACCAGCACTAGGAGTGGGAGTTTTCTCTTTATTTCCTGCTTTGTTTAGGAGGCTCGAGTGAATAGAGCAGTGGAACTCATGGTGGCTCACGTGGAGCGCCTGAGGAGGCGATATGACAGAAATCTAGCTGAGCTGGAAGAAGCCAGGAGGACGACGATGCAGCAGCAGCAGCAGAGCTCCTGCAGAAACATCACAGATCCCAGAGCCTCCACAGGTTTCTGCATCATTCGTGTGTTTCTTGTTACTTGTCTTCTTCTGCAGTTGTGTGCAAAGTTTGAGTAATTGCTGGATTTATTGTTGTAGATCCAGAGGAAAGTGACAACATAAAGAAAGATACTCAGCAGGTATGCATATTTGGATACTTGTAGCGTCTAATGTAGGTTTAAGCAATCTTTTGAACTTCAATCTGCCTTTTATCTGTGTGTTTTGTTTTGTTTTTAACAAGAAGCACATCCGTAGAAGGATCTGTGTATCAGTAATTTCCAGCCAAACTCAGGTAAGAGGGGTTTCCTGAATAAACCTTCCTGCTTTTTTCTCATGTTATCAGCCATAAACCACAGGGAGGGTTTTCTTTGTCTCCAGGATAGGAAAAAGCGAGACTCCAGAAAGCGTCTCTCTTCCAGCAAGAAGGCTGGAATGAGCTCAGAGTCCAGCTGCTCTTTCATGACCAAGGACGACAGCTACTCAGTGGAGGACAGGTGAACTAGAGCCAACAGGTATATTTTTTGGTATCCTGACTACGTGGTAACATTTATCACGAACATGTCTTACTTCAGGCCACACAATCCAGATGAAACTCCATCAGAAGCTCTTCCAGGACCTGCTCCCATCCTAACCCCAGAGAGCCCCCCATCAAAACCAGTGAACAACAGCAAGACTCTGAACAAAAAGTATGGCACTTTTCAGAGGAGGTGGACTAACTGAGCGTTTGAAGCGTTTCGTGTCAGTATTGGTTGCTCCTGGCCCTGGTGCCTGTGTCTAGTTTAACAAATACAGCTCTTACTAAAGTCAGCATTAGCAACTTTATCAACAAAAAAGCATCACAAGCTTCAAGAAGTTGGAACTGAGGAATGTGCTTTTCTATTTACAGCTTCTCTCTGGATACTTTGCGGCACAGACACAGAGGCAAAGCAGTCTTATCCAACAAAGGAAGGGAGAAAAAGATGGCAAATATCTACAGACGGATCTCCACAGTGGGGACGTAAGTGGACACGTCATGTTTGTTCTTTTTCAAAAGTGTATTATTTCTGATAACTTTGTCTGGATAAACACTGACCGACTGCTCTCTTCAGGTGGAGGCAGCATCCTCTGACTCACTGGCTGCAGCGCTGCCGGCTGGTTCTCCTGTGCACGTTTGTGATGTTCTGTGTCGTAACACTGAGTTACTTCTTGTGGTAGTTTCATGAAACACAGTCATCAGTGCATCATGTGAATTAGTGTGTCGACAGTTGAAGGCTATTTGTAAACAAACATAAAATGGTTTTTGATGGTTTGCTTTTGGTCGTTCATTGTGTTTGTCACAGGGAATCATACATTTTGGTAACATCCATCCATTTTCTGCTGCTCATCCAGTTCAGCTGTCATAAATATGGGCTCAAATTGTGGTCATAAATATCTTGTACTTGTAAATTAGTATGTGTAAAAAGAATTTGTGTTGTGTAAAAAAGATTTGTGTGTGGACTTAGCCAAAAAATACGTGTGAAACTTTGCACTCAAGTTTCAAGTTACAAGTACGAATTTTAACCCTATTTTTCTTCCTTTCAGTTGATTGGTCAATGTCATGTCAATCACAAATTCAACAATCCAATCAGAGAACAGATGGGTTTGGCTGTTTGAGGGGCGCTTTTTTTAAACTGCAGGTCCTTGAAGGGTAATACAGTTTGAAGCTGGAGGATCTCTATATAAATGTCCGATAGAAGCTAGGTCCCCTAACTTTCAGTAGCTGTTGAAAGGATAAAGTTGTGGTATGTCAGTGGTTAGAAATACCATTATTACTTTAGGATTTGTTTAACACAAAACCAGGGCTGACCCAGGACCATGGCTGTGAGTCACAGTGCGCAGCATAAAGGTCCTTTCACATCGGATGCAGCATGCGCTGCTAATGCTAACTGCTAACTAAAAGCAAAGGATCCAGAATTAGTTGCGCTGGCTGCTGAGCTCTGTGGGTTTTTGCAGCAGCTCTACCTGTATTAGATGCACCTGCTCCTTGTCGTTTCTATCTCTGACTTTATGTCCTCTACAAGAGTTTCTGGTTGTTTTTTTTTTATCTTCAAATGTTCAATAAAAACATGTATGCTAATTCAAAACGAAGAAAGCTTTGTAACTATCCCGACTAGTGAAGACTGTGTCATTTCCACAACACTGCCACCCCCAGGTCCGCAAAAGGCTCTGGAGGTCCCTGTATTAAGCAGGTAAACCTGTGAAACAAAAATCACCACAGACTGTTTTCCTTGGTGGTGACGAAGGAAAACGCTGGACTGGCATGTAAAAGAGCATTTATTCCCTCAGGACCTGAAGCTCCATAAAGCACCCCTCCAATAGCCAAACCCCTCTGTTCTCCTATTGGATTATTAAATTTGTGATTGACATGACATTGGCCAATCAGATGAAAGGAAGAAAAATAGGGTCAAAATTCGTATTTGTAACTTGAAACGTGAGTGCAGAGTTTCACATGTACTTTTTGGCTAAGTCCACACACAAATCTTTTTTACGCACACACAAATTCTTTTTACACATATAAATCCTGATTTACAAGTACAAAATATTTATGACCACACTTTGAGCCCATACATAAAGCGAGAGGCGGGGTACACTCAGATGGGTCATTTTGGTAATATTTTTATTATAAATATACAAAACATATCAAAACTGATACAATCACTCGGTTAGTAAGAAACACCATACTGCAGTGAAAACTTTCACCAAAATTGCCCTTAAAGGCATCAGTGGTTAATAGGAGTTAATAAGCAAGATTCAAATATTAAGATTCAGCTCACTTCACATCATTATCAGACAGATTTCACTATGTATATCTACACATATACCTTTAAAAACTCATTGCTGTGCGTGCTTATAGGTGGCGTATCATAGTTTTAGTGATAAATCTATGTTGCAAAGGAAGGGGGGGTGTCTTTAAATAATAAATATAGAATATAAGTCAAAAATTATATTAGAAATGAGGAAAGCTATTTTAAATCTACTGTGGGTGAACTGCATGTGCAAAGTGTGTTCCAGCCACAAAAAAAGGTCTTCAAACAACAGCAAGTTTATGGTCTTTGTTGAAATAAGCTATGAAACTGTATCAGATTTATTTCACCTCAGATGTATTACCAAATAAATAAAACTGGCATATCACCTTACATTAAATTAATCAGTGATACCAACAGGTCCACGTTTTCTGCATTATGTCAACAAACAATCTCACAGAGAGTCCAAAGACTTAATAAATAAAGGAATGAGTCATCATACTGCAGGAGGTTTTAGGCGTGTCAGCTACACCTGGCTCACAATCTCAGCATCCTCGGCGACAAACCACTGAAGGGGAGTCCCGTCTACAGCCCGCTGGAGAACCACGTTACCTGAACCCTGTGAAAAAAGTCACAAAGCCAGCACATTGTAAATACATTAGATCTCTAATCTAGTTCAGTAAAAAATATTTCATGTTGTTTTCAAGTGAAAATGTGTGAATTTGCCAGAAATCCCATGGGGACCAAGCAACCTCTAATCAAAAAACAAGAGAAAGTGATGTATTTGAAAAAAACAAACAAACCAAAACATAAAAACACAGGCTGTTGGCTCTTAGTTGCTAATGCTACTCAGTCAAATGCAAAGCATTAATGCCATCGTGTGACCCACATATCACTAGGACACAAACTTCAATAAAAGAGCTTTAAATTTAGGTCAGTGTAACGAGTAATACCACAAACTAACCACCACCTACTACCAGTTTAACCTGACTTTTTATATAAATAACGGTACACATACTTTGAATAACTTGAGTACCTTTGCAGTATCCCAGCCCACACTTTTGGAATCACTGATCTAATTTATGAAAGTAACAGCTTCAATGCATTAATGTGTTAAGAGTCAAATGAAAAGGTACCGTGTTCAGTACCTACCTGTGCAAAAGGAGGCAGGTGAGGTGAAATGGGGCTCGTAACGCCCTGCTGTTCCCCGCAGCTTGGCAGTAGCTTCTGTAGCTGATTCCTTTGATGCCACGATTTCAGCTCCTCTGATACGACCTCCCGGGGCAGCAGCCTCACGGCGTGGTTTGGGTACTCTTTCAGCGAGGGCGTCCGCACCAGCCTGGTGTAAGGCGGAGGGGGCTTTAAGATGCTTCTCGGTGAAGGTGTCCCCTCCTGCCACTGTCGTTGCTGAGTGCTGCGTGCCACAGTAGAGATGAAGCACTTCCCCATGTCTGGAGCTTGCGGGGAGAGGGGTCCATCTCCCGCCGCTGCCTTAACATAGCTGGTGCTTGTATTTTTGTGCATACTGGGGAAATGAGAGACTCCTTTCTTCTGTGCTCCAAAGTGGAACCCGTAAGGCGGTGGGCAGAGCTTTGGGATCTCAGTCGGCTTCTCCCTGCCAGGAGAGCTAATGCTGGAGGATGACGAGTGCTCTGAGCTGCTGTCCTCAGAGCCGGACTGGTAAGGACGCAGAGGAGAGTACTCCGGAGAGCGCACCATGAAGTCAGCCACGCAGCGTCGCTGGGGCAGCCTAGCTCGACCTCGACTGCTCTCTGAGCTGAAACGCTCCACGTCAGATGGCTTTCTTTTTGGAAGTCTGAGAAGGGACATTGTGTAAAGTTTGAAACATTAATACATGCATTATTGTCTTTAATTCCTCTGATAATACAAATGACTCTGACATAACTTGTCTGTGTACCTGAAGGACTGGGAGTACTGCCGGCGTATGAACAGCTCCGGGGTGGAGGGGGCGCTGGTGGAGCTGCTGTGACGCAGGGCAGAGTTTTTGACAAACTGAGTGAGAGGAATCCTGATGCTCTCTGCAGACACCTGGGCTGCGGCTGGGCTACTGCACACAGGAGACATGAGATATCGCACACATTCAGAAAAAGGAAGCTTTACTATGTGCTAATCCAGCACAAGAAGGCTGACATTACACCTGATTTCATCTAAGTTCATCTATCAAATGGAAAACTGTAAAATAAGGTACAATCTAGCTTGGAGTATAATCGTGTATTTCACTAGTTGTTAGCATTCTTCAGTCCTCACCTGGACCTGCTGCTGCAGGCAGACTGAGGTTTGGTGGCCTTTTGGTAAGGATGGTCCAGACTGGACTCCTTCCAAGGGGAATTCTGGATGGGAGCGGGCTCGTGCTCCACACTGAGCTCGCTTGAGGACTGGTGCGATGTCTGCACAGTCTGGGCTGACAGCTGAAGGGGATCTGAATATGAAGCGTCCAACACTGGAGGTGAAAGGGGGCTGGATATGTCCACATCTACACAGGATTGGAGAGAACATTAAAGAATTATTTCTAAACGAAAACAAGTCAGTAGAGTATTCATTATTTTTAAAAATATTTAAATCACATTATTAAAGTGAGTTTTGGAATTTTAAACCCATATTTGTTTTTACACATGACCCGCAATTAATTTCATAAAAAGTTGAATGTGACACCATGCTCTATCAGAGCTGTCTTTTCTTCTACTGCATATTTAAATGAATGTCATGATAACCTTAAAATCATACAGGTATAAATGTACTTTCAGCTCACCATCATCCAGCGCCACCACATCGGAGAGTGAGCTGTCATCAGACATGCACAGATCTGCACACAAACGCCAAACATTTTACATTTCCATTAAGTGCACTGCATGTTGTACAGCCTGGCCTGAAGGGGGCAGCAAAGTCACTCACCTTTGTTCTGGCTGCTGACGCTCGGTGAGTTGCACTCACTCTTGATTCTATGTTGGAACACGGCCTGCTGCAGTTCCTTCACTTTCTTCTCCTCCCTCTTGCACTGCTGCAGCCGGCCCTTCTTCTGTGGCTTGCTGAGGTTCTCCTCCTGCGAGAGTTTGCGGGCCGCCTCAAAAATCTGCCGCTGAAGGGCCAATTCAGTTTCTAGCGCTTGCAACTCTGAGTCCTATGAAAAAAAGACAAACTCTGACCTTACATCTCAGCTGATGTGCTGTAGTTTCCTCTGCTTACTCTTCCCACTAACACTTAACACTGATGGTGGTTTGTACCTGTTTATCTAGATGGATCAGACCTTCATCCAGCTTGAATGAAGCACCAATTCTCCTCCGAACACGTGGTGGCTTCTCATCTGGCATCATTGGATAGTCTGAGGGCAGTACACCTGTCAGCTCCTGTGAGGACAAAACAAAAGTATTGATTTAAAGCTAATCTTCATGAAAACTAGCCTAGATATGTTTATATGCTTTAATCCTGGAGTCACTTACTGCCTCCCTGATGCAGAGTTTTCGGAGCTCCAGCAGGCAGATCTCCAAACGCTCCTCCAGAGATTGGTGCTTCAGCTTCAGGGCTCTGGTGTGGGTGGTGATGTCCTTCACTGGGGATGTGGGGCTGTCGGGACCTGCAAAAAACACACACAAAATCAGGCTTTACCTGCGTCTGAACCTGACTTAAAATGACTTAAAAATAATTTCACTGTTTATATTTTTTTTATTATATTTTATATAGTGTATATAAAGTGTTGTTATCAGTTCAGCCAGTGCTGCACAACTGATGTGCAAACATTTATTCGCATACCCCGTATAACACGGTCATTATGTACAATACTGAAGCTACTGAAGTACTTTCCCGTCTGCATCATATGCTGTCACATAAGCTAACATTTGCTCTGCTGTGACGAGATGTTTTTAAATGCACTACATTATGAATCTGTATTAAATACTATAGTTAAACACGAGGGCAAACACAGATAAATTTTCCACAAAAGGCTAATCCACAGAGTTTAATGGAGTCTTTCTTTGCCCACGCTCTACCCCTCCAATCAGTTTCATGACAGACACAGAAAGACACACAGTACCTTCCAAATATATTAAAACTGTATTATTCTTATGTGAGCTGATAATGAGTTAAAAATAGACAGAGGGCTTATAAAGAGGAAAATGCAAATATTTTAGAAATCTGTTAAAAACATATTTAAAGCTAAAAAATAAAATAAACCCAAAGTAGAGCCTGCACAATGAACTTCTCTGAGAAGGCAGAAATGACTCAAACATAACATTAAACAACTAAAACTTAACTTTCTGTTCAGGAATGCAAACAATTTTGCTTCTTAATAATAAAAAATAATAACAATCTGCTTTGCCATTATTTCTGCTTTTTTGTAACAATTATGAATATCAACATTAATTATATTATAGCATTAAAACGATCATTCTGTTTGCACAGACTGGTGGATTAATCCTTATAGAAACTGCCAATACTTTTCATACAGGGCAGCTATCGCAGAAACCTTACACTGAGTAGCGGACTAATAAGTTTGCTATCTTGTTATGTCAGTATTGATACTGGAGCTACAGCAGATATAGTACATCAGTACTGATGTAAAGCGTGGGCTGATAAATAGCAACAAACTTGCTAAAGATGCAGTATGTTAGAGGAAAGTCAGACAAAATGTCCCAATTACATATTTACAAAGTAAAAATATATAAGTTTATTTAACAAAATGTCACCTGATTTATTTATTTTTATTTTATTTCTCAAATGTTAATATAGCTATGAGCCTCAAATTCCATTATACTCTTAGTTATAAGTAACAGTATGAAAGATGCAGATACTTGACTGGACATCTGTTAGCACAGTCCTTACCGGAGTTTAGGATAATCCCACTGTCCGTGTCGCTGATCTCTTCTTTACTCTCGATGGCCGTCATCTTGTCTCTCTGCTCTTGACTTTTTTATATATACCTGTTGGAAACAACAAAGTTCATTCAGATTACTAAAATGAGACCGTTTACTGCTAGGAATGAACTGCTTGTATTGCCCCTCACATGGATTCAATAAGTCTGTCTCTGCTGCTTCACTTAACAAAAGTGAAAGACTGGCAAGTGTCCTTTTTACACACTTATCTGTGCAGCTCTCCATCTCCCTCCCCCTCCTCCACCCCTGTCGCCCTCCCTTTGCTCACTCACAAAAGAAGCAGACCCCCATGGTTGACTCGGCACATGTGCGGGGTTAATCTGAATCACGGTGCCATGGTGACGGGGCATGCTGCGGCTGCGGCTAGGGGAGTGTGTCGCCATGAGGCGTGTCAGAGGGCGTTTAAAGAGCCCAGACCCCGAAAAAGAAAGCAGATGGCAGCGGGAATTACCCCACTTATGGACTGCACCTGTTCCCCCTGTGCGCCCCTTCCTCGGCTCCCATTCAACCAGTGTCCAGAAAACCCCCTGGGAGCTTTGAAGTGAAAGAATGTCTCAATGCTGGGCTTGGACTCGCAGCATCAGATCACAAGGTGCCTGCTGACTCCTGTGCAACGCTGAGCACAAAAACCTGGCCGACACAATTCTTGTTTATGACCCGCTCTGTCCCATTGTTGCTCTCCAGCAAACACGTGACTAATAATGAACTAAAACAAGGTGTGGAGTGGAACAACAGCAAGAAGAGAAAGACAGTGACAACAACAAATTGGAAATAGCGTTCAACAAGCTGACAGCCATTTAAATTCAGACCATGAGTCTGTGTGTGGTTGTTGTCTTGAAATTACCTTAGGGTTGCGGAGACAGAGAATGCTGCCTTTATTTTCTCAATTTTGTAGGTCATTTCATTTATTTTGGATCTCACATGTCTCAGACTTCTTCTAAAAAAGCTAGCAGATCACAAGAGGCCACATTATGGTCTCTAACATGGTTAAAGGATGTTATTTCCTTGCCTTGCATCAATGCCACATATTCATAAACTTTTTGGGGAAGCCAAACCTCATTCGAAAAGTGAATGATGTGTCACTGGTCAGGAATAAAAGGGGAGGTAAGATGCCATGGAAATAGACACCACATGACAGTAAGGCTTCTGTGTATAATCCTTAGCTCCTGTGTTTGGTGATTGTATCGGGCCTTTTCCTGTAGAGACAAGGAAGGCACAGAGCCTGCGTGAATGAAAACCTTCTCTGACAGGATATTATTGTGTGTCCTATAGGTTTTCTCCATTCAAAACAGCAACTCATGCGAACTGACGCAGCTATGAGCAGCCAGTGGCACAATGGAACACAGCTAAGCAGCTCGAGTTAGTAAAACAACACTGCAACAAAGGGCCTGTGTCCCAAAACCAGCCTAAATAATCTGCTGCAGGCGCAATATCTGCTGACAACTGTGGCTTGAGCGGCTGTGCCGGGTCAATATTGAGACAAGGCTGTTGAGACAGCGAGAGAGTATCAGAATGGAGCAGGGCTGAGATTTTAAGGTGCAAGGTTTTGCTCCCAGACACATGGCTCCATGCTGCAGCAATCTAAAGCTAAATACGTCAACAGGAATCCAGCTTGGTAATCAGAGACAGACAGGGTAATGTGGGATTTACCCACTTACACCCCATAACTGTCTGAAGACTTTCACAAGAGTCTGTGGTCGGAGGTCTAGGCTGATTAAGTGAGTGAGTGGGTGAGTTGGTGGGTGTGTGGATGAGTTTGGGAAAAACTCTCACTTGAAGTCGCAGTTTATTGCCAAAACGCTGATGCCATTCGTCACAGCTTTTATAAGAACCTGGAGCCGTGGGATTGTTGACATTACGCTGTAAAGGAGCGCCAAAAAACCCAAGACTTTTCATGATTGACTGTGACAGGAATAGCAGTCCATTTCCTGAAGTAAAGCTGCTGATAGCACAGTCTCCACCCGGAAGACCTGATTGATGTAGTCAAAACATCTTAATTCAGGGAAGTGTTTGATCACTGCTTATGATGTCTGCCTAGAAACACATCAGGAGTACGAGATGACTGTCCCACCCATCCTCACTGGTCACTGGACCATGACTGTGTAACATCTACGGAAGTTGATGTTTATGGCAAGAGATCACAATGTGGATTTACTGTCTCCCAGACTTCCCCCACCACCCTTTCCCATGAGCCTCTGGAGCTGCGTACTCCTGGATTGCAGCCATCACCTCCGTGCTCATTACCACTGTGGTCGGCCCTGGAATTACCAACGGGGACCGTGAGGGTTGCCTGAAACCAGACCGAGGCCTGTTCGAACCCTGTAATTAAGATTCTCTTCTGAATGCTGATACTATGGAAGAAACCAAACGACTTTACAGCATGCCTTCTTTTTTTTTCAGAGTCTCATGGAAAGCCAAAATCCATTCAGCAAAATGGATCCGCTCTGTAGACAATATATGCTGCTGGAAGAAAAGCGTATCAGAGTGGGGGAGTTGCAGGCAAGAGAAAAAAATGAAGTATTGTATTACAAAGGACATCACTGGAGTGAGATCCTTGCCTTAAGAAGCAGTGCTGTGTTTGAAAAGAGCAGTAAAAGAGGCAGTGATAGCATGAGCTTCAAAAGGAATGGTATCAAAGACTTGATATGCCGTCAGCATCTTTACTCTGACAAGTTTCATTCAGAACAACACTTTCAGGCAGACAATGCAGGGGTAATAAGCACCAAGCCGATCTGCTTTCAGTCACTGGAGGCCATATGCTGACCAGACACACCAGCTCTGTCACAGCCCAGTGACAGTGTAAATACCAAAGGCCAGAAGAGATCCTCCATTGTTCTCCAGAGGCTGAAGCACTGGCTGGGGGTGATCATGATTCATGACACCTTGTCCCTCTGAGTCATCATTTCTGAAGCCTCTGAATGGACACTGATGGTCATCTCAGGCCGTCGCCGGGATGTGGCTACAGCTTGTCACCCTCAAGTGCCCACCACTCACAAAAGAAGTGGAGGACGACACAGAGGTGTTGTCTCCAGCATCACAGTGACACTTCATGCCTGTCTGTGTTTGTTTTTCTGCTGAGGACAACAAAACAGCTGGCACCGACAAGCCTTTTCCCAACCATAAGTCCTGCAGGGTTGTTTATCTTTGAAAGCAACCTGTTCATTCATTTAGCAGCCCAGTTATTATTGAGTCTGGTGGTTGTATTTCTGACATCTTTTTCTGGTCTGTAGTAGTCAGTGCTTCACTCAAGTAAAAACACCACACCCCAGTAATCCATTTCAAGTAAAAGTCTTGGATTTGCATGTTTTCAAGTACTGAGAGTGAGTGTACTTACTCTGTATCATTGCCAGACCATATTATACTAGTGGGTCGTTACTACTGACGGATAAATCAAATAAGCATTTCATAGCTGCTCACTAATCTACACATATCAACACAAGGCACATTATATTTATGGTTTAGCTTAGCTCGCTTTTATATGAGTGTAAAAATAAGCAAGCACACAAGCAGTGAAATAAAAAGTGAAAAAGATTTTCATCTAAACTATGATGGATTAAAGGAGAGATTAAGAGAGAAATGTTTAGATGTGTCATAATAGCATATCCCTTGAAGTTATTTCTGTTTTAAGCATTTTAAACCGCACAAATAGCCAGTTTGGCTAACTGCTCAGTAACGTTTCTCTAAAATTTAATTGTATAAAAACTTCCAGCTTTGCCTACCTTTTTGCTGTTTACATTAACATCGACGGTTATTTTCTGACTTCTTCTTTGCTAACGCACAGAAAATAGTCTGTACTTACGTTTCAGCTTGCGGTCTGTTCCTCTACATCAGCATCTTTCCTGAGGCAGCGAGAGTTCAAACTTTCTCTGGTCAGATGTGAGGGAAGAGCTCCGGACATCTGTTTTAGACGAGTCCACTTTCTGGATCAAACTACGGGCGGGGGTGAGCTTTGTTGATTTTTGCTTCAGTATTTATGTAAAAATGTTCATTTTTAAATTAACTTACATTTAAGTCACAGCTCAAGCTTTTGTAAAATAGAGTAATTTCGGCTTAACCGAATGGGATTTTATTTTTTTCTGTCTGTAACGCCCCCCTCGCTTCTTGTATTGGTTTGGTCCGACGCTGCAGACTTTCCAGACACGCTTTGCGTGTTGACACAGCACGCGACTCGCTGAGGGGGGGCTTAATTTGAGAAAAGGCACAAAAGGCGAAAGGGAGGCGGTAGAGGCAAAGTTTTGTTAAAAGAAAGAAAGAAAACAGGACAGCTGGCTGGTAAGTGCTGGCTGAGAAGACCACGCTCTCCTCTTTCCTCCGCCATGATGATGAAAAATTGTGTACAGCGTGAGCCATTCACCCATTAACATAAATAAAACATAATTAAAATGACAGAGAAATATACTTTTGATTGCTGTTTAGTTTCCACAAAGCTATATTTAACCATGTGATCTTCTTTGTAATTCATTTCCATGTAATTCGCTTACATTTTTTATTATTATTATTATTATTATTATTATTATTATTATATTTGATGCTGGTCCTTTTATTATTACTTTGCCTTAGGCAATGTTGCACGTTTAATCTTCAATACATTTATTTGACATCTGTAACCAACTAGTGCTCAAGTTCTTACACAAAATACATGTGTGTAACTATATAAAAAATTTAAAATTCTGAGAATAGCCTTTAGGCTATTTGCATGCGTACAATTATACAATAATGTTACCTCACATCTTAACTTTAAAAGTACAGCACTTATGTGTTATTGCACATTTAAAGTTGTTCTGTTAATTCAATTTGCACATGTGGGTTTCTTTTGTGTATGACATAATTGCTAAAACTACTTAAAATAAATTCTGAAACAGCAAACTGGCTACTACTATGTGCCCTCAGCCGGTTGTATCAGTGACCCTTGGGTATTCCTAGTCTATAGATGATGAAAAGCCTTCTCCAGATGGCCTGTGCTTTCTCCTCTCATGGCGTGATGGAATGAAAAGATCAGCTAATTAAGCAAAGTCCCATATCCATGTGAAAGAACCGTGAGAGCCCTCGGGGAGTGGAGCCGCATGCAAATCAGTCCCCTGTGCTTTGAATGGTGTCCAGTGCAACAAAACATCACAGCAAGCTATAAACCTTTCATTTCCACAGCACTCAGACACTCTAAAAAATCCAAAGTCATGACAGAGAAGAATAAACAAACATGCATATTTTGCAGTGTTGGGGAATTTTTATTCATACAAAACAGCTCTGTTGAAAATGTTCATCTCAGCAGTTGCATAATGGTCTTTACAAAGGACAGAATCAGGCTTAACTGATATCTCATGCTCATTTGATCTAATTTGGAAAAAAAAAATAGTATAATTAGCATAGAAAAACATTTTTTTTAAAAAAATCCAGACTCAGAGCTCAGTGCGAGCTTTCTCTATTATTTCACTTCCCAATCAGAAAAGAACTGTGACTGACTTTATGGAAGTACACTATATTGCCAAAAGTAGTCACTCATTCATATTCAGTCTAGGTGTTTCAATCACTTGTGTGATAAAATCAAGAACCTAGGCACGCAGACTGCTTGTACAAACATTTGTGAAAGAATGGGTTGCTCTCAGGAGCTCAGTGAATTCCAGCTTGGTACAGTGATAGGATGCCACCTGTGCAACAAGTCCACTTGTGGAATTTCCTCATTACTAAATATTCAACAGTCGGCTGTTAGTGGTATTACAACAAATTGGAGGACATTTGGGAATGAAAGCAACTCAGGTAGGTCATTTAAAAATCACAAGGACGGGGTCAACGGATGATGAGGTGCAAAGTGCGCAGAGGTCAGCAACTTTCTGCAGTCGATCTCTCCAGACTTCTTGTGGCCTTCAGAGTAGCTCAAGAACAGTCTGTAGAGAGCTTCATGAAATGGGTCTCTATGGCCGAGCACCTGCATCCAAGCATCACGTAACCAAGCACGAGCGTTAGGTACAGTGGTGTGAAGCGCACCGCCACTGGACTCTACAGCAGTACTGACCTGTTCTCTGGACTGGCAAATCACGCTTGAGTCTGGGTTTGCTAGTTGCCAGGAGAACAGTACTTGTCTGACAGCACTGTGCCAAGTATAAAGTTCGGTAGTGGAAGATTATATATGTGAGGCTGTTTTTCAGGAGTTGAGCTTGACTCCTTAGTTACAGTGAAGAAACTCTTAATGCTTCTGCATACCAATTCATTTTGGACAATTTCATGTTCCCAATTTTCTGTGGGAACTTGACCGACCTGCACAGAGTCCTGATCTCAATCTGACAGAACACCTTTGAGATGAATTAGAGTGGAGAGTGTGAACCAGGCTTTCTCATCCAACTAATGATGGGCCGCCTCACAAATACCCTTCTGGAAGAATGGTCAAAAATTCCCACAAACACATTCCTAAACCTTGTGGAAAGCCTTCTTACATGAGTTGAGTCTGTTGTAGCTGCAAAGGGTGGGCTGAGATCATATTAAACACTACGGATTAAGAATGGGATGTCACTCAAGTTCCTATGCATGTGAAAGCAGACAAGAGAGTACTTTTGGCAAAATAGTGTATTTCTGGATTACATGTTAGCCTGGTATGAGTGATTGCTTACACAAAATGTGATAACTCAAAGTACATTGTGAAGAAACGTAAAGCAAAATGGTGTATGGGGGATGCAGCTCTGTAGACTGTGAACATCCAGATTTAGGGCCACTATGGTGAGATGCTGCAGGGGCTGATGGGAGAGCCTCAGGGCCTCACTGCTCAAACGTCTGTGTGCGCCTCAGGTTGTCCTTCACACGGACAAACTCTGGGATCTTCTGCTGACTCTCTCGCTGCCTGATCTCCTCCTGCTCGTACTGTTGGGGGGAAGGACATCAGTTTATCCCAACAAAGTTAAAGAGAAAGCCTGAGAAGAGCCAGGTTGTATTCTGTTAGTATTTTGTGAAATTCCCTCTCAGTTATGTGCCCCTTACCTCTTGCAGTTTCTGCTGCCTCTTGCGGAGCTCCATCTCCAGGTCTGAGGGCTGTCGTTGTGCCATCTCCGCCTCCTTGTGCAGCTCCAGTCTGCGCTGCTCCAACACTCGCTTCAGCTCCGGTTTCTCCTCCAGCAGCAGACCCCTTCAAAGTCAGAGCTACAGTTTTACCGACACATGCAAACACAAAATTCCTGCCAATCTCTGTTTCAGTGGGTGACGACTTTAAGACCACAGAGTAAAAGGAGTTTTCGGCGTACCGTTTATGGCTGAGCATCAGCTCTCGGTGCAGGTTATGATAGCTCGGCGCTTCTGTTGAGGAGCCGTTGAGTTTCTTCTGCTCACTGCTGCTGTCACCTGTGGATGGACCAACTCAAAATTTCTTCTTAAAGCTCATAAATGTGGAAAAAAAACCCAAGTTTGACTCTACCGTGTTATTAACTATCACATGGTAACAGAATGTCCTCATAGTTTTGATTGTTGGAGATACAGAATTGTAACATTTAATCGAAGTGTCATTGAAGATGTCATTTTAAACACAGAATACACTGCTTCATTCACCCGGCAGTACTGATGGATGAAGCTACTTCATATAAAAGATGATTATTTCTAGCTAATTCTAATCCTACTATAACGACTATATATTTGACTGATAGCAATATTTGATTGGTAACATATACACGATTCTGCTATCGATCAAATCTAATCTATCATTCAACATTTGTGCTTTAAACTACCTTTTTTGAGAAGCCCATATCCCAGTTTCTGTGAAATGTCATGTGCAGTCAAACAAGAGAAAAAGAAAAAACGAAGCTCTTTGTTAGTGATTTCACAAGTTAATTACTTTGCATGTGAACACTGATGCACACAGCCTGGTTTGTCAAAACACCTTTGTTGTGATCGTCCCTTCATTTGACAGAGGGTATAATTAGCTAAAGGCTAAAAAAGACGGTGCCTGCTGTGCTGCTTAAGTACGTGAGCTTTGTTTAATGAAGGTGACATAACAGCTCTGCCAGTCTGTCAGAGAGGTAGTTATGCAGTTTTGGTGTGGGGCAGAGAGCTTTATTTGTAGTGGCAAATAAAATGATGTAACCACACAGAGTCAGGCCACTTACAGTGGAAGGGAAACCTGGTTGTAACACAATCGTTTACTTCTGCCACACCCACTGAAACCGGATAGCCAGGAGACACAGATTACAGTGACCAGGGAGCAGATGGCAGATGCTGTTATGACTCGCGTTTCTCAGGCAAAGTCAGGCAAGCCAATAAGACCAAGACGCTGACATAAACAAGTCCAACAGCTGAAATATGATCCCAAACTCTGTATTTGGTATTGTGCCTTTTACTATTCCTGCTGTAGTTATAAGCCTCCAGATTCAGGGCCTTCTTGGGCCCCTGCAGGGGAGATAACCAGTCAGGTGTAAGGCCTGATGAAAGCCATTGTTCCAATTAAGGCCTGAAGGTTTCAGATGGATTACAGGAAGCTCTCACCTACTTGCAGAAATGCTCTGAAGTGTCAGAAGTTAGCTTGATGATGCCGCTCTGTGATACTAAGCAATCTGTCTGTTGGACTGAATCAGTCAAAAGATACGTTTTTTGACCATTAATCATTATAATGTTGCTGTCAGATTAAAAGACTTTATTCTTCTTAGGAAGTTCAACACAGCTGCCTTGTATCTTCACGCTGTTTGTTCTTATGTAAAACCATCCAGGCTCCAAGATGACCTTGTTATGTAATCACTTCAGATGTGACTTTGATCAAAGATTGAACAGCAATGTTTTGACATTGCAATAATGTTATATCAAATGTTCAAATCAGCTCACTGATCAGAACAATTTGGACTTCGAGACAGCATTTAAATGCCCATCATGGAGCTAAAATATGCACAATGAATTTTGTGTTTAAAACACATAAAAATGCAGAAAAGTCTTTAATGAAAACAGACATTGTGCTAACATATATAGTTTCATAATAACAGAGATTAAAAATAACTATAATGAACTTGTTGAGTATTCGTGTCAATAATATTTAATCTGCAATAATAAGATTCTGTAAGAAGGCACAGTTTATATATTTGTGGTCAAAGTGTCCATCATATGAAAAGTTACATAACATCTACATACTTTAATCACAATAAACTTTGACTGTAAGCCCACTGAAGCAACACATGTGGTCTGACCAAAGGTGAACTAAACCTTTGACAGATGGACATCAGACCAGACACTGATCTCTCACTCACTAGACGGCGGCAGCGCTGCAAGTAAACAGCTAGAAAACTCACTTTTTTTACAGCTGACCCCTCCATGGTAGGATGGTGGAGGCCCACTGTCTTGTGCCCAGCAGCAGCGTTCCTGTTTTAGTCCATTGCTAAAAGAATTGCACGTCCTCACTCCGTCGGTCAATCGTCTTTTTCCTTGCTGCATCCAAGGCCAGCATGTTGTTGATGACAGATCCACAGACTCAATGTGCCATCTAGCAGTAGTCAATAGTGGTAGTAGACACTGAAATCTTATTACGCCATTCTAGATTACTTCACAACCCCCACAGGGCATAGGATGTTAGATTAGGTAATTGCCGCTGACACAAATGCAGCTTAAAACCAACCTAACACGGTACTATTACCAGTCGACTCCTCTTCCTCCCAGCCCATTAGCACTGACAGAGAGTCCAGCAACAAAGGTCTTCAAAGAAACATAATATGGTGATGGTTGTCACAGTTTGGGGACTGAGACGATCATAGAAAACCCAAGTACAACCGGAAATGTCCTGCCCAAAACTTTGTGAATGTTTACTGGTTAGATCTATAAGAAACTGGTACTGGTAAATAAACTGGTACAGATATCAAAATGTGCAAGAAGACTGTGTGAATGCATTGTTATTTGTTGTTTGTGAATGACTGTGTCTTCACTCTCATACAGGTTTGTGCCACTGTGCTCACATCTTTACATCTTCAATCATGCGCTGATGTATTTGTACTTTAAATTCCCTTTATTTGTAGCAGTTAGGGAGGTTTGAATGTTTTACTAAAAAACAATACTGACTAAACACTTTATTCAGGTTAGACTTATGACGATACACACATACATCACACTGCATGTATTTAAGTGTGTATCAGTGTACGTATAGTCACAACACAGTCTTTTCTTAATCAGTTCTGAGGACACAAAGACTACCACATGCTGTATCCATTTCTGTGGTTTTCAGCTTACAAATACCCTACAAAAATAGTTATTTTGTATTTATTTATAATTGTTAGGTCCATTATAGTTATGTTAAATGTATCTGTGGCATAAACACTAAACAAGAACAAGAAAGATTAATTCTTGTTGTATAAATACAAGCTGAAATGTCATCTGGTGGGGTTTAGTCTACATACTTTACATATCTATATGTAACAGTGTATATATATATATATATATATATATATATATATATATATATATATATATATATATATATATATTAAAATAAATCTTTATTCTTATTATATTCTGCTGGCTCATAAAAACACACAGAATTTGCCAAAGGGAACAATTAGAAAGTATTCTATTACATAACATAATATAAGACCAACAAAAACAGGAGGAAGTAAGAAAATGCAAGAACAAAATGAAATATATTTTAAACTTATTTTACATAACTCTATCTCTCTCTCTCTCTCTCTTTACCATTACTTCCTTTTACCATCCCATCATGGATGGTAAAAGGAAATAATGGTAAAAGGAAGTAATTTATGGGATCAACCATCCAAAGCAACAGAGAGGTGAAGAAGAGAGTGCAGAGAGGGTCGAGTGTTGGGGATTTCTGACAGAAGCAAAGCAGAGTGAGTGAAAGGGAAGGTTTACAAGATGGTAGTGAGAGAAGATCATGGGACTAACAAAAAAAGACAGGAGGCCTAGTTGATAATGTTAATGTTTTCACTGAGAGTGACCAGGATGGAAATGATTAGAAATAAATAACATCAGTGGAACAACTCAGGCTGAGAGCTTTGGAAACAATTTTAGAGATGGTTTGGGCATGTGCTGAGGGGGACAGTGGATGAAAGACAGAAGACGATGAATATAGAGCTAGGGGCAGGGTAAGAGGGACGCAGGTGATCTGCTGTGGTGATCCCAGAAGAAGATGAAGACCTTTTAACACTTAAAAAGCTTTACCTACATTTGAATTTATTCAATGGAATATATTTGGGGATTTAGGTGATGGTTTCATAATTTTGTTTTATGTATATTATGTTACTACTGGTGGCCACGTGATGTCGCTAAATAATCGTCGGAGTCGATGTCCCATAATCCCATGCGGCTTTTGGCTTTAAACCGGAAGCGGAAGCTCCGTCTTCCTCATAGTTTGAATGGCTTGTGAGTGAGTGGTTGTGTGTTTGAGTGAGTGCGTGAATGATGTGTGAGTGTGTCGTGTCTGTGTTCATTTTAAAAACCTACACACTGATCTTATTTGATCCGGTCTGAGGTGGCTCTGCTCTGACCGGAGATGATAGGAAACGCGCTTGCGAGCCTTTGTGGCGATGTGCAGCCGGCAGAAACTTTCAGGGCCTCCACGCTCCGTGCCGTGGTTAGAGGTGATGAATTGATCAGATATACTAGCTCTGTGAGAGTTTGAGTTCATCTCAAACTTCGCAGTGGTCAATGAGTACAGAAGCGATTCTGATCTAACCACAGCAGGAGGAACCGTGGAGGAACACGACCTAAAGAAACTGCTGCTCGTCTCATACTGCTTATTGTAACGGTTAAAACGAGCTCAGACAGGCTTCGGACTGTGAAAATACCAGGAAAGCAAGGCTTACCAAACGCTCGTTTTCCTGGTAAAAACAGCTAGGTGTGTTAGTCCTAAAGTTACTTCTTCAGTCAAAAGCACTTTTCCTCCCTTAAAGCGACCGATTCAAAGGGAAAGGGGGAGAGTGGGAACAGAGCTATACGGGATTAATTCAATCACGTAATGAAGATCATTTAAGGGCTGACTTCTGTTGTATTTATTTTCAAAGATTGACTGTACAAGCTTTAATTGTTTTTCCAAAAAGAAATAAAACGGGTTTGGCTTTAAATATTTACATTTACAAATATTAAATAAACTCTATCCAAAGAGTTGAACTTTCTGACCTTGTTTAAAAAAAATACAATTTAATTTCCTTCAACGTCCATGGTTCTCCAGACCTGCAGCCAGCTCAACAGCTACACTGAGTCACAGTCAAGAGATAAGATCATCCAAATCCTCAGAAATGTTATCACCGCCCATTTCTGTTTTTGACCTGTGGAAATGTTAATTTAAAAAACCCATTAGGCGCTTTTCGAATTTTCAGAATGTTCCACTTTGGCCATAATTTATATTTTAGGACTTAATGAATCAAATCTAAAACCTTCATAACAATTGTTTTTAAACTCTCGCACTCTTCGCACTAATCCATCATACTAATCTTCCCTGGACCAGTATCAGTTTGCATTTCAGGGGAAACTGGTCAACATAGATACACATAGACACATAGATAGGTATAATAACATTTAAAACTCCCCATAACTGAACTGCGAACTTCATTAGAAATCTTTCTTATTAACGCTAACACAACATGCATCACCCGCACGTGTTAAATTATGTTTTCGAGTATTTTCTACTCTCCTTTTATTTTCTAATATAGTATGTTATCATTTGGAAATCAAACATTTTAGGTGCATGCTGTACGTTTGTTATTGTATGGGTAAAATTCATATCTCGCGATAGCTTTAGCGCTGTGGTCGCCTTTGTGTATACACGTGATCTTTTTGGTCCAACCGGCTTTCAGCAGCAACTCGGCAAAGCGCGCGAGGTGTCTGTCAGCGTGCGTGAACGTGCCTGGTTGTCTTGTGTGTTCCCTTCCCTGTTGGGGTCACCATGGCCGAACCCAGCAAACGGCAGAGGCTCAGTCACATTAACAGCAGCTCACAAACTTCGAGTAAAAGCTTATCGAGCATTTTCACGGACAGTCAGGACGAAGGACTCGAGGGGGAGGGTCGATTTGTGGAGGGATCCATACTTCGGATCACCATGAAGAACTTCCTGTAAGTTGCTGCTCCTCAGTTGTCAGCGGTCAACGTCTGTAAACTGAAACTACCGGAACACCCCGATTTACCTGCTGATAGTTACAGCCAGATGACCTAGATAGCATATATGCTAACATTTTGCCACCAGTTTGCGATTAAAAGTTAAACACGAGCAGGTCGTAGACCCACTGATGGAAGCTGCTACAGACCGACTATATGGTCCAGCAGCTACAGTTAAGTCCAAATGAGGTATTTTAGTGAGCTTTCCTATCTAATTGTACGATTTAAGGGGTCACATTCAAGGCGGGTGTTAAAATAGATATATTAAAGAAGGGGTTCGCCATGAAGAACCCGTTATCAGAATCAGAAAGGGTTTTATTGCCAAATGTTGAGCAGGTTTACAACATTAGGAAATTGCTGCGGTACTTAGTGCAAACATACTGTCATATAACGCTTAAATAGACATAAAAATAAGAATAAGAATTAAAAGTGCTAAGTAGATAGATATATACATGAGTGCAGGTGGTGATCAGTGCAAACAAGGAATGATGCAGTGATCATTGCGTCTGTTTCCATTGCTTTCTACTTCAAAGGGATGAGAATCACAGGCAGCTCTAGCTTAAAGCAAAGTGCCAAATCCAGCCAGTCAATATAAATCCTGTACCCTCAGTCTTATAAATTCTGTATAAAAAGGCGGTGGAGCTTAACAGCGAGTTACATGCATCCCCTTTTTTCAGTCTGTTT
Organism: Neolamprologus brichardi; assembly: GCF_056152115.1. Taxonomy (NCBI): domain Eukaryota; kingdom Metazoa; phylum Chordata; class Actinopteri; order Cichliformes; family Cichlidae; genus Neolamprologus; species Neolamprologus brichardi. Next base: position 3,634,130 of record NC_142123.1, read on the forward strand.
CTAAACCATGTTCACACTCAGAGATGATAAGTAGATATTGATAACCTGTTCAGAGCTTCTTTTCCACTCAGAAAACTAACCAAGAGTCAGTTACTGGTATAACTTCTCATCTTACTGTCATCCATACCTGCCTGTAAGGTTTTTTTTAAATGAAACTAAGTAAACATCCATTGTTATACAGACTATTCTACATTTATTAACTAGTTTATCTGTAATACATATTTGTATTATTGTCAACCAGCCTCCAAAATTGCAGTAACTGTGCAGGAATAAGACTGGTTGTAAATAAGTATTTCACTGTGAGTCTGCCTGTCACAAATGTTTAAGCAGTATAACCAGATGAACAGGTACCGTATGTAAACTTCAGGTCTCACTAACAGACAGCCATTGGAAGTGTAAGATAGCAGTATTGGCACTTTTACGCTATTACATTCATTTGTACTGTTAGTGTAGATTGCAATTATTTTAGGCGAGATGGAGCATCTTTGCTCTAAAACACTGCAGGAAACCCCTGAATGTCTACCTTGTACTCACAGGACGTACGACTACTCTGTGGTGCATCCTGGACCTAATCTGAACATGATTGTCGGGGCCAATGGTACTGGAAAGTCCAGCATTGTGTGTGCCATCTGTCTGTGTCTGGCTGGCAAGACAGCTGTTCTTGGCAGAGGTGATAAGGTAAGCCACAGAGCAATGCAAGTCATTGATTGATGCACAAACTTATTTTGGATTTGTTTTCTTTTTAAAAGACCAGCAAATAAACATAATGTTAGCAGACTGGAAAAACAAGCTGTATGTGGTGATAAGCACGCCTCTATGAAAACCTTTCATTGCTCTTCATTGCAGCGCATGTACTGTTGTTTCTCATCTCCCTGCCCCTTTATCAGTCAAAATATGATACTTTGAACTGAGCTCACATACAGATACTGCATTTGTTGATGATGATTATTGAATGGTGCTTTGTTTTTTTTAAAGGTTGGGCTCTATGTCAAGCGTGGTTGCAAAAAAGGCCATGTTGAAATTGAACTGTAAGTTATGTGAAATACATTCCACACGCTACATTACTCTACTGCTCCGTTAGCATTACATGTTTTCAGAAATTCTTCATGAATCTTTTCAGAGAAGAAGTTTGAATTCTGAACCCTCATCTTTTCAAAAAATGAAATGAAAATTTGCCAGAAGTTGTTACATCACCTGCGTTATTATGTTCAGCATAGTGATATGACTCTAAACGCTAGCCTTTGTTTTTGTTTTTGAAGGTACAAAAGAGGTGGTAATGTGGTGATTTTTAGAGAGATACATGCGGAGAACAATCAGTCTCTGTGGATGTTGAATGATCGGCAGTGCAGCCAGAAGGCGGTGGAAGAGGAAGTCAAAGCTTTGCGCATCCAAGTCAGCAACCTCTGTCAGTTTCTACCTCAGGTATGTTTATGCCTCTGCAACATAAAGCTGCACAGATGCAAAAATATACAGTTTCATCACTGTTTTAGTGGCTTTTTTTCCCTACGCAGGAAAAAGTGGGCGAGTTTGCCAAGATGTCCAAAATAGAGTTGCTGGAAGCAACCGAGAAGTCAGTGGGCCCACCAGAGATGTATGAATACCACTGTGAGCTCAAAAACTTCCGCAATAAAGAACGAGAACTGGAGGTAAGCTCAAAGCCAGCGATCCAACAGGCAAAGTTTGATGTGGTAGAAATAAGAAAAAACTGCAACAAAATTCATTCATGTTTGTTTTTTAAGTTGTCCTCCTCTTAAAGACATGTAACGGCAACATGGCTCTTTGCTTCTCCGTAGAACGTTGTGAAGGAGAAAGCAAGCTTCCTGGAGAAAGCCAAGCAGCGAAATGAAAGGAATAAACACGATGTAAACCGTTACTACGAAAAAAAGAGGCATCTGGATGTAATCGAGTTGCTCGAGAAGAAGAAACCATGGGTGGTGAGTGAAGAGAAATGAGCACAGCGCACATGTGGAGAGAGAAATTGAATTAACTGCGTAAGCTGTTTCTGTTTCCTTGTGATATTAGGAGTACGAGACCACCCGTAAGGAACTTGAGGGTGTGAAGAAGGAGCGCGACGAGGCCAAAAAGCAGCTTTCAAGCCTGAAGCAGACCCAGGCGCCCATGGTGAAGAAGATCCAACAGATTGACGAGCAGCTGAAGCCAACGGAGGCACAGATAAAGGCTAAGGTGACAAATCAAAGGCTGGTGCTCTGTAACAGGTCCAGTTTCACGAGCAGATGCAGGGATACGTTATTTTTTTTCTAAATTTATTCAATTGAATTTAGAATCCGTTTTAAAGTCCTTTTATTGGTTTTTAAATCTCTAAATGGTCTGGCACCTGTTTATTTGTCTGACTTGTCGAAGCCCCACGTCCCCATTTGTTCCCTTTGGTCAGCTGAGCTGTTGCTGCTTTCGGTCCCAAAGTCACGGCTGAAACTTAGAGGAGACCGTAGCTGCTGGGTGACCTCTCGTTTGGAGCTCTACTTGGCTCTTTCCAGGAGGGTGGCACGGTTCCCCCCCTTTTTGGTGGTCCTCCTCGGGTCCTCGTACTCTGGGGCCTCTGGATGTCTGGCGCCTGGATCTCCTCCATACCTGCTTCATACCCTGGGGGACGGGGCTATGGCTCCCCACACTCCCTAGCAGATCGTTACACGGAGAAACCTTTGGAATACAAGCATGCTGATGCACACAGGTGTGCACACAGGTGTGCACAGACGCGGACTACACCTTTCTTGGCTGCTGCCTCAAAGCACATTGTGCGCTGTCTATCTTGCGTGCTGCACAATAGCGTTTAATGTTTAGTATCTACTCTTATCTACTGCTAGCTAGTTTATTGTGATGGTGCTGTTTTATTATGTTGCTCTTTTTTTGTTTGCTTTCTCTTCTGTTTTTTTTTCTCCATACAGGTGATCCAGGTGTTTTGTTTGTTTTTCTTTCTTTCTTTCCTCCCCCCTTTCTCACCGTCTCTTCTCCCCTCTGGTTTTCTTTCTCTCCCTCTCTTTCTTTCATTCTTTCTCCCTGTCCTGTCCCCCAGTCATGTCTGTCCCGTTTGTAGCAACCGAAAATAAAATAAATTCATAATTATAATAAAGGTCAATCAAATGGACCAATATGGCAAGGCCATGATGATCCACTTGGTAAAATAAATCCACTTGGCATCTTTCTTGGCCTTAAGACAACAATTCCGATGGCTAAAGATCCAAACGGGACAACAAAAAAAAAAAGAAAAAAGAGGAGACCGAGCGTTCTCTGTTGCAGCGCCGATGCTTTGGAATAACCTTCCTCTCCATATTAGACAGGCTACATCAGTGCCAGTTTTTAAGTCTTTATTAAAAACCTGTTTTTATTCCCTGGCTTTTAACTCTGTGGGTAACTGACTCTTTTTTAAATTAATTTTATTGCTATGTCTGGTTTCTGCTATCTTATTACTATATGCATATTTGTATTGTACAGCACTTTGGTCTACCAGGTGTGTTTTTAAAGTGCTATATAAATAAATGATGATGGTTTTGTAGTAGAGGAACTCTGAATTAGAGACTGTAAAATAAGTTCATATTGCAATTTCAGTTCACAAGTCCTGTAATGATGGTGGTGAAGACGAGGTTGTTGTTTTTCAGACTGCTGCCATCAAAGAAGCCTCCCTGAAGTGCAAACAGAAACAAGATCAGCTGGATCGAAAAAACAAAGAGGTGCGGCTGTGTTTTTTTATTTTTTTTTATTTTAACACTCCTGGTTTTACATTTGGTACAGACTAAATTAATAAAACGTTGTGCTTTTTATCTTTGTACTTAATTGACATAAAGCAGACTTTTGTTAATACACGACTGCTCTCTCCACTCCTCTCTGCAGATCGACGATATTAAACAAAAATTCAGACTTAAGCAGATGGAGGAGGAAGACCACCAGAAGCGAATCAGCAACACCAGAAGAACCATCGAAGACCTGAAGGCGGAGCTCGCCAAAGTTGGCGACCAGCCGGACGTAACCCCGCGCATCAACGCCGTCAACGCTGATCTGAGGCGCATTCAGGAGGAGAGAGCCAAGATCGAAGGGGAGAAGGGCGACCTGCGCAGGGAGAAGGACAACCTTTGTGCTGAATCTAGAAGTGAGCTTCCCAAAACAATTTGCATAAACAAAGATGACTTCTTTTTTTTTTGGTGCACATTTCGCTGACAAAAGCACATTATGTGCAACAGATTTACACGTAGAATCTATTCATTTTCTTTATCAGTGTTGGAGAAGAAGCTCAATGACATGAACAACATGATGAATGCCAAAGAGGAGAAGCTGCGAGGACGTCACAGGGACACACACGCTGCCCTCCAGTGGCTCAGACAGAACAAGCAACTCTTTCGTGGAAACGTCCACGAGCCCATGATGCTGGTGGTGAGTTTCACTGAACTGTGACAGGACGTGCTGCACGTAAACCGCTCTCTGTAGCATTTAGAAGCTAAATAGAACATTATATATATAGTATATACATTGGTTGAATGTGCAGTAGTAGCAGTAAGCAGGTGAATTCTGTACATTAATAAGAATAGACATCTGACTATTTTAATTCAATTCAATTCAATTTTATTTGTATAGCGCCAAATCACAACAAAAGTCGCCTCAAGGCGCTTCATAGATACAGAGAAAAACCCAACAATCATATGACCCCCTATGAGCAGCACTTTGGCGACAGTGGGAAGGAAAAACTCCCTTTTAACAGGAAGAAACCTCCGGCAGAACCAGGCTCAGGGAGGGGCGGGGCCATCTGCTGCGACTGGTTGGGGTGAGAGAAGGAAGACAGGATAAAAGACATGATGTGGAAGAGAGACAGAGGTTAATAACAGATATGATTCAACACAGAGAGGTCTGTTAATACATAGTGAGTGAGAAAGGTGACTGGAAAGGAAAAACTCAATGCATCATGGGAATCCCCCGGCAGCCTACATCTATTGCAGCATAACTAAGGGAGGATTCAGGGTCACCTGGTCCAGCCCTAACTATATGCTTTAGCAAAAAGGAAAGTTTTAAGCCTAATCTTAAAAGTAGAGATAGTGTCTGTCTCCTGAATCCAAACTGGAAGCTGGTTCTACAGAAGAGGGGCCTGAAAACTGAAGGCTCTGCCTCCCATTCTACTTTTAAATACTCTAGGAACAACAAGTAGGCCTGCAGAGCGAGAGCGAAGTGCTCTAATAGGGTGATATGGTACTACAAGGTCATTAAGATAAGATGGGGCCTGATTATTTAAGACCTTGTATGTGAGGAGCAGGATTTTGAATTAAATTCTGGATTTAACAGGAAGCCAATGAAGGGAAGCCAAAACAGGATTTTTACAGAATAGACAATATAAACATATTTAAAATTAAAGGAATTTGGAATGTACATTGTGCCTGGGTTTAGAGTGACTGGAAGAGAGTCCTGTCTCAGTCAATTATAGATGATGTGAGAGGGCGGGTGTGTGTGTTTAGGGCCTGGATGGCTTGGGGATAGAAGCTCCTCTTGAGTCTCTCTGTCCTTGCCCGGATGATGCGGAACCTTCTACCAGATTGCAGAAGTTGGAACAGTTTGTTGCCAGGATGGGACGGGTCCTTCAGTATCTGCTCTAGTACGGCATCTCCTGGTATAGGTGTCCTGAAGCGGGGGGAGAGCAATCCTGCAGCAGCATTCTGCTGTACGGATCACTCTCTGGAGAGCTTTTTGGTCCTTCACACAGCTGTTCCCAAACCACGATGTCATGTTCTGTGTGAGGATGCTCTCCACAGCGCCTGTATAGAAGATCCTGAGGATCTTTGGAGAGACCCTGAACTTCCTCAGTTGTCGTAGGTGATACAGGCGCTGCCTAGCCTTCTTGGTCTGGACCTGAATGTGGGCAGACCATGTCAGGTCTGAGGAGATGTGGACACCAAGATACTTGAAGGACTGCACCCTCTCCACTGGAGCTCCATTGATGATAATGGGCTTGTAGTCTCTGTGCTGACTCCTTCTGAAGTCCACCACCAGCTCCTTGGTCTTTTTGGTCAACAACTTTTTTTTCTCGGTCAACAGCCCTAAATTATAGAAGTGAAAAAAAAAAACCCAGACAAACTGATGAGATCAGGTTCTGATTTAACAAACAACTCGTATCTGAAAGCATTTAAATCCCATGATTCTTTCTCCACGTTTAATGATGAATTTCAGTTTCTGTTTTCCAGTTGAGAAAAGCCACGTATTAAATGATCATATACTGCTTATAAATGGTTCAAGAGGGGTGGGTGATATAGCCTCAAAATTACATCATGATATTTCACAGATGTTATAAAAAACTGAATAATGTTTATCAGTGATTGCAGCTTGCACTCAGCTGAATTTATTAGTATAAACAAAATGAAATATATTTTCATTTCTTTTTTTCCAACAAGCTGCTGTCGATGCTGGCAGACTAGCTCCTTCAGATCATGACTCCATTGCCACAGGGTGCCAGCAGCATTATTGTGCAATAGTAGTGACACAGCATTATCTACAGTGACACCCAAAGTAGCCTATGTGGTGCTTTTCATGAAAATTCTTAAACGTTATTTTTAGTTTTCTGATAAGAGACAAAAACAATAAAAACGTTCCCCACACCCAGCCCCTGAGATTACAGCTACAAGAGACAAAGAAAAAGAAAACCCCACTAGGGTGGATATTCATACGACGAACATAGTACAGATGAATGGGGTGGGCTTCTCCTTTACTCACAATCAGTTTAAATGTACCACAATACAAACAATGGATGCATTTATGGCTGTTTTTAACATATTCAATGACGACTAAGTCACTCAAAAGTTTCACAGAGAGTTCACTCTGTTCTACCTCACTTTTCACAAACCTGGGAGTCAAAGTGGACTGTGATCTGAAGTTTGATAATCAAATTAAGGCAGTGGTAAAATCAAGCTTCTCTCACCTCAGGCAGCTGGCAAAAATAAAGCCAATTCTTTCACAGCAGCACTTTGAGACAGTGATCCACGCCTTTGTTAGCACTCGGCTGGATTACTGTAATGCACTTTATATTGGGGTCAGCACATCATGTATTACTCATCTACAGAGGGTGCAAAATGCCGCAGCTCGTCTTTTAACTGGCACTCGAAGGTTTGAGCACATTTCCCCTGTTTTAGCTTCACTTCATTGGCTGCCCATTTCTTTTAGGATTCATTTTAAAATTCTTTTATTTACTTTTAAAGCTCTCCATGGCCTAGCCCCATCTTATCTCTCTGAGCTGCTACAGCCTTATTCACCCACCCGCTCTCTCAGGTCAGCTGATCAGCTGCTCCTGAAGATACCCAGGACCTGGCGTAAACTTAGAGGAGATCATGCTTTTGCTGTAGCAGCTCCAAAACTGTGGAACGAGCTTCCTTTAGAGATCAGACAGGCCAGTTCTTTACCTGTTTTTAAGTCACTCTTGAAAACCCAACTCTTTACCTTGGCCTTTGACACCACGTGAGATGTTGGTTTTTTATTTTTTATCTTGTTTTTAGGTGATTCAATGCTGTTTTATCTTGTTCTTGTTTTAACATAGGGCTGTTTTAATTTTATGTGTTTTATTTATTTATTTTGCTGTTTTCTGTTATTCTATTGTTTTAACTTATTTTCTGTACAGCACTTTGTTGCTGTGCTGGGTATTTTAAAGTGCTTTATAAATAAAATTGGATTGGATTGAATTCCTAACTGCAGCATAGAAAGTATTTTTCTAAGTACTCTCTGAGTTACTCTGAAGATGGAGAGGTAATGCAGTGATTCTGCAACAATGGCAGGGCCTCAAAAATGTTCTTCCAAGTACTGTTCAATTGTTGGCAGTGCCAAAACACGTGAACTGGTGTAGCTGGGCCTTGATGGGAGGGTAAGCATGTTGCCTAACACTAGTGTGTGTGTTTATCATTTGAATATTGTATACAAGGTACAACTTTAAATTGGCTCAGGCACTATTTAGTGCAAAAGAGGAAGAATGAACACACCCTATTCAGTGTTGCCAGAACTCCCAGTTCAGTGATTAGGGCTAAAATGGGATTCTGGTTATGGCATAAGTTATAATGTAGCTCTGACACAGAAGTATAATTCAGGTGTAACTTCACTAATGTCTTAGTGATCCTCTGGTGTTTGACTGAAGTGGTGAAACAAGTTTCTTTCCACCTTCAGCGGGAACAGTTTTCTTAGTGTTGTGCTCTGCTGGAGTTTGTTGTAGTAGCTCCTTTTTTAGCTGCTGAATCACCATCAGAGTGGCACGAGGTGTGATGAGACACTTTTCCATCGCTTAAAAATTCCTAACTGGCATTATATCAGATGATATGATACCGAACCACCCTACCAAACACCAAACACATTGCATCTCACAGGATAAACGAAGACTTCCTTGTTAAGTGTTTGGATTGGTTTACTTTTGTTAACTCGCTCTCTATTTTACAGATCAATGTGAAGGATCACCGCTTTGCTAAGTATGTGGAGAACCACATCTCATTCCACGACCTGCGTGCGTTCGTTTTCCAGAGGAAAGACGACATGGAGAAGTTTATGATCGAGGTCAGAGTGCTGCAGGCTGCCGATGTCGCCTGCTTGGAGGAAAATATTTCATCCGATTAGAAATGTTAGTGAAGCTAATGATGTGTTTGATCTGCGGTGACCCTCAGGTCCGTGACAAGATGAACTTGAAGGTGAACTCCATCTGTGCTCCGGAGGAGTCATGTTCTAAACGACCGCCATCCCGAAATATTGAGTCCCTGAGGTGAGAGAAAATAAATTTAGTTCAGTTTTTTAAAAATCAATACAGTATTATTATTTTTGTCGTTGTTGTTCTTTTTCATCCTGATGTATCCGTGCATCTGTTGCATCTTTTTACTTCTTCTTACTGGCTTTCAGGCGTTTTGGGTTCTTCACCTACCTCCGAGAGATGTTTGACGCCCCCGATGAGGTCATGAGTTACCTCTGTCACCAGTACAGGGTGCATGACGTGCCAGTGGGCAACGAGCGAACCAAATCCATGATTAAAACGGTATGCTTGTCTTCAAAAAAAAAGCTTCTTAATGTAAACGAATAAAACCCCACATTGTTCTCCTTAACATCAAAATCTCCTGGGAGTCCGTCGCTTTTAACTTTGCTTGTATTTATTGCTTTTGTGAAGGAAAGATTTTGACACTGACCCCGATCTGTCTTGCTCAGGTGATTGAGGAGCCCTACCTCAAGGTGCTGTACACGACAGAGGAGAGGTACACTGTCAAAAGGTCCTTTTACTCAAACAAGATAAGCACCAGCAACTCTGCGGTGCACCCGTCCCAGTACCTCACCATCACTGTGGATGCTGAGGAGAAACGGCAGCTAGAGCAGCAGATGAAGGTAGGAAACCGTTGTGTGAAGAGAGCTGGAACGACAGCAGCACCTCGAGACATTTCAGTTTATTATATTGCTTAAAGTCCGTGTAGAGCAGTAATAAATGTGCGCTTTGAGTTTGTCATGTAACAGAAAAATGTGCTTTAAACCACTCAAGGATTAACAAAATTCACCAAGTGTATAAGATTAGGTTTTAAAATTGTTAATAAATGTGCTCTGAAACACTGAGGGGCATGTCCGATCGAGGGGTTGATTGCTTGAGTGTTAGGCAATTTGGACAATGAGCCGGGTTTGTTTTAAGGGGGAAATTACCAAAAACCCTTCATGCAAAACTGATGAAAAAAAGTTTTGTGTGTAACTGCACACTTTAGTAAAACTTAGGCGACCTACTTTTCACTTGTTTTCTGCAAACTTTTTTTAAACATGTGCTTTATTCTCCTGCGCGACCAGTCCTGTGAGTCAAAGCTGCGAGACATCGACGAGCGGATGAAGGCCTTGCAGAAGGAAGCCGTCGCACTGGACCGCCGTGACAATGAGCTGTTGGCAGAGAAGAAGAGTCTCTCTGAACTAAAGGGGAAAAAACGACAACTGGAGCAGAAAATTAGTACCAAACAGGACAGGTAAGCTTCATTTAAAGGCTTAACAGTCATATGTCTTAAATGATCTCTGCGCAGAGGCATCAGCTTGGTTATGAGATTTCAAAAACTCATCTGTTTCTTCCTCTGTGTTTAGTCTGAAGCAGATGGAGCAGAATATTATTGACCTGACAAAGATTGAGGAGGAGACTAAAAAGAAAATTGCAGCTGTAAATGCTGAGAAAGTGACCGTAGTGACTGCATTCATGGCCCAAATGAAGGTAAGGGAACCTGATTGCATTGCTTGTGTTAGCTGTGGTAGAATGGCATTAAGCCCTTCTCTGTTTTTATATCATCTTTATAGCAGATACTATTGAAAACATCTACGATTTAATAATTTCACGATTGCATTTTTTCTATTCACTTGTCTGCATGACCTTCAGCTGAGGGCCAAGCTGACGATGGAGAAGGTGCATCTGGCGTTGGAGACGGTGGGGCTGACGGCAGAGAAGAACAAACTGGAGAATGACTGCAGAGAAGGTGCCTCTGAGCTGAGGACCACCGATGTAAGTATTTAGATGGGGAGCTTGCTCGTCTGAGGATCGGGAGGTTTTGTATCGCAGATTTATGCTTACTTGTCACGTTTGTTTTTTATTAAGCAAAAATGCAGCCGTCTGGAGCAGAGAAAGGTGCAGCTGACAGACCAATGCAAAGGGCTGTTGAAGAGAGCAAAGGCAATGTGTAAGATGCAGCCTGATCAGTCATTACCCGAAGACCTGCGTAATGTGAGTGTTCTTCACAGTTTTATGTGTAAAATATTACCCTTATAATATATTCTAATCTCTGCAGTGAAGCTCCTCAGAGCCTAAAATTCAAATGAGTCCACAGCTCTTTTTTTTTTGTTAAATCAGGCTTTCAGCAAGCTCCCCGACACACTGGATGAGGTCGATGCCATGCTGAATGAGGAGCGCTCCAGAGCCGAGTGCTTCACTGGCCTCAGTGAAAATGTAAGGGCGCATAGAAATCAGGTTTTCATTTATGCTGCGGGACTTCTGTCTTCAGCGTGGTCGTAACTTAAGTAAGAAAGCAGTTTGGAAATGTTAATAAGCGTGCATTAGAACAGGGATGTCAAATAAGTTCCTCTTTCTTTCAGGAGAAAGAACTTTCACTAGACATTTAGAAAAGAAAAAGAAGCAACAGTATTTCTTATTTTTCTACATAATAAGGAAATGCTGCTGTAGTAAATTAAACAAATATCAGCATGATTTAAATTGTAAGCTTGTTTGTTTTTGTAACTGTCCAGTGGGCCGGATTGGAATCTTTGCTGGGCTGATACTGACCCCCGGGCCTTATGTTTTACACCCCTGCATTAGACCTTAAAAATGCCCTTTTGTTCAGACAATTAGTTTTATTTTCACTTAACAGTTTATTCCATTTATGTTCTTATTTGAAATATTAAATATAAATATATACAAATATTGAACCTCTCTTGACTTGAAAGGTTGTCGATGAGTACAACAGGAGAGAGCAGGAGATTAAACAAATGGAGAAAGAGCTGGAAGAGAAGAGCAACGCGCTGAACGCCTACCGACAGAACATATCTGAGGCGAGTGATGACCTGGTTTCACAGGAATTGTCCAGTTTATCATTTGTTTTGTGACAGAATGGCTCTTGGGTTGTAATGATGTGTATATTTGGACTTTTTTTCTTCTGTGTCACAGGCTAAGGAACGCTGGCTTAATCCTCTGAAACATCTGGTTGAACAGATAAACGAGAAGTTCAGTGCTTTCTTTCGCTCCATGCAGTGTGCAGGAGAAGTCGATCTGCATTCAGAGAATGAGGTAATCGTCACAGCACACTGCTGAGGTAGAGGTCTCCCTTTGCATCACCTTTAACCACTTATGATTGAGCACAAGTTCATTGAAAACTGAATTTTGAATAGATTTGGTAGGCTGTTTAACTGAGGGAAATATTCAACTGTATCTATATTTTTAACGGATGCATTAAAAATATAGATACAGTTGCTTTAGGGTTGCCAGAGGGTTGCCTTATTATTTTTCACATCACATTTCTTCATAATTCAGCATGAATTTAGTTTAACTGAATATATTAGTGTCCTCTAGACTTAAAAAATTAAACTTAAATTGTCCAGTTTATCAGTGGTAGGTCAGTTATCTCTCATGCGGTCGTACTCGCATCAATTCAGTAGATTTATTGATGATTAAATATCACTCGTAAAAATCGTATCCACTTTTTTGTGAGTGGATAAGACTTTTATGAGTGTCTTTAGAAACAAAAAAAAAAGAATACTGGGTCTTTCCACTGCAGGAGGAGTACGACAAGTACGGGATCCGCATCCGGGTGAAGTTTCACGCCACCACCCAGCTCCACGAGCTGACGCCTTACCATCAGAGTGGAGGAGAGCGCAGCGTCTCCACCATGCTTTACCTCATGGCCTTGCAGGAGCTCAACCGCTGTCCCTTCAGAGTGGTGGATGAGATCAATCAGGTAGTTCTTACACACAGTCTCAACAGTGCGACCGTAACAAAGGTGCACGAGCTGCAGGTAGTGTAATTATTAGGGAAACCCAGGTACGAGTTTCTCTTTACTGTTATGATTTGTAGGCACATTTTCTTCTTTTCCTGCACACATTTATTTATGTGCAAACCACTTCACACAGACAGATTTGAAAAGAGCTCAGCTTATGTGCCGCTGCTTTCATGAAATTAACATTTTAACAACTTTAATAAATAGAACTCAGATCACGCCGACAGGCATTCACACAACAGTAGTCATCAATTGCCTTTATTAAAGAGTCTGAGCCCACCTGTTTCTTTATGCAGGGAATGGATCCTGTAAATGAAAGAAGAGTCTTTGACATTGTGGTCCGCACAGCCTGCAAAGAAACAACGTCCCAGTACTTCTTCATAACACCTAAAGTAAGTGTTCTATGTTCATGCAGACTGCCTGACTGGAAGTCCCAGTGGTACCAAGGAGCTGTTTATGTGCCACTTTATGCCAAATAGTCAGACTGTTTGGACTAAAGTATTGGGCTGCATCACTTCATCTTTGAGTCAGATTGCCACAGGTATAGAAAATCAAGCACTTAGCCATACAAATGTTTGTATGACCAATAATAGTATGCCACCAAATTTCAACTGTAATGGGTATTTACTTGCTACTTCATTAGGGAATAAGTTAGCTACCACAGCCATGAAGTGGCAGACCACTTGCAGGTACATAGCAGATTTGCCCATAATGCTCACAGTCACCAACACTCTGCTGACTCAATAACCACAGAGCTCCAAACCTCCTCTGACATTAACATCAGCATGAAATCTGTGAACCGGGAGCTTCCTGACTGAGCAGTGCTTCTATCCATATCGCGTATCTCCCTCAAAGTTTGGGATCCTGAAATAAATATGGATGTTGGACTGAAAAAACTAATAATAGTGCTGCTCTCCAACAGATCTTCATGTAAACAGTCGATTGTTGGCTAATACGTTTTTTATTTTATTTAATCTTGAAATGTTTTTTTGTAGCACGTTGTAGGCAGCACGGTGGCACGGTGGTTAGCACTGTTGCCGCACAGCAAGAAGGTCCTGAGTTCAATTCCACCTTTCTGTCTTTCTGTGTGGAGTTTGCATGTTCTCCCCGTGTTTGCGTGGGTTCCCTCCGGGTGCTCTGGCTTCCTCCCACCGTCCAAAGTGGGGATAAGTTAATTGGATAATCCAAATTGTCACTAGTCACTACTGTGAATGTGCGAATGAATGTGAGTGCGAATGGTTGTCTGTCCCTGTGTGTTGGCCCTGCGACAGACTGGCGACCTGTCCAGGGTGTACCCCGCCTCTCGCCCTATGACAGCTGGGATAGGCTCCAGCGCCCCCCGCGACCCTGAAAAGGATAAGCGGAAGCGAACGGATGGATGTTTTTTTGTTTTATACGAATGCACGACAGCCCTGTGCTCTTAATTTCTTCCTGCTGTGTTTTCCTACAGCTGCTGCAGAATCTTACGTATGCCGAGGAGATGACCATCCTTTGCATCCATAACGGCCCCCACATGCTCTCCCCCAACCAGTGGGACGAGAGGGCTTTCGTCAGACGGTGTCTTGAAAGAAAAGCCAGGGCATGAGGCCCCTGGAATGACCTGTTCTCCTCGAAACTCTTTTAAAAAGAATTATTGGGTGTATTTTTTCACTTAATGTTCAGAATCCTTAATCTGCCATTTGTGCAGTTTTTTGTTTTTGTTTTAATTGTATTTGGCATCTTTAAATCGGATTAAGAGAAAAGTGTCCACACACACATAATATCTGTCATTAGTTTTCATCATTTGCACATTTTCTTATTTATGCAGCCAATATCTTGTGTCATATGTGTCTTTAACAGTTGGCTCGTGTTTATATATTTGAATAAAATGTTCTGCTGTTTCTCTGCTATACTGGTCTTTAATGCTCACTTTAATGAAAAACACAAACAGAATAAAGAAGCATTGAAAGAACTCGTTTATTTTCAGGGCCGAGGTCAGCAGTTGTTAGAGATGTTAGCTCTTGAAGCTTCATGCTGAGCTGAAGTTCTTGTGCTTTGTAGAGCAGCCCCTGTCTGAAGACGCCTGTGAAGCAAAGATAAGTGCATTGTGTTTGTATTTGGACACACCTGACTCCAGACAAAGACACACTCCTCCCAGGGTCAGTGGATTAGGGTTGGAGTTGCAGTTTTAGAAGTATTAGGTTTCTCTGAGCTGATGATACATTTGCAGTTCATAGCTTTACCTGTGTGTCAGCTGATGCGAATAGAGCGCCTCTGTTTGTTGACCCACAGCGTGATTCCATTTTCTGCTTCCTCCGTCTCTAAGTTTGCCTCTTTCCTGTAAAAGAACATACAAATAATGTTAACACAGTTGAACTACCTGATGCACCACTGCCAAAACATCACAAACACCCGCCTGTGGTCTTCAGAGACGGTCTCCTTCTGGTACAAAATCTGGTTCTTGCTCCAGAAGCAGTTCTTGTGGTGATCGTAGACCGCGTTTAGCTGAAGGTCGAGGCTGTCGTCTGGAGTCTGTGGTCGAGTACAGATCAGTCATTCAAAGTAGAGATACTTCAGCCTTTCTGTGCTTTCACAAGTGAATGCTGACAACATACCTGTGTACAGTTCAAAATACTCCGCTGGGTGCTGGACACAGTGGCTGTGTCGTGGAGGCGACTCCAGGGTTCCTCAGTCTGGGCGATGTGAGTTGGTTTATTGTATGTTTTTTTCTGCAGGATAAGAAATAAGACTAATTCTAAATTTCCAAAGAAACGATACGCATAGATTCCAAATTTCAAACTTATTTACATTTTTAAGCATAGAACGACATCCATGCAGAATGAATCTTACAAATAGTTTTTATAATTCTTATTTGTTTAAGTTCAATTTTTTAATAACTTCATTAGATAACAATAACTAAGTGCACTAGGTAACATGCTTTGAAATGTTTTACAGTGTATTTTTAAATACTGCATACCTAGATTTAATTTACTTCATTTATCAGTTACCTACATATCAAGTGACATTATGAGGATTAGGTACCCGTGTCCAAATCTACTTTTCAGTCCTTAATTATTTATCACAGTGTTAAGCAGTGGTTATACATAATTTCAGCAGGGGAATACTAGGACTGTGTGAGTCCCCCTGTGCCACCGTGTTCCCCGGTAAGTTAAAACAAAACATGTCATTAATATTTTAAAATGACAATAAAAGTAACAAAGGAGCCAAATAATCTAATCAAGATATTTATTTGCTCCTCTGGCTCTGTACTTCTGTTCATTTCACTTTTAAAAAATAGATAAATAGATACTACAATTCTGATGTTGAAATTAAATATTTTATGTTAGTTAGTTAGTTACTAAAAAATCTATGTGTGAGATGTAAACAGAGATCCAAATTTGAGGAGTAAATGTGACCTTCCCATGAAAACAATTAGGTCCAAAAGAAAACACTAGTTGTGGCATCCCAGTTTTTCAAAACAGACCAAAAAGCTTTGTGGAACAGAGTCCTTTAGACTATGAAAATATGAAACTTACAGGTGTCAAAACACTGGAAGTAAAGAACAAAAATATAATGTGTTAGAATATTTATGTATATATTTATACTTACATTTATAAGGCCCAGATGGTATTCTTATTAAAAAGTAACACCTTGTAATACAGCCTGCAACTAAGGGTGTAATTCCCCCAGTGTAAAGTAAAATTATAAAATATGTAATTACTTTCTTTCTTTCTTTTTTTACACCATATTTATCACGCAAAAATTTGGAAATATCGTTAGTTTCTCGGCTAAAATACTCGGTACTTACTCACTTCTTAAAAATACTTACAGTATAACTTGTTACTTCTTTTGCCCTTTTACAAGTAAATTACACCCTAATTTCATAAAAAACAAAACAAAAAACAAAGCAAAACATAGTACACTCTTAATAATAAAGTGCTACTAGTGTAAAAAGTATATTTTGGTATAACTTGTTGAACACAAAGCATCAATAACGCCTCCCGGAGGTTTCTTTAGGAGATAAAGTTATAGTTATTAAAGCCGACGCACCTGCTGCGGCCTGTAGCCGCAGAGAGTGAGGTCGTTTTCTACCCTCGGAGAGGGGAAAGGATCCCGATTTGACATATTTAGATCTACAAACACTGGTCCATATTCCTTTGTTTGATTTTTTCTTTTTGCGGCCTTTAAACGACTCTAGCTAAAGCAAGACGTTTACAACCCGGTTTCTCAGCAACAGCAAACTTCCGGTTAAACCTTTCACAGGAAAACGGTGAGCGTTAAAAGGTAACTCCAAGCCAATCACATCCCAGAGTGTGAGAGGGAAGCCGCGCCTCCAGCACCTGAGGGCGCAGGTCAGACCTCTTCTCCTTCGTCTCCATCACTTCAGCACCGGCAGCAGGTGACCATGCAGCCCGGCCTGACACACCTGAGCCACTGCCTGCTGTGGCTGCTTTTTCTGCAAACCTCCGCGGATCTGCCCATGTGCAAAGAGGTGAGGCGATTCATATTATTTATTTATTCATTTTTGTGATTTCAATCATTTCTAAATCACCAAGGGATTTATTTCATGCGTGTGCTGCGACAAACCAGCTGTATTTATAATTCACTCTAGTTCTGGGGGTGCAGACAGATGCTGCACATGTGCTGCTGTACGTGTACTGTGTGCTTCAGACTTTCAAATATATGAAAGGTTGAAAGGTTGGTGTAGAAAACATATGTTTGATGTAACACATGTTCAAGTGAAATGCTGAATCACTCTTTAAACTAAAAGCAAACACTAAAATGAGCACAAACAGCAGTTTGTTTGAGCAGTTTGTGAGATTGAACATATGTTTCCCCCTCAAGTGTTTAAAGTACTCCTACACTTGTTTTACTAGAGGTCCCACATACTACACAGCCTGCTCGCTCTCTTACAGCCTCCATATCTGTGGTCAGTTTGCATAACAGGAGTAGCTTGAGATAATACTCAAACCACTCCTTTTGATCAGCACACTTTGCACCATATGGACCTCTAAGCTTTTATTTCCGTTTCAGAGAGCAGTCCTGCTAGCTGCTCCTTTCCCCTCTGTGACTCTTGTTTTCAGCCCAGTTTATTTCACCATGTGGCACAGCGGTCATAATGTCCCGTTGCCCTGGTTTCCCTGTGTTTGTTTAAAGAGGGCAATTAAGCAACAGCACATCTCCAGTTCGATGCATTTTTACATCAAATCCTCCCACCCAGGACCTGCATTCACTTGATACCCCAGCACAGCTAATGTTGCAGCTCTAATTCAAAAACACAAGGATGGAGGAGTGCAGCTGCTGCTGTGTTTCTGTTAACTATTAATCCCATGAAGCTGTGTGGGTGTAGATTGGCGTGGCAGATGACCTTCCTTGGAATATCACATCCTTTTATTGACCAGTGACCAAATCTCCAGTTTACGCTCTGTGCCTGCTGTGTGTTCATGCCTTGTTTCAGTGAGGTTAACTTAAATGTTTTGTCTCCTCCCAATTTACCTCATTATGGGTGGGACTGTGTTTGTCATTCGACTGAGAGCTTTTGTTGTCTTCAAAGTTCTTCAAGAACACTTAAATCAAATGTTTACAAAGGGACCGGTCGAATCAGCATCTCTCCCCTCAGCTGAGTAAACCCATAAGGCTGCAGAGAAGCAGCAGTATCCTTGACGAGCGTGATTAAAATAACAGTTGAGACGGGCTCCTGGGCAAATATTAGCCTCCGCTTTTATTTGTAAAAGAGGCTGTCCTGGTTTGGGGAAAAGATTCCTGAAGTATAAGGCAACCTGGAATTCTTGTTTTTTTTTAAAACAAGGGTGCAACAATGAGTTTAGTGTTCCTGTGTGTGAGGGATTTACATGCTGAACATGTGAGGAATCTAAATGGGCAGATAAACTGCAAAATAATCCGTATTTGCTTTTGCATTTTTTTAAATTTACAGTTATTATTCCCACTTCTGGCTGTGCAAGTTATCCATTGTGTGCTTTTATGTCCAACTGTGTGAAACTCACACCTGTGTTTCTTCCCTGCAGTCAGATTATCACTTTGAGTACACAGAGTGTGACGTCCTCGGGTCGAGATGGAGAGTTGCAGTTCCCAACAAAGCCGACACATGCACGGGCCTCCCAGATCCAGTCAAAGGGACTCAGTGCAGTAAGCAGTAACCTACTTTTATTTCAGACATTTTCTCCAAGTCTTCAACCTGCACAACAGATACGCCCACTGTCAGGTGCACATCTCCATTCTCAGCATGTGCTTTGTCTCCTTTAAGCGTTCTCTTGTAATGAGGGGGAGTATCTTGATATGCAGTCGCAGCAGTGTCAGAAATGTGCTGCGGGCACCTACTCTCTGGGCACCAGCGTGGCCTTTGATGAGTGGGACAGCCTGCCGACTGGTTTTGTCACTCACGGCGTGATAACGAATGAGGGGAATGACCAAACGGATTGCTCCAAGTTAGTATTCACAGTACCAAGCCCCCCAAGATTTATCTGATTGATTGAGGCTCTCTGTATCAATTTTCAAACCCTTTTTAAACTGTTGCTGCTTGGTGATGTTTTTGCAGCTCAACCTGGACACCAAAGGGTGACTACATAGCCTCAAACACAGATGAATGCACTGCGACGCTGTCCTACGCCGTGAACCTGAAACAGCCTGGAAGTCTGTCCTTTGAATATTTCTATCCTGACACCAGCATCTACTTTGAGTTCTTTGTAAGGATTGTAAATGACTGCTGCTTCAGCTGACACCTTTCAGTGTGAGTATTTGGTGAAACGTTCTCGTCTTCCTGCAGGTTCAGAATGACCAGTGTCAGTCGACAGACTCTA
Organism: Neolamprologus brichardi; assembly: GCF_056152115.1. NCBI lineage: Eukaryota > Metazoa > Chordata > Actinopteri > Cichliformes > Cichlidae > Neolamprologus > Neolamprologus brichardi. Next base: position 3,653,370 of record NC_142123.1, read on the forward strand.
ACAGCCGGTGGATGCGGATCTCAGAGAGCAGCTGGAGCAAATACACGGTTTGTCCAGGAAGCAGTTTTAGCACTTCAGTGCACTCAAGGCCAGCCCTGGGGAATTTTTGAATAAATGAATGCCCCACTCTGTCTCTGTACAGGTCGAACTAAATAAGGGCAACAACGTGTTGTACTGGCGAACTATAGCATACTCCCTGCAGGGCAGTGCTGTCAAACCTGTGCTGCTGAGAAACATTCAGATATCAGGTAAGATAAGTGTGCAGCAGGCCTAAACTTTTCCCTTTTCCCACCAACACGTTGTTTCTGTTAATGATTAACTTTTTTTGGTTTTCTCCAGGGGTGGCCTACACATCAGAGTGTTTCCACTGTAAACCGGGCACCCACAGTGCAAACCCAGGGTCTGCACGTTGTACCCCCTGCCCCGCTGATACCTACTCCAATAAGGGTGCCACTACTTGCCATGAATGCGAGCAAGATAAATACGCAGGTATGCCCGTTTGCTTATCTCTGTCCACATGGAGTAAAGCGTTCTTACAGACTTACAACTGCTACGTTCCACACACATGCAAATGCAGCAGTTACTGCTTAGTGGTCAAGTTAATCTTTTCTCTGGACTTAAATGTGTGCTGTGCGTTTTTCCTCATCCAAAAACATTTCCAGTCGTCGGTTCAGCGAGCTGCAAACCGAGACCTGCATGTGCAAGCAGTGACTACTTCTACACCCACACCCCCTGTGACTCTGAGGGAAAGGTAATGATACGTGGAAGTAGAGCTCCCGCTGGCTCAGTAGAGGTTTTTCTTTAAAAATCCCACTGGTGTAAATGTTAGGCTTCATTTAATATAAATGATCTGACTGAGCTGTAACGCTGCCACTGCTGCCTCTTCTTTTTGTGTATCGGTGTGTGTCTCAGACTCAGCTCATGTACAAATGGATCGAGCCTAAGATCTGCAGTGAGACTGTCGAAGGAGCACTGAAGCTTCCCGCGTCAGGGGAGAAGCAAACCTGTCCGCCATGCAACCCGGGTTTCTTTGTCTCCAACTCCTCCACCTGTGAGCCCTGTCCCAGCGGATCCTTCTCTAATGGCACAGGTTAGAGCCTTTTTACTGTGTTTTACTGATGTCGGCCTTATAGTTTTATTTTGGCCTTGATCATGTGATATTAAAAAAAACAAGGCAATCATGTTAATAGTTAGTTACATTTTTAGCCAGCATGAGAGGAAATGTCATAAGATTTAAGGTGGTATGTCTAATATTGTTGACACTAATGACCTAATATCCTGATGTGATTTTCCACTGATTGCTCAGTTTGCACCGAGTGCCCTGCTGGCACAGAACCGGTGGTGGGCTTTGAGTACAAATGGTGGAACACGATGCCAGCCAACATGAAGAGTGCCGTCTACAATCAAGTGTTCAGCGACTCTAACCGGCGTACTGGTGAGAACCTTAATATTAGAATGAGGTGTAGGTGGCATGGTGGTGCATCGGTTAACACGGCAAGAATGGGGTTTGAATCCAGTCTGAGGCCTTTCTGTGTAGAGTGCGCATGTTGTCCTCCCGTCTGCATTGGCTTAGTTCAGTATTCTGGTTTCCTCCTGTAGTCTAAAGATGTGTGAATAGTTGTCTGTTTCTGTGATTTAACCCTGTGAGAGATGGCTGACCTTTTCATGATGTACTGATGATCTCTTACTATGGGTGAATAGACATAATCATTAACTTGTGGTGAGGAACTTCTCAAAGTAGAAAGATAGCAAAGTGATTAAACAGCCTGAGGCACAGATAATAATTTGCTAGTTTGCAAACTTTCCAAGGCCAAGAATGAAGCCTGCACATCAGCTTCAGAAGCGTATGTACAGTGTTGGGGAGTAACGGAATACATGTACCGCCGTTACGTATTTAAAATACAAAATATGAGTAACTGTATTCCGTTACAGTTACCGTTTAAAAAGGTGGTATTTAGAATACAGTTACTTTGTTGAAATAAATGGATTACACGGCGGTACTTCCCTGTTTCATACTGTGGCGGGTCAGGACTGTTTGGGTTTTGTTTGACAGCTACGTTCTGTTGTTCCAGGCAGCAGCGTTACGGTTGCCATGGTTACAGGGTGCCGCTCTCTCTCTGCGTGTTTCCTGGGTGAGAGAGGCCTTTTTGTTGTTGTTGCGCTAAGCTAACAGGCAGAATGCTACCGGTATAGCTCTAAAGAATGTAGCATCATGGGCAGTGTAGTCCGTGCTGGAGGGAGAATGGACTGCCATACACGTTATGTGTCTGTGAGCGAGGGAGGGAGAAAAAGGAAAAGTACCAGCTGTCATCGAGCAAAAACGGGAGCTGGAAGCATGTAACTATAATAATAACCACTGTAGCCAAGAAGAGAGCCTGACGAGCCCAGTTGTAAGTAAGCTATTAAGACTCGACTGTACACCGTGTTCGTGTTTTCCTCCGAAACAATAAGTTCTGTTGGAGCAGCCTTTCAACGCCTCTCTCTGTCTCTGCTAGCAAAGTTGACCCAGACAACAAAGTAAAGCTAGTTTTCGGCTACGAGCCCGACACAGAACCCACCATATTAGCCAGAGGTCCCTTTACTACGGTTAAGAGCCGCGGACCTTCAGTAACAGTAATAAATCACAGCAATAGTACATTCACGTAGTTGTGAACAGCATGATAATATATTAAGTAATCCAAAGTATTCAGAATACGTTACTCTCATTGAGTAACGTAACGGAATACGTTACAGAATACATTTTGGGGCATGTATTCTGTAATGGAATACATTTTAAAAGTAACCTTCCCAACACTGCGTATGTAATGGTTGAAGTGAATTGTGTAATAGATCCTTAGTTGTAAGTAGGTTAGAGGAATTCATTTAAAAATTAAACTAGTTTGCTTTGGTTTCAAAAATTATCCACAGTGAGTTTATATGTTTGCATGTGTACGTTGCTGTTGGGATAAAATGTATCTTACAGCTTTTATCTTTTGTAATGGCAGCATGGGAGGTGGCTGGAGAGTATATCTACACCACCCCCGGGGATCAGGACACAGACTACTTAATGCTCACGCTCAGTGTCCCTGGATACAGGTGAAGTCAAACAAGAACTAAACATAAAAGTTTCTCTTCAAATTTGAGCTTGAGTTGTTATAGACGTCTAATAAAACGCCGCTGGTTTTCACAGGTTGCCTCAGTCCATGGTCAAAGACGCTGAGAGGAGTGAGCTGTCGCGCATCACCTTCGTCTTTGAGACCATTTGTACAGCTGACTGTAAACTTTACTTCCTGGCGGTGAGGATGGTGTCCCAACATTTTTGTAGCATGACTCCTTCAGGATGTATAATGTGCACATGAATACATGAATGAATGTCCTTTTGTTTCTGTAGGGATATAATCAGTGGAACAACGATGTGGTGGAGCATTGGAATGGCAGAAACCACAAGCAGTCATACTCCTACTTGATCCAGAGCAACAGCACCGTCAGCTTCACCTGGACGTTTAAGCGAACAGATGGCACGGTGAGATACAGACACGCATGCCACCTACTCAGGTTGATTTATTTCCTTCTTAGCAAATTCATATTTCAGCGTCAAAAGTAATTTTTTTTCCAGAGTCCCTATTTAGACCAGGGGTGTCAAACTCATTTTATATTGAGATCCACACAGTGGGTAATTTCATCTTAAGTTGGGTGGACCAGTGAAACACTGACAATTGTTTCCCCTCTTATTCTGTATAAAGAAGTTACACATTTAATCAGCGATGTCTTACGTAAAATATATATTTCATATAAATAATTAATATTTCAAACCGCAAAAAAATGAAATCTGCCGGCATGGCTTTTTGGGCATATGCTTTAAAAAATAAATGACTTAAGTACTCTTTGCACTGTAGTTAAAAACAGAAATTTACTGTTAATTTACAGAAAATGTGCTTTTTAATATAAGAAAAAATCTGGACCCACTGTTTTTAAAAATAAAACGAAATAAAATAAAAAAGGGTAGAAACAGGAAGTTCACTGTTATGATTTATTTCTTACTCACCTGTTTACATGTATTATGCTCGGCTCTGAGAGATTTCTTTGTCAGTAAACTGTACTTCTGTAAAACTGACCTAAAAAATTATTTTTTCTTTTTTAATATTCTAACGCCATCCAGTGGGCCGCATTAGACTCTTTGGCGGGGCCATTTCTGGTCCCCGGGCTTTATGTTTGACAGTCATTATTATTTTCAGTCATCCATCACTCGCTCAGTCAACTGGACTTTTTAAGTTATTCCTTTTAATGTGGAGTAAATGAATAAATAAAATCAGAATACAATAAAGTCACTAATGCACTTCATGGTTATCAGTTCAATTATTCACATTTAGATGAATAAAATAAGAGCATCATATTAATGTATAATTAAGATGTTGGAGATTTTACGGTCTTCTGTTTGGGGAATGCTGGATCGTACTTAATTATCTTCATTTATTCCTCCTCCTCTACTACTACTGCTTCCTCTACTCCCCATCTTTCTTCCTCTCAACCTCTCGCTCGCACCCCTTGCACGCACACCAAACCTTCAGCCATAAAAACAATGTGTCAGCTTTTAAAAGTGCAGCAATATTCAAGGTTTAAATTTACCTGCAGAGAGATTTGACAGGAGGGCAAGAACACAAAGCAATAAATACTGCAAATAACATGTTTACAACTGTCTGTCCATGTTTTTAATCCTAACTGGAATTTGCTGTGACAACCTGCTGCAGTGTCATGTTGGTTGTGGTTGATTTGTTGAGAACTTTGTACCGAGTCTCTAGATGGCAGTCTGGAGCTGTGCGTTCTTCAGTCTAAATGACCTTTGTTCTCTCTGTTCCTTATGTCTCCGTTTTATACTGACTATAAAACAGAGCTAAATGATAAACTGCATTCCTGTTAAGCAGGGAACATTTGTATTTCTGTTCCCTCAGGAGAGGAACTACAGCGCAGATGTTGCAAAGATCTACTCCATCGTCATCACCAACGCCATCGGAGGCGTGGCCACGAAGTGTCGCCGCTGTGCTCTGACGTCTGTTAAGGCCGGCTCTGCCTGTGTTCTCTGCCCACCGGGACACTACATGGTCAACGGGACAGGAGCGTGTCAGAAGTGCCCGCCAAACACCTTCATTAGGACTGATCAGCCAGTTGGGGAAGCTGCTTGTATTCGGTGTGGACCAAACACAACGACAAACAAGGTGTAGAACAAAACTCTTTCTGAAAGCAGCACATTAATGTGTCCAGGTGCACATTTTACATTTTTTAGTATTCCATTTTTTTGTGGAATTGCAGTTTGCAGAGGGATTTAAAACCATTACAGAGAAAAACGTAATGTAATTTGGGGCATGAATGAGGAAAGAAACCATAAAACAGGCTTTCTTTTCTTTTTTCCATTTCTTTTGGTGTATCTCACAATAAAACTACACAAATTAATCCCACATGCTCAAACAAATCAATCCCTTTACTGTCTGAAATCCACAAGACCCAAAACATTGATGTCTTTTATTGTGGAAAGTGATTTTTCTGTTTATTCTGTGATTTCATGTCTGTTGAGCTTCTGTAAACTATCCAAGACGCTCTTTATTCACTACATTAAAGAAAATTAGTTTATCGTTAATTTGTAAATATGTAAAGAATTTCACTGAAGAAAACAAATCCTCAAAAGACAGCGATTCCTTAACTCTTTAAAGCCCGAACCATGAAATAATTGCTTGAAAATTCTACTTTTTTTTAATGAAATTAAATGTTCATTTGCATATATGAATTTTAATGTGTATAATATTTGCTAGATCTGGCATTTTTTGGGAAATTATTCCTTAAAAAATGTTTTGTGCAAATTTATTTTGGTTTTTCAAGGGGAAAAAAATCACACTGATGATACAGAAGGGTCAGAAACAGAAAAACGAAGTATTAAATATGAAACACTTGGCTCTAAAGTAGCAAAGGAAATCAAATGTCTCTGTCATATACATGCCAGCTATAATAGTTGGCGTTCCCACAGACAGAACGTGAGGTTTTTCTCTCAGTGTGTGATGTGTGCTGACACGCTCACCTCGTCCTTCAGGCCTATACAGCTTGTCTCAGTGACTGCATACTGGATTTGCGCACAAGCAAAGGAGCGCTGCTGCACTACGACTTCTCTCCTTTGGCCAACGTCACCAGCGTCCATAGCAGCCCCCGCTTCACCAGCAAAGGCCTGCGGTACTTCCATCGCTTTAATCTGGGCCTGTGTGGGACAGAGGTGAGAAGGCAACCGTCTAGTTTTTTGCAGAACTGCGTTTGACGTGCATTTTAACCTTGCTGTGTTTCTCTCACAGGGCCGAATGCCAGCTTCCTGTGTGGATAATGTAACAGAGAGTGGGAGAGAGGTCAAAGGTTATGTCTGTCAGTCCACTGTGGTTCCCTCTGACATCAGGAGTCAGAGCCTTGTGTCCTCACAGCCTTTCCTCATTGGTGACTCACTCATTGGTATGAACTGAATGAATAGGTTTTTGGTTTTTGCTGTAAATATGATGAGACACTTGCAGGAGTTTGTTAATCATTTATTGAAAGGTGTGTTCAGATAATAATTAAGCTGGCTGTGAGGATTTGCATTTCTCCTGCTCCTCAGTGTTCAAGGTCATCGGAGCTCCAGAAAAGCAATTTTTGGACATTTGCTTTCAGGATTAGCACAGGTCTTTTTTTTTTTTTTTTGATCAAGGTCTTTTTATTGAACAAAGAATTGCTTCCAACAACAATTACGGCAATATTAACAAACAGTCGTGCCCCCCCCCCACCCATCCAGAACAGTGTAACTAAAACCCAGCCAGAGAGGAAAGAAGAGATAAAAGAAAAGAAAATTACAGATACAAAGTAAATAATAAAATAAATGAACAACAGCAAGGAATAACAAAACAAAACAAAAAAAACAAACAAACAAACAAAAAAAACCCACTCACACGCACATTAAGCGATAGTATCCGGACTTAATCTTTCAAAGTAAGTAAGAAAAGGTTGCCATGTGTCATAAAACCTCCGAATCGAACCTTTTACAGTGTAGCGGATCTTTTCCAGCTGAGTATAGTACATGACATCCTTAACCCATTGCCCATATACAGGTGGAAGTGGCTCTTTCCATTTCAATAATATCATTCTACGGGCCAAAAGAGTGCAAAAGGCCCAAAGATCAGAGTGTGATTTGGAAAGACTGGCTTTACAAGGCGTCACCCCAAAAATAGCTATAAACGGGCAGGGTGCAATTGGAACACCAAATATGTTGGACATGGTTTCAAATATGCTTTTCCAAAAGCTACCCAGTTTTGGACATGCCCAGAACATGTGAAATAGGGAAGCAGGCTCTCGTTTGCACCGGTCACATGTGGGGTCAAACCCATCCTTGATTTTGCTCAGTCTAGTTTTAGCACAGGTCTTTTTTAATTAATTAATTGATTAATAAATTAATAACCCTAAGGATGCTACTAGAAGTGTTTCAGCTACTATTTTTGAACAGTGGAGTGTTTACTCTGCTGGAGTGTAGGGCCATAATTGTGCATTTTTAAACATTTCATACATTTTTTAAATGAAGATTTCAATATTCACTTATAGCTACGTGCAGATTCCTTAACCCTCCAGCATATAGTTTCATACTTACATGACTAAAAAGTCCCTTTCTTGATTCAACGTCTCACATCTTTTAGCTCTATGCAGCCTGCTACAAGGTATCAAATATACTTTACTTTGTTTATCTAATATATCATAATGGCACATGTATTCCAATTCCAAAGGTGTAACCACTGAGACGACACTTGGTAACATCTCTTCGATGTTCCCTGCAGCATTGGGCCTGCCAGATGTTATATTCTATTACAAGTAAGTGAGCTCACAGCTATTCATTCATTTTGTTGATCCATTTAGATGGTTCAGTAGTAAATATTCATTTAAAAAAAAAAAGAAGAAGCTTTGATTATCTTTTAGAAATTATAAGGGAAAAGAGAATCAAGAGCAGTTTAAAATTTCTCACTTGCCGTGTGCTTTTGATGTTTCCAGGTCCAGTGACGCAACTCAGTCTTGTAAACAAGGCCGGTCGGCTACAGTCAGGATGAGATGTGATCCCACAGTGACCACTAAAAATCGCATCATGCTGCCAAGGTGCTGTAAACAAAAACCGAGCTCGACCTTTGACCTGTCTAGAGTCGGCTAGCGACAGCTTTGTGTTGTCACATTCAGAGCTGCAGACAGAGTGACTCCCGTGAGTTCGTTTTTAAAGCCTCTGACCGTCTGTCTTACTTTCTTTTCCTCCACAGTAATTGTTCAGAGGGGACATGCGATGGTTGCACTTTCCACTTTCTGTGGCAGAGCCAGCATGCGTGTCCACTCTGCACTAAAAACCACTACAGAGAAATCGTCAGTGCTTGCATCCAGGGAATACAGGTAATGCTCCGTACCCGCGGACATACTGCCAAAAATCCTCCTCTGTGTCAGATCCATCATCACATCTTTCCACATTTCATGTTGTTTTGTGGAAAGATATAATTAGAAAAAAATATTTTTTGTCGCATTTGATTACAATGATTAAGATAAGAGATAAAGTGCACTTTTCCTTGTGATTTAAAGTGAAGCACAAGCATATTTTATGGAGATTAAATGTCAGTTCAGCATAATGTGAATTACAATTTCCAGCAGGTAACATGAGAAGACTGATAGCACTCAGTTTAATATAAGCTCACTCTTCCAGTGTGTCCAGTTAGCATACTGCTTACCATATCTCAAGCTCATTCATCAAAAGTCTAGTTTTCACTGAATGCTAATCTCCTGCTGCCTGTAGCTAACTGAACAATATGAGCCTGATAGCGCTCTGCTTATCAGATCTCTCCACCAGAACGCATAATTCTCAAGACAGACGAGGGAGGAAAGTTGGACTAAATGCTCGTATGCGTGTTTCAGAGAACCACCTATGTGTGGCAGCAGCCTGTGCAGTGTTACGGAGGACAGCCGCTGCCTGCACAAAAAGTCAGCGCTTGCGTGACTCTGGATTTCTGGCTCAAGTTTGGTGTTTCCACTGGAGCCGTTGCTGCTGTGTTGCTCATCAGTCTCATCTGTTATTTTTGGAAAAAGACACGCAAGTGAGACTATCACACTCTATACTTCCTGTAGTGTTTATTGAACAGCTGGCACATCCAAACCTTTAAATACATCAAAGACAAAACAGAGAACAAGGTGCTGTTCCTGTTGTCTCCCATCTGCAGGCTGCAGTATAAATACTCCAGGCTGATGATGACTTCTGGGGGTAGGGAGTGCGAGCTGCCCACCGCAGACAGCTGTGCAATAATGGAGGGAGAGGATGCAGAGGACGACCTCATGGACCTCACCAAGAAATCCTTTTTCACCAAAATTAAGTCTTTCTCACGCGAGGTCAGTAACCCCCTCATTCCCGTTCACATTGAGCTACTTGAGCTGACTTACCTCGCTTCATGTTGCCATCAATATGTTTCCAGAGAACATCCGACGGATTCGACTCGGTTCCCCTAAAGTCATCATCTTCACGCCAGCGACTAGTAGAGGAAGACTCTGATGATGAAATTGAGCAGATCACTCTACCGAGGCACAGAGGAAGTGTTCAGATGTAGACGGTTTAGCTTCAGAGCGGCTTTTTCTGTCAGAAAAATGTTAGTTAATAAGATATTTGCATTACTGAGGGGTTTGAAGAGAATGTAGAGACATAATTTTGAGGATGTCTTGAAAGTTTTTAGAACTAAACAGAGGCCGAAATATTTTTATTGGTCCAAAAATGTAAAGACCGAGAATTTGTTTCATTACAGCTACTGTTAGACTGCTGTAATGCTCTATTTGTTGGATTATCAGTAAAACAACTTCACCTTACACATAGATGGAAATTTGAACATATTAATCCATTTCAATGGCTCTCAGTTCAACACAGAGTCACCTTTAAAATCCTTCTATTGGTTTATGAAGCACTCAGTGATTTGGTCCTCCTTGTACATATCTGACTTGCTCAATGTCTACAACCCGATTAGCTGTCTCAGACCATCAGGGGGAGATTTTTTCCCAAAATTAGATCCAAGCTTTTTCTTGTGGTCCTATTCTGTGGAACAAGCTGCCTACTGATGTATTTTACAATTATGTCAACATTCAACAAGAGACTCAATATCTTTTTATTTCTTCTAAGTTTACACCTGGTAACTGTGTGTGTGTTATTTTAGTTCTTTGCAAAGTTTGTTTTGTTGTTTTTAATACCTTAAGGCATAGTAGACCTGCATAGGTTTTTATGTTTTTATCTTTTATGTTTACATGTAATGAAATGTTCTATATAAATAAAATGGTCATTGCTATATTTTTATGTAGTGTTGTTTCTCTATTGAAATACAATATTAGCGTCCATTTGGGGGATATAGTGTATTTTTAAAGCCCAGGGTGTTTTCATGACGGTGTAGGATCCAAATTTATTTAGAACCTGTGTACACGTTACCGTGTATATCTTTTCTCCTCTTTTATACTTGTTTACATCTTGTTCAGTCGTAAATTTATATCTGTTGAGTGAGTTATATTTGCCAAAGTTTAACACTTTCTGCTGTCTAACAACATGTGATTATGCTTTACTGTAAAGTAAATGCATTTTCTACATTAAAGGTCTCTCACCAGGACGTGACCTCTGATGCTGCCTTCAGTTACTTTTTTTTAAAGCTCACTTCACAAATAAAAAAATAAAAAAATAAAGTGGTTGTTGGTTTAAGGACAATAATTATCGTGTACATTTTAAGTCAAGCGGATGAATATGGGTTTTTAGTGAATTTATTGTAAAGTAAACATGCTACATGTAGGCTTTGTCTCAGCCGAGCTTCTATGTTTTTATGCAGTAATTCATAAATAAATGTAGCTGTTTTTTTCCAACAACATATCTTAATGTTACATCCTGTTTAATCGGGTGTATAACTAAGATACTTTAGTCAAGTACTCTCCCATTCACGCGGAAAATTCATACCTTTTATCCATTTAAACGGAATTATTTTCGATATTCTGCAGATTAAAATGCTTAAGCCACATTCATTTTTTTTATTATTTTATTATTATGTTTAATCGTCTAACACCGATTAGTTCTCCGAGTATTTTCCCTGCACTACCTGAAAGCAGCACCGTTTCAGACGTCGTCGGCACAGCTGTCCCAACTTTTTTTTCTTTCTTTTTCCCGCGAGATTTTGCGCCGTTTAGTGAAGCGAGTGGGGTGAAATCTCGGGCGAGCGTGAGAACCAGCAGGGTGAGGAGGAACAAATAACGTGGAGACCTGAAAAGTGTGTGCACACATTGCAGCATTTCACAAGAAGGCAGCACGGTAACTTTAAACGACATCAGCTTCTCCGGGGACGAGAAACTTTTCGTTTAGCGCCACTTTTTTGCACTTTGGTAAAGTTGAGCTCTGCGCGGCTCGGAGTCCCCACCTTGGAGCAGAAAGTCGGTCGGTCGTCGGCAGTTGGTCCTGCAGGAATGTCGCGACCAGAGAAACACGATTTTTATCGAGAGGAGGTGAACAAGACGATATGGGAAGTCCCGGAGCGGTACCAGAGACTGACCCCGGTTGGATCCGGCGCCTACGGATCTGTCTGGTAAATCGCCTTCCTCCAAAAAGTTCAGTTAGGTGAAGTTAGCCTGACTTGTCCATTCATTTAGACGAGGCCTGCGCTTCACAAGCTAATGGCGAGCAAGGTGGAGCCGCGGTGTCTGTTTGAGCAAGAAAAGCCCAGAACTTGTTATCTTTGACGTGTTACCGAGTTGTAATTATTAAGTGCTAATAAATTCCTGACTGTGAACTAAGTATAGAAAGTCTGATCCTCATGCACTGATCAGTGTGCATGTTAAGAGTCACACAAGTGTTCTGGTCTCCTCAGGTTACTCCGACCACATTTGTTCTGGATAAAGACATTTAATGCACATTGCACCGTTAGTGCAACAAATATAGCTGCTTGCTGCTAGGTAGGTTGTTTGAATTAACTCAATCCCTTCATACTGACGATGTGAGCACAGCTTCTGGATGTTTTTCTTATTAGGAGCACAAGTGGAAAGTTGCGATGTCCACTTCACTGATGTTGCATGGATAAAGAAAGTCAGAGTGCTGTAATCTAAAACAATGAATAGACCAATAGATTGACTAGTTGGCTATTTAAAAAAAATCTATAATAATAATAAGTGCAAACAGTTTTCTCTTGAAGTCACTGTGATGTTAGTATCTTTTACTTTTGTGGCTAACTTTAAAATAATGACTGAAAATGATCAACAGCTACTAAAACCTCCCAGGTTGGTTGCTATGAAAACCAGCTCCTGTCTTCATGCAAATTTGATAGGCAGCCTCATCAAAACCTTAATGTTCTCTCAGTGTTGCCTTTCACTCTTGATAACTAGTTATATGTTAGGGAGCCCTGCAGTTAATGTTTGATATGTCATATACAAATCTGCAGCTCAGAAGTATTTGCATGCACAGCAGAGTGGAGATCTTGCCTCTTGAGGGTGGGTTTCCTTAATGTTGCCTAGCGGCAGTAAGGTCATCTTTGGCTGAATGGACCCTTTACATAAGTTTTTAATTAAATGGATTGTGCTGCTGATACGATCTGGGACACAACATAGTCAGTGGTACACTTCTTTTAGTGAGCAGATGTTTGTTTTGCAAATGGAAGAGGACAGCTGTGCTGTTGCCGGGCAATAGGATAATCTGTTGCTGGTCAGATTACTGTCAGCTCGCTGCTACTGCTGCACTGACTGTGATTGTTTTTATTATATTGTTAGCAGTTACGTGATGACTTCAAGTTTACTGTAGCCAGTAATTTGAAACTGAAACTGAACAGCATGTTCTAAACTGTGTGGCTTTATCAGAAGTCGATCCCATATCATCATAACTAATAAATCGAACGAGTTAAGGAGCGTCTTCATCCAAGAAGCTTGCACAACTGAACACTGTTATGCGCAAATTGCTAAGAGGACATAGTCTTTTTTAGATGTGGTCATACCACTTAAAAAATACTCTTTTTGTTTAGGTGAGGGTGCTGCCTAGATAGTGTCTGCATTATGTAAGACAAAGGATGGCTGCTCTGTTTTGACTTCCTTCAATCAAACATGAGGTCCTTCTTACGAGGGAGCTGACGGGATGATTTAATATCTAATACAGCTGTATGTGGGATTTACATTCCTGCATGCTCTTGAAATGGGTAAAAGATCAGTGCAGCAGTGTATGTAGGGAAGAACAGTTAAGGTGACTCAAATATATGCTGAGGAATTGAACCAGAGACTAGAAAGATGCTTCGAGCCCTCTGTTTCTTGCTATGATGATAATCCCTGTATCCATTTTTATTATCAGGTTGGCATTGCTATAGGTGGTTTCTTTGTTAACCTTTAATATCGATTGATGTTGATGTGTCTGCGGGCACGCTGGTGTCCCCACAGCAGTCACACGAGGCCATCCACAAGCCGTGACTCTGTTTAGGTGAGCTAAGCAGGGGTGGGGTGGCTGTTGCTTTTGGGTCAGAGACAGTTGGTTTTCAGAGCGGGGGATATACTGCTGCCAGGGCTGCTTGCAGTCTGCTGAGAGATGGCATTTTCTGCTGATGTCGTGCTTTTCCTCCAGCCTTCAGCGGCTCTTCCTGCACCTACTTTGGTTTTTTGAGAGCAAACTCAGACCCAGACTGAGCTACATGAAACGCTTCCGTTCCTCTGCCTGAAAGGACGGGCTTGCTTTGATTAAAGCCACAGTCTCTCAGTGTTAAATAAATGCTGATCACTTGTTGGTTTTATGATCTAAATTGGTGTATGCTAAAAGTTAAGGTGTTTTACCCAATGAGATTGAAGCTCACATGTATGCTTTTGACTTTTTTAAACAGCTCCGCCATTGACATGGAGACCGGTTTGAAGGTCGCTGTGAAGAAGCTCTCTCGGCCTTTTCAGTCCATCGTCCACGCCAAAAGAACCTACAGAGAGCTGCAGCTGCTTAAACATATGAAACATGAAAACGTGAGTGACTTGTCTCTCTTCAGTTTGTTCCGCCTGTTGAGAACGAAGCCCTGCAGGTCTTTGCTCTTCAGTTTTGAGCTTAACAGTGTTTGTCTCATTCTTGCAGGTAATTGGCCTCTTAGATGTCTTCACCCCTGCCACCTCTCTGAAGGACTTCACCGACGTGTGAGTCCAATGTGCTTCTTTATGTTATCTTAAATTTAAAGTATCAGGGCTTTTGCATAATTTAACAGTGATGTAAAGCTCAGCAGCCTTGAGTTTCTCAGCAGCCCACAATCCCGACTGTTCCTGGAAAACACCTGGAGGCACGCCAGCAGACTGAAAACACTGGCAAACATTCTTTAGACTCTCTGCTATGTTAGTTATTCACTCACTGGCTGTAGCCAGTCTCTTCATCACCAGCTTCCTTCCTTCTGTTTCCTGATTCCTGGTTTTGTGGAACATGTAGTACATGCCCTGGTTTACAGAAAAACGGGTAGTTATTGTTTGTTGCTGTTAAAATCTCTTGGAAATTGGAAGTGAACAGCTTAGCAGTGACTCCGTTGTGCGTGCTGCCTTGCTTGTTATTGGTGGAGTGTCACTCTTTTTCTTCTTCTTCTTTCTTTTTGTTCTTGACACTTACTCAAAGTTCAAACTGTAGCAGATTCCAGGGAGCACCTCATCCAAGAATGCGTCTCAAGTGAATGCTTAGAGTCACTCACTTATTTATGATTTCATACTGAAAATGTCCCTGTATTACTGACCCATCCTATTTACTTCATTATCTGAACCAAGCGAGACTGGAAGCATTATCGCCGATATCTAAAATTCATGAAGGTCAGTGTGGCAGCAAACTGCACATCCTGGGAGCATACAGCGGGTAAAGTAAACATTGAAAACAACACCAGTTTTCTAAGTAAAGTCTGAAGGTGCTATTGAAATGTCATTTCTCACCAGATGTTGGCAACGATCCACACATTCAAAGAAATCAAACCATAGATGTCCATAAATTCACTTATATGTAACAATAAGAAATGACATAAAGAAAAAAGCATTGAACACATGAAGAAAAGGAGGTGCAGAGAGTCATGGAAAGTCATGACACCGGCTAAAATGTATCAGTAGTTAGAAATAAATCCTGCTATTGGTGCAAATTAATATCAGCTTGTTCAGTCCCAAGTGATGGCCTAAGGCAGGGGTGTCAAACTCAAATACACAGTGGGCCAAAATTCAAAACTGGAACAAGGTCGCGGGCTAACATTAATATTTATTGAAAAAGAAATTTTCCTCCAGATATAAGAATGAATCTTTTCTTATGGACTCAAACACATTTTGCTGAAAAACTGAATATGGAACAAGCAAAGCTTAATACTAAACAATATATATGTTAGCTGTATAATTCCAGTAGGCCAGCTCTAATAATAATTTGGTATGGCCTCGCGGGCCAAATGTAATTAGGCTGCGGGCCAAATTTGGCCCGCGGGCCAGAGTTTGACACCTATGCCTTAGGCCATAGGTGTCAAACTCTGGATTTGGCCCGCGGGCGTCTTCTTTGGCCCGCGGGCCAAGAAGACGCTACATGTATGGGGCTGTTTTTCAGCAACACATCACTGGCACACTTCATATAAGGATCACTGGAAAAATGTAATGACACATTATTGATTATGAAGATGAAACGAGGGTGGATGTTTCATCGAGATAATGATCTCAAACATACAGCGAGAGAGAGAGAAAATTAAGCTGCTATTAAGCTGCTAGAATGGTAGCCAATCATCTGACCTGAATCCAATTGAAAGTCTGTGGAAAGAACTAAAGCCCCGAGTTCATTGAAGGGGCACACAGTGCTGTAATCACCAGCAAAGGCTTTTGCAAGAAATGTTAGATAAACTTCAGTAAGCATGTTCAATACATTTTCCCTGTGCCATTTTTCATTATTACACGTAATTTATGAACATATATGGTTTGCATGGATAGGTTTTTGGTGAGATTTTCATGTCAATGGCACCTTTAGAGATAGGGCTGTTCGATATAACGATATATATATCGGATGACGATATAAAAACGTCTATCGTTTCATTTTACGCTATCGTTTGTTTCGTGGTGTCGCAAAATAAACTGTTTACGGCAATATTTTTTCATCGTTTTGATGGTCACTGTAGTGGTTATATCAATTTCTTAAAGTTCTCTCTTTCTCTTATATTTTATATAACCACACTACTGACGGACAAGCGCCTGTTTTTATGCGTTGTGGTTAGCAACAACGACGGTAACAGCATCGCGTGTCCGCTTGTTTATGTTCAAGATCCTGTTGAGACTTTTCAAAATAAACTGAATCACGTGAAAGAGCAGATTATTTACAGATGAGAAGTAAAAAAGAGCCGCCAGGTGCTAAAAAATAAACCTTAGACTCAAACGTTAGAACAGGCTTTTCCCCGCAGCACGCCGTGTAATAAATACTCACAAAGAAAACGGCGGCCTTTACAACTTATGTCTAAAAATGTGTAGTTTCATGCATCGGTTAAAACACTCGACTCCAGCTACATGACGCGCAGCTGGAAACACTTCCCGCAAGTCGAGCTGCCGGGATTCACAGAATTGACAGAAAATGTTACATTTTTGTGATTTATATCGTTATCGGGACGATAGAATTCTTATATCGGGATATGAGATTTTGGTCATATCGCACAGCCCTATTTAGAGATATATTTGGTGACACGTTTAATGTTTATTTTACCTACTTTATATAAACTCTTAACTTGGTTCTCGGCTGCATCACAAACCTCTAATTTGAGATTTGCTACCAATTACTTGAAAATGTTGGACATTTGCACTGGGCTCTCTATTACTGCTCTACTGGCTGAAGTAAGAAGCAGTAACAAATATGGAAATAAACTCGATCCACTTGTGCAAAGATAAGATTGTTGGGCAGTCTGTCCTGGGATTTCCCCAGGAAATTATTTGGCTGAGACAGTAGGTCAGTCAGCTCTCTGTGGAGGTGAGTAATTGGAGGGTGACTAAGTCTAACTATGCAATAATCAAATGAATAAATTTATGTAGTTTTCTGTGAAAGTGTCTGTCCTCAATTTTGTTAAAGGTTATGTGTTACTTTTGCATCAGCTCTTTAGTTATATGAACTTAAATTTTATTAGAGTCCTAAACAACAGGGAGTCCTGCAACAGAGCCCTGATCTCAACATCAGTCAGTCTATCCAGGCTCATGTGAAGAAAGAGGAATAAATGAGACTTTTTCCTTGGAACACCAAACCTCCTTTGAAGAGCATCATGTGATTTGAAGTGCCGTGAAACTTGCATGACGTTGTGTTTATAGTGCAACACACAAGCTAGATTTTTTTTTTCATAATCATTTGGAGGTATATCACAGTTTTATTCATGTAATAATTTATAAGGATGATGCAGCCTGTGTTTGTTCAAAAGCTTCTCTGACAGCTCAGTCAGATCACACAGTTAACACAATTTAAATTCAGAGTGTGGAAAAGGCTTCTGATAGATGACTCAGGCTCATGCAGAGATTTGAAGTGTAGTGAAGTTTTCTCATTTTTCATCCATCATCTTCCCGAGTTTCTCCCCCTCTCTGATGTATTGTGTCTGCACAACCTTTCGAAAGTTGATTAAATCTTTGTGCAATATTTTTCCTAAACTTTTTTCCCCTCTGATATCGGACATTTAAAATTGCAGCGGTACAGCAGTGCACTCTTACCTCACAGCTGGAAGGCTCGGGGTGTGAGCCTGTGGGTCGGCTGGGGCCTTCAGAGTGGAGTTTGACACTCCACACTTCCTGTGTTGCAGTTTTCCCAGTTCTTCAGAGTCCAGAGAGTATTGGTAGTTTTTAAATTGATTACAGGGGTAGATGCCATACCCTGCCTCTTGTAGGGATATATTCCAGCCTCTGATGACCCAGTTGAATATAAAAGATGGGCGGAGCCAATATGACATCACTCATTGCTTTCTAAATTCTGCATTTTGAAGCATCACTTCTGGTGTTTAGGCACCAGCGTGTTAAATTTGTTTTGAGCCAGAAGTGACCATATTTGGATGAGAAGGTCGAGTGCAGGGTTGCCAGCTAAGGCGTGTGCGCTTCTTTGCCACAGAGCAGAGGGACTTTTAAACTTAACCAAAACCTAACAGTGAAAGAAATGCCATAAAAATCACTTCATAAGAATCGGTCCATTTACCATAAAGTTGCAATGAAGGGATAAAACACTAAAAGAGGGTAAAACTACTTTCTTATACTTGGCCATCATCAGGTTTTCAATGTATGTAAATTTGGAATTTTAATATTAATGTCTTAAAGATTATATTTATTTATTATTTTTGTTTATTTTTTTGCTTTTTAAGTCTCCAGTGGCCCCTTTAAGAATTGCACTTTATTTATTTATTTATTTATTTATTTATTTATTTATTTATTGTTAGCATTTATTTCTTAGCCCAGAGGCTGTGGTTTGTGGTTTTCACTCATTAAAGTCCATTAGGTCTTGGTAGGTTTATGTAAAGACGATTCATGTCAGTGCAGCATAATTTCAAACCACGTGTGCTCATCTCTGCTGCAGGCTTGCAGCTCGAAGTCTCACGCACTGAAATGTGGAATAAACTGTTTGCAGTTGCATTGCTTCTTGGGAAATGTAGGCACAGGGCCTTTGAAAGGGAAGACAAATGTATGACTAACAAAATAAGAGGGCCCGCAATGCTAAACTGATGAAGTAGATTGAAACTGAACACTTTAATGACTTGCTGGAATTTTGTCTTCATACTTCGAGTGGCAGCATCTGTGTGCTGTTGTAATGGAGAGCCGTCCACTCAAGAAGCCCCGCCCTCCTCCCAGAAAAGCATAATGATATGGAGGACTCAAGGCAATGCAAGGTCACACATGTAGAGCATGTAAAGCTGGACCCCTGTGGGAAAGAGAACAGGGGGTGAGTCAGTGGGCTGGCATGCCTTTTGCAGTGTTTGGCACTGTTCTCCAGTGCATATCTGCCAAACGCTGTAAAGTTTCTGCATGCAACGTAAAAATAAGTAAAAATGTCAACTGTGCAGGTGCTCTGGGTATGACCTCAGACTCCTCAGCGCTCTAGCCATGCCCCTCTTTCTTTAGAGAGAGGAGAAGAGAGGTCACTATTCATATTTTATATACGTGTGT
Organism: Neolamprologus brichardi; assembly: GCF_056152115.1. NCBI lineage: Eukaryota > Metazoa > Chordata > Actinopteri > Cichliformes > Cichlidae > Neolamprologus > Neolamprologus brichardi. The sequence continues at coordinate 3,672,486 of NC_142123.1, forward strand.
GTATCTATTCCCCCCCCCAAGGCGAATGAACTTAGGCGAGTGTCTGTGTCCTTATGTCTGCAGTTGAGAACAAGTTCAAGCACAACCAGATGCTATTTTAAGCCCTCGTTCTCTGTACTGTGTGAGAATAGAAGAGTATTCATGAAACGGGTATTTGTTGTGCAGCGGACTGACGAAGCAGCACGTGGCTCTGTGAGTTTTGGCTCTGAAAGTGCCCGTCTAGCATCCCGCTGCAGACTCCTTCCATAAGTGCTGTTTGGGCATTTTAAACAGCTTTGGGATTAGATTTGAATTATCCACTGATGCAGTACTATTAAGCCCATTTATCTGGGGTGTGTTGTTAAATGACATTCCATTTGTGAAGGGCTTGGCCTTTCGGTGCCTCTCGAGAGACGCGAGAGTGAAAAGAAGTAGCAGCTAAACCGGTTTAAGCTCACATAGCCATATGGGGAAATTAGACACAGGCTGCAAACAGCTCTGAAATTATTAGTTTGGAAGTGCAAATACATTTTATGACATTAGTATTTTTTTTTTTTATGACGTGAGAAACACTGGCATGGCTTCTGACACTGGTCTGTTTAAGCTGGGACAACAATCTTTTCTGCTTTGGCAGGTATCTCGTGACTCATCTAATGGGGGCAGATCTCAACAACATAGTCAAATGTCAAAAGCTCACCGATGACCACGTGCAGTTTCTCATATACCAGATCCTCCGAGGATTAAAGGTGAGATTAAAGGAATGATTGAAGTTGTGGAAAATGTGCTTATTTCCTTTTTCTTGAGCAAGATAAAGATTGATGCCACCTTCATATCTGGTCAGCTTAGCAAATGCTAGAGTCCTAAGTGTCTGCTGGCTAACTTGGGCAAGGAAAATGTATTGGTATAGCACTTTTCACAGACAAAAATCAGAAAGTGCTTCACAATAAATGCAACTCTCCCTTTCCCGTCCTTAGTGGTCGGACTGTGTTGGAGATTCTAGTGAAATCTCTTCAGGTTTGCTGTGGTTTAGAGCAGCGGTGTCAAACGTATGGCCTGTGGACAATTGTATCTGGCCTGTGAGATAATTTCATGTCAGTTATTAATGACCGGGTTGTATGTAGCAGCCTAATCTTCAGCCCTGCTGAGAATCCGTGCAGGCAGGGATGGGACTTTAATTTGATGGGCACACCATGTGGCCAAATGCATGCAAAGACAGACTGGGATCATACCATTATTGAAAGAAGGAAGGGGGGCAGACGTTCCAAGACGACAAGTGTAGTGGTACAGGCCGGGTAACCAGAGAGACGGGCAACCGGATTTTAATGCAAGCGTGTTGAGGAAAAGTGATGAAATGAATAAAATGAGCAGCACCTGGCTGCATTTCAATGATATTGATGATTACAAAGCTTAGCACAGAGCCATGGCTCAGTGTCCGAGTGTCTGACAGGCCTGAATGTTAAGAAGTTTGATCTGCTGCTTACCACAAACAGCCTCAAGCAGACATTTTGGACTTTTAACTATATTTTCGTAGGTTTTACAGCTTTTCCTACTGATAAAAACTTCCCTTATTGTCATTCACACTACGCAAAGTAATTAAGCAATAAACATTTAACCTGTTGAACCCCATCAGGGGGGAGAACATCTGGTTTAACGGGATGTACCGCCAGATCTGTTATTTAAACACAGACACCTATGGCATTCGCAGAAAGGTCAGAATCTCAGCAAAAAGCCCACAAAACCAGTTTCAACAACCAGCTAATGGCTAAAACAACAAACGATTAAAAAACATGTAAACACAAAGCGCAGAGCCCCCCATCTCTCAGTTTTGTCTCTCTTTGACCAAAATTCACTGAACTAGAAGCAAAAGATGACGTTTGAAACACATTGGAATGAATTCCCTCTTATCTCTGCTGTGATAAAATCCCACTTCCTGCACAGCTTTGTCTCTCTGTGTGTTTAAAAACCGCTTTCTCATCAAAAATCTTCTTTTTTAAATGTCTTATTCACTTGGTCAGTCTGCACCAGTCTACCATTGTGTACAGTGTTGTCGGCCGCCAAGGTTAGAATCACTCCTGGGTTCCACCTGTTTGTACTTTCAGTGATGAGGATGTTACTTATTGTCTTAACTGTGTTCAGTTACAAATCGTGTTTACTCAAGCTTCACTGCTCTTGTTACAGTAAAAACTAAATTGGCAAATAGCGTCACAGATCAGTTATTATCTGTATTAATAGTTAGTTTAGGTAAACAACAAGTTCTTTCTGGCATTCAGGCGGTGCTTATACACTACACCTGTTCTGAGGTACTAGGAAAAGGATTTGACCTTTGAACTGAGATGTGTTTGTGAATCTGCTTTGGTCCGAGTGGCGTAAATTTTGTCTTCAGACTGATCTGTTTTGTGACTGCATGACAAAGCACCAACTACAGCTGCACCGCAGGTGGCAGAGGTTCAAGAAGCATAACAGGAATGGTGACTCGGCTCTTGTATCTACAGCTGTCCATGTCCACAGCAGAGTGTAATCAAGGCCTTAGCTGCCCTCCATGTTTCCATTCTCTACTGTAGGCAAAGATGACCTTCTCCTAGCGCCATATATTTAATGTACAGATATGAGAGTGGTATCATTATATTATCTACCTTTAAGGAAGGAGTTCCTTCAGTGATACTTATCTAATGTTTTTACATCGTGTCCTGTATCTCCTGATGTGTTTTGTTGTGTTAAATCGGTCCATCTGTAAACACATGATGTAATCTGACACGTCTGCTCCCGTCTCTCTGCAGTATATTCACTCAGCAGGCATCATCCATCGAGTAAGTGCCGTTTCATTTTATAGTAACTTTTGTCAGACAGTCGTTGAACAGGAGGACATGAAGCGTCCTGGGGTTTGTGACTTCTTTCACTTTGCAAAGTCAGACTTGTTAATCCTGTGAAAAGAAAGGAAGTCATAACACTTTGACTTTAGATTAAATTTTTAATGATGTAAGACTCATCTTTTACTTCATCTCACCATCTTGGTTTAAATTACCACAGGATTTGAAACCAAGTAACCTTGCAGTGAATGAAGACTGTGAGCTGAAGGTCAGTGAAGCACTGCTTTTATTTGAAACATCAGTTTATCTCAAAACTGCCTACAAATGTAAATGATTTGTTTTTTTAAGTCTTCCTTTTTTTTTTGCATTTAAATTGTCAGATTTTGGACTTTGGTCTGGCACGACACACCGACGACGAGATGACCGGCTACGTGGCGACCCGCTGGTACCGTGCCCCAGAGATCATGTTGAACTGGATGCATTACAACATGACAGGTAGACGGCATAAAGAAGCTCCCCTCTGTGATCCGTCTGTAAATAGAAGAGCGTTCTGGGTATAATGTCTGACCTTCTGTGTTTCAGTGGATATTTGGTCTGTGGGATGTATAATGGCAGAACTTCTCACTGGACGTGCTCTGTTTCCCGGCACTGACCGTATCCTTTTCATTTGACAGTTCGCTGTGCACACCATGAACTCCTGCAGCTGACAAACAATTTACATAACAAATGAAACTGATCCAACACACACTGATGATGACGTGGAGGCGCGCTGATTTGTCTGCAATAAATCTGCAATACTGCTTTTCTCCGTTCTCACACGGAAAGCCGCCTTTCCCTTTCAACACGACTCTGCCTGAGGCGTTTTCTCATGAAGAGCGATCGCGCATTCTTCTCACTTGACACATGCACAGTAATTTTTCCACTTTGGCACTATGACTCTTTCTATATTTTAAGTGTGTATCTTTGGCTCAGGTACACTTTCACTCTCTTTCCTTGCACCACCCCGTTTCTTTCTCTTTTCTTTTGCCAGTATTTGGTAGCTAACCTCCACTAGGCTGCCCACCGCCTCCAATCATTTTCTATTAAAAGCACCCAATATAAATGAATTCAATGTCTTCCACAGGAAACATCTCAGATTCATTTTTTCCCTCCTCCTGTGTGTGAAATGTAAAGATGATGGGATTGATTATTACATAGCTTCAAAGGAGGTCCGATTAAAGATGTTCCCACGTGCGGCGTCTGGTCTTCCTTTACCGTGTGCTGGTAGATATTGATCAGTTGAAGTTAATCATGCTGCTCGTCGGAAAACCAGGTCCAGAGCTCTTGAAGAAAATCTCTTCAGAGTCTGTGAGTTCACAAAGCTGTGCAAGTTTTGTTGTTTTTCTCCCCCCTCTCTGTCTAACCGTATTTCTACTCTAAACTCTGCACTCTAGTGTGGTTCAGATGGAAATATCTGCTTTGTAATGGCAGCATGTTTTTCACCCTCTAGCCTTGTGGGTGTGCTTTGCTTCCTCTGAAGAGCATTAAGCAGTGTTTGCTGTGAGATCATTGTTACACAGGTGATTTCATCTTTCACTGTGTGCCTGTAATGAGGAGTGTTGTCATGTCCTCTAATTCTGATGATACTTAAGCTTTAGTTTAGTTTTTTTCTGGGCTCAAAGCTTGGAGACTCGTGACCCGGAGTTTAGCCCCAGACACAGCTTCTTAACTAACTCTGCTCTGTCACTATACTCCCCTTGACACAAACTTCAAAGATATAAACCAGCTTCAGCACATACTGCGTCTGACAGGGACGCCCCCAGCAACTCTAATGAACAGGATGCCCAGCTATGAGGTGAGGAGGATACAGAGGTACTTTCTTGAGAGCGGACTAGCAGCGGGAGGACAGTCAGACTTTCCTCAGAATTTGTGCTTATGTTGATGTTCCACACTAACACATCCTAAAATAGAACAAAAGCAACTCAGAGCGCAAACCTCCGCCAAGACAGCTCACTCCCTAAACATTATTTCTGTGCATGTGTAGCATTCACTCCATTGTTTTACAAAAATCCAAACGTTACTTGTGCATGAATAACTCGAGCTTCTTATATAATAATATTCTACAGTATATTTCCAACTATGTAGGCAGCTCATTCTCCTTCTCTTGGCAACACTTTCTTTAAAAATAAAACACATTTTAGGCTCAACTTATAAGAAAGGTAGATATAAAAATGAGGTCAGAGGTCAAATGTGACATATTTGGATGCAAACTATTATGTTGATATTTAGAATTCCAGTATACCAGTATCGCTTCTTAAATGTTGCCAATACAAAGGTAGTGGAATTTGAATGATAGTTTAAAGATAAAAGATATTTTACTTGACCTCGAAGAAGAGGTCAGAGATCCAAAGTAATGTGATATTTTGAACCCTCGTTATCATTTCCTATATGCCTAAATGTTGTCAATACAAACAGTGGCAGTAAGCTATATGTTATCACTTTAGCCTTCAGATCAATTTGTTGAGCTTGAAGCAGAGGTTAGAGGTCAAATATGACTTTATACAGTACTTTTACCACACTTGTAAGAATTATAAGTTATGAGACTTTTTTCAATAAATAATGAAGATGACCTTGAAGACCTTGGTGGATGTAAACTTTTCGATCTATCATGTTTACAGACAGAATGACACGCCCATAAATGGTAAATGGTCTGTATTTGTATAGCGCTTTACACTATACACAATCATCCACCCATTCACACACTGGTGATGGCAAGCTACATTGTAGTCACAGCCGCCCTGGGGCGCACTGACAGAGGCGGGGCTGCCGGACACTGGCGCCACCGGGCCCTCTGACTACCATCAGTAGGCTACAGGTGAAGTGTCTTGCCCAAGGACGCAACAACCGAGACTGTCGGAGCCGGGGCTCGAACCGGCAACCTTCTGATTACAAGACGAACGCCCAACTCTTGAGCCACAATCGCCCCAATAAGATAACCGCCATGGCGGAGGTATTAATATTTGAAGCCACATTTTAAAAAGAGCTTCAAGGTTTTAAGGAAAACTCGAACTCCTTTTGAGGCAAGTGGGGCGCAAGGAGGAACTCGACCTCTTGGGGCAAAAAGCTCGTATTAAACACAGAATCTTACCGTTTCAGTCACTCCTGTGTCGTGTGACATGCTTGCTGGACGTGGTTATAACAGTGATTTGCAAAAAGCACCTTGAGTTGGATTTAAAAAAAGTGCACTTCTCGATTTAAATGTTAAGGTTACTAACAGCATTTTGATGTTCAGTGTTTCTTCTTTTTGTTTCCCCTTAGAAAGGTGCCATCTTCTTCCACCATAACACTTTTATTTACACGTTGAATTACATGAGAGGTTTATTATGAAGAGTATTATGATTGTAATACTTTTTTTTTTTAGTCTTCCCTAATAGACAAAGACAAGTCTTTTCTTTTTATAGGATACTTGGTTTATTATTATTTTTACTTTATTATAATTATTTAAAAATATTTATTAAAAGCCATTATAAGAATTGGATATTAGAAACATGCAGTGTAAACACTTGCACTCATAGGCACTAATGGTTTTTGACTGCATGTGTCGAACTTCAGGCAAAGAGTCGAACTCTGTAGCGATACATAATACAAGCTCAAGTTCCTCAATAATAATTCTTCATAAATCTAGTTTTAAAGATGCTCTAATTATCACAAGAGGAACTTGTTGACTGTAAACTGCACTCGTCAGGAAGCGCAGCACAGATGTGGATAGATCGAAAAGCCGAACAGGTTGGAAAAAGTTAAATGAAATAATGTGTCACGACATGTTGCGGTTTGTAGGAACTCATGTTTGGTTTACTCTGTTGATGTGTCTTCACAGGCCAGAAACTACATCAGCTCCTTGCCACACATGCCCAAGAGGAGCTTTGCTGATGTATTTATTGGCGCCAACCCACTCGGTAATGCCAAAGAAAACCTGGTTTTTCCCTATGATTTACAAAGTTTACATAAAGAAACAATGGGATTGAGTGTGATTCAGTCATGTTTACATGCGGATGTGTTTTTAAGCTGTGGATCTTCTGGAGAGAATGCTGGTTCTGGATACGGATAAGAGGATAACGGCAGCTGAAGCTCTGGCCCACCCCTACTTCGGTCAATACCACGATCCAGACGACGAGCCTGAAGCCGAGCCTTATGACCAGAGCTTCGAGAGCCGGGAGCTGCAGATCGATGAGTGGAAACGTACGTCTTCTCGCGCTAAAAGTGACAGCATGCTGATGTATTCCTCGGTAAAGAAACAAATCATCTTCTCCTTTTTTTGCAGGATTAACCTTTGAGGAGGTGTGCAGTTTCCAGCCACCTAGCTTTGATGATGAGGATGACACAGAGTAATGAGACGCGCCACCAGTTCAACCCAAGCTTTTGACTACATAACTTATGCTTTAAAGTCTCAGACACACACCAGCCCTTATTAGTCTATTAATTGAGAAAACATAACCAGAAAACATAAGAAAAAAGTTATTATTCTTATTTATAAATGACTTAATGTTGGTCAGTTGCTGGAAAACGTCCCTTCTCGCCAACAACTAAAATAGTTTTCTATTTAATATTTAGACTTTATTTCGACTCCTCACTGTGACGCTGAGATGCTGAAACACTTTGACCTATTGCTGTGCTAGTTTTTGTTTTTTGATTAATTTATGGATGAGCATTTTTCTGTTATTTGAAAAATTGAACCACTTCCAAGCAGTTGCCCCCGATTCTTGAATTTCTGTGACAGAAGTAGATTTCTGTGTTTTTAGGTGTTTGACAATTGGGACAATATGCCTTCTCTGTGCAGTCACTGAACTTTAATGCTCACCAACTAGATTTCTCACATTTTACTGATCAATTTGATTAATTTAGTTAGATGAAATCTGAGCCTTTTCCTATATAGGGTTTTATTATTATTTTTTCACCAAGGCCCATAAATATGAAGCGAAATCTGCATAGTACATGCTTTGCTCAAATTGTGTAAATATATATGTTCCATGTTTTTTAAAATTTCACACGTTTTGAAGCAATCACTGTTAGTATGTACGTCAACACATTGTGTGTGTCCGCTAGTGTGTTGTTGGTTTCTATGAATTTAAGCGTCGTGCCATAGCTTTTAATAAAAATGCAGCTTAAATGTGTAAAAGGAGGGATTCGTATTTATACATAGTGGAGCTGGTATTTATAAGCAATCGAAGGGTCCCTTGAGCTATTTTCAGTTTGCAGTTGCAGAGTAACTACTGCTTTAAGTCCTTTGTTTAACAAAATAAAGACTTATTTCTAAGAGATTATGTTTTGTTTTTAATTTTTTATCCTTATTTCCAAGCCAATCACTTATGTCTAACTATGATGCCTTACCATGATTCATGGACTTGTGGAATCACCTTTAGCAGCCGTAAATTGAAGTAATAGTTTTCTGTGTGATTACCAGCCTGTCACATCATTGAGGAGGAATTTGCGTCTGTTCGTTGAGGTTTGTGGGTATTCATTTAGGCACAGCCCTTTTAAGGACCCACCATAGCATATCAGTTAGGGCTGAACCATTGCAACACCTTAAGCCATTCTTTTGTAGATTTGCTGCTATGCTTGAGATCAGTCTAGTATTGCATGAGGCAAACTTTGGCTGTCAGACAGACAGCCTCACATTTATCTCTAGAATACATACGTACGTACAGAAATTCATGGTCACCTCAATGACTGCAAGGTATCCATGCGCTGTGGATGCAACACAAACCCACCACTTGCCCACCACTGTGCTGGTAGAATTATGACTTGCTCTGTATTATGGCCCTAAAACCTAATATGAATTTATCAAATATGCATTTCCCCCCCAGTACATTTAAAATAAATAACTAAATTATATTTTTCACCATTTTTTTTTGCAGTGTGACAATTTGAGTTGCATAATCTTGCACTAGGCTTGTAAATTAAACATTGATTTTCTTTATGCGTTAAACCTTTGTTGTTGATGTTGTAATGTCCGAAAAAAATACATGATAAAAAATATTGCACTACTAATATAGAAGCTATTAATTTGAGCCTGCCAATTCTATCAAGTGTCCAGCTATGTAAATTCCAGCCTGCCTTTTACCAAACCATGCAGTCAGCTTGTTCTGTACTGCTATCAGCATCCAGTATAACAAAGGTTACCAACACTTTAATATTAATCCCAATCTGGGCCACTGAATCACGTCACTAATCATGCCGTTCATTTAACCCACCTACCTCCACTGCTGCCTTAGTTAAAACATGCACGAAATGTAAATAAAAGGTTAAATTCCCGAGCTGCACGGCTATCAGTGAGGCTGCTTTAAATACTTCTTTATAAGGTAGTTTGCCCTCAAATCCATAAAAACGGTTTGATACACGGGCAGAGACGTCACCAAGGAAGCTTCCCTTCGACATAGCGAGCCAGTGCGCATGCGTGGAACATTCGATCACTGGCTGTGTAGCTAACGGCTAAGCTACGGATCCAGCCGACATGGAGAGGAAAGGTAAATCTTCACGCGACACGTTGCACGCTGTGTGACTGGTGTAACACATTGTGTGTGCGGTTTGCCGTTACAGTCGATGTTGTCGTGCAGTGACAAATATAAAAACATTATTTTTCGCCGAGCAGCATACATTGTGATACGTGGTTTAATTGAACGCGTCTATCGCGCACTGAGCTGGAGCGCTAGCCCTCTAGACGTTAGCTTTAGCTTCAATAGGACATGTCAGGATTAGCTCGATACATTTAGCTCTCCAGCTCCTTCCATTTTAAACACAGCCCGTAACACCGGCCACGGTAACCGTGCATTCATGTATGAGTCCATAATTAGCCGCTGTAGTGGCTGAAATCACTTCACGCCACATTACCGTGTTTGAGACGAGCGTTGCCTAGGTGGGAAGCTCAGTGATGTAACTTAACGTTGGATGGGTTCTGGCAAATCGACACATGCACTGACACTGATTTTAGATACTGTTAGGTGCAAACATGACCCAACACGGTGCATATGAACGTTGGAGTCAGGTAATTGTTTATTTCAGATGGCTTCGTTTGTTTTGTCTTGAGTGTCAGCTGGAAATCAAGAAGGCAAACAGACAATGGTTTTTCTATTCTTTTTTTGTTGTTGCAGTGCTGGCACTCCAGGCGAGGAAGAAGAGGGTGAAAGCAAAGAAAACCAACAAAAAGTGAGTCACTGCTGCATTTAAATGTCATTCCCTCTTATGTGTGTCCCGTTTTTTCAGGACACCCGCACATAAACAAGTATTTTGTCAGCTGTACTCAATCAAAGCAGGTTGTTTGTTGCACTTTGGTGTATTTTCTGCTGTTCTGACATTGGAGAAGCTGTTAGAAAGGCCTTTGACTGCTTGTTTGCACTTAAACTTTGTTTTGGTCTGCACACGCCACAGCTTTTTATTTTTGCTCTAACCTTAACACGGTTTACAATGCTTTAGTAAAAAAACAAAAAACACAAGTGTTGGGTGCTCCGTAAGCCATACCTGGAATATAATACTTAAACGCTGTGATCACCTGAAAATATTTCTGAATGATTAGTTGCTGTAAATAGGGCTGTCAAGCGTTGATCTCCAGTACCGATTGTTTTGGTGTGCCCAACAATCTACTAATCATGCCTGCACCAGTGGCATCCTCCAGAGCGTTACATAACAGCCAGTGCTATATTTAAAACAAGAGAATGAAGAAGCCCACATCAGCCCACCGAAGCATGGTGTTTAACTGAAAACAGCACCATTGAGGTTACTCTCCTCCTGACAGCGTTATCTTCATGGCTCATACTTGAATGGTTTATTAGCCGTAAGAATCATGTGATACCAAGAAACTAAATGCAACTTAAAGCAGAGCAGTTGCATTCTGCAGTAATCCTAGCACAATAAGCACTGCATGTATAGACGAACAAAACAACCTCAGAGGATATAATGGAGTGGACTGGTTAATGTTTTGAAGTGCTGTGAGAGTCTGAAGGAAAATGTGCATCAGACATTTGTCCTCACACCCAAAAGGATGAGACCCATTAAAACGAGGTGCACACACCCAATATTAAAGCTTTTTATAATGAAAGGATGACTAACTGAGACTGGCTCTGCATTCAAATATGCTTCGTCTGCTTTCTCTCTTTGTGAATGAAAATGCACGAGTGAGTATGTAATTTAGACGATGTATTTATTTGCATTTTGAAGGGAATTTGAAAAGCCATGCATTTACCTCTCAAGATGCAAAAAATGTTTTAAAATGTGTTAATAATGCAGCAATGTAACTGTTAAAGCAGACAACACGAGAACTGTACAGATAATCAGTATTAAATTACTGCCTTGTTTTTACCAGCTTTATGATTTAAAATACTTAAAATATAATGAATGCGTTTCAGATTCAAAGCTTGATTAGAAAGTCAAGATTCATATCAAGTAATTATTTGAATCGGTTTATTTTGTCATCCTTGGACAAACATGCACCGCTTCAGCTGACCATGTCAGGCACAAAGAAGTAGGTTGCAGGATTATGTAGAAAACCAGCAGCTCATTTGTGAAACACTGCAGCCCAGTTGAAGGAATTTAGTTGAATGTGATCTCTGCTCTCTTGGCTCCAGTAGAGATGAGCAGGCTTAATCTGCTCTGTAGAGGAAGTAACATCAGGCTGTTTGGCTTTCAAGTAAATATTAGGAACCGAATTACTGGCAAAGCCAGAATGTATGCGGTGACACATATAAACATGGAAAGAATATGTTCTGTTATTTAGGGCTTGCAGAGCCATGGAAAAAAATATACAGAAATATGTTTCAAATATGCATTTAGAAAAAAACTGGTTGTCCTGTTTTCCATTATGTTGGGTTTGATCAATCTGTCGCTGGAGTTTTAGTCAAAATGAAAGTCTGCACACAGTGATTTATATTTGAAAAATGTAATATGCACAGACGTTTCATTTGTCTGACAGCTTGACACAATGACCATATAACTCATTTAGTAATTTTGGAACATAATTTGCTTGCAGGCTTGTACTTCTGCTCGTAATGTAGCCACAGTTTTCTGTCCCCTTATTCTGGAAACTTCTCAGTATTCAGTCTGATTCAGCAAGGTTGATGTTGTCTTTCATAATGCGGACACACACACACACACATACATTAGGCCTGCAGTAAAATAAATGAAACAAACATATGGTGACAGTAGAATTGCTAAGCTGAGTGCAGCACGCGTTTCCTTAAATGCTTTCTTTAATTTAGTTGTGTGATATTCCTTGGCAGAAGGCGTGTCAGTGTGTTATTGTGGTAGGGTTGTTTTGATAGGCCAACTTCTTGTTTTGGTTTAAACTATGGTTAAAAGCAGATGTTCAAATCCAGTTAAAAAAAAATTGTTGACAGCGATTTAGATGGTATTTGTTTACATTTTCTGCTTGCAGTTTGTCACTGTGCCAGCGCTCGGTTACACATTTAGGCGTCTTTATTAATATAATAACTGTTTGTGAATATTTTAATAGTTAAATATTGCTTAGATAGCTGCAAGATTTGTTTGAAACAAAGTTTTAGACACACCTTGCTATTTTGTTAAAACTAATTAAACTTGGTTGGAACAGTCGCTCATTAATCTTTCTTTAATGATAACAAGGTCAAAGCAAGAAACTGGAGGCAATTACACTGAAACTTGTGGTTTAATTTCAAGGGGACATGATCCAAATTAACAGCCTGCTATGACTTTAATGGACTTTTATCTGCTACTGCTCTATTGTTTTGCCTTGCAAATATTTGCCTTTTAATGTGGGTTTATGTTTGGTTAAGTGTAACTGTCAAACTACTGTAATACTTCAAAACTGTTTTATTTATTTATGGTCAAAAATGGTCATATGTCAAAACATTGCATGCCAAAAATACTCACTCTGCCATTGAATTCTGGTGTTCCAGTCATGTCCATAGATGTATAAAATAAGGCACCTGCAGACTGTCTATAAAACTTTGTGAAACAGTGGCTCACTCTCAGGAACTCAGTGAAATCCAGCATCAGGGCTTGCAAAATTTCAAAATCTCTGGTAGCCCTTCGGGCAGACACTCTTCAGTTTTTGGTAGCCCAAAATAAATTTAAGTAGCCTGAAAAAAAAGAGAGGACAATTTTTTGATTGACTTAAAAAATTGTTAAAACACAAATTACAACAACTGTAAAAAAAAAAAATAAAAAAATACAATCATCAACTCAAATATTTGGTCCTAATTGAACAGAAATTTCTATGAACTTGTAAGAACTGTGTAGAACATGAATCAGTCTGTATCAGATCCTGAATCTGACATTTCCACTGAAGTCACGGGTAAGAGGTAAGTGGAACCAAGATCTAGGCCATTTGCTTTGTTTGCAAAGGCTGCTAAATTTTGCCAAAGGTAGTTCACTCTTTGCAACATCACGCTGTTCTAAACAGCTTTTTCTTCTGGGTTTCTTCTGGACTTCTTGTTGTACTTGGTTTATTTTTAGTAGTTTTTTTGCAATTGGTGTTTGTTCTGGGAAAGATACTGCAGACTTAGCAATAATGCATTTCTTGCATTTCTAATGGGGTCTTTCTTAAAATTACTGGTCCCAGTTACAAAGGTGCTTGTCAACTCAGAAATCGAGGGAAACTCAAGACACACCCGGCAGAACATTATGTTATTTAGCTCGTCATATTCCAGCCACAGAAATTCTTTTGTCCATGAAACCAAAAAAAGCTGCGCCTTTGTTTTTGCCTCATAGTCTGATTTGTCATAACCTTTCCGTTTTGTGGTCGGCTTTTCTTTGGCTGTCCCTTCTTCACCCTGACCTGTCTTATTTGGCTCTGCAGAACTAAAATACCTGCGTAAATCCATCTGCTTTTACACAGGCACTTGCATAATGATCAGCGATTCTCTGCGCAATCAACCTGCATCACATGTTTAAGCTTGCTGCGGGAGATTTCACTTGTCACGTTTGAATAGTAAGCTAATGAGTGATAAGACGATGTCAGAGGAATTGGTGCGCAATTAATCTGTCACTCACCAGTCAGTAGCTGCCGCTCTCTATTCACAGTTTGCGCCATCGCAAAGTGAAAGTGAAGCAAAAAACAAGCGGAAATTCAAACGCGATTTCAATATGTCACATACTGACAGCTACGTTTGTGAAAGAATGCAAAAGCATTGACATATTTTTTTCTTCCTATGACAGGCTGACGGGCAGGGCTGAGATGGATTTTGGTAGCCCGATCAGAAAAATCGCTAGCCCGATTTTGCGAGCCCTGAGCGTGGTACCATGATAGGATGCCATCTGTGCAGCAAGTCCAGTTGTGAAATTTCTTCATTACTAAATATTCCAACTTCACGTGGCCTTCAGATTAGCTCAAGAAGAGTTTACAGAGAGCGTCATGGACTGGGTTTCCAGGAGCGAGCAGTTGCATCCAAGCCTCATGTCACCAAGTACAGTCCAGTGCATCAGATACAGTGGTGTAAAGCACGCTGCCACTGAACTTTAGAGGAGTGGAGTTCTTTGGAGTGAAGACTCATGCTGTTCTCTCTGTCTGGTAATCTGATGGATGAGTCTGGGTTTGGTAGTAGCCAGAGAAACAGAACTTATCTGACTGCATTGTGCCAAGTATAAAGTTGGGGAAGGAATTATGGTGTGACGTTGTTTTTTCAAAACTTGAGCTCTGCCATTCAGTTTCAGTGAAAGGAACTCTTATAGCCCTTTTTCACTAGTACCTGCATGATTTGACTCTGTTTCTGCCATTTTCAATTACAATCAGTTACCGCTTAACATGCATGGAGTATTTGTATGCGACATGAACACCACAACAATGGAAGAGCATAGACCTGTTGCTCAGAGTACAACTTTTTGCCAATCTCGAGGGACCACAGTGGGAGTTTTTTTCTTCTTTTCTTTCCATTTTCCTCGTTGCCAGGTTTCAAAAATTAGCAGGTACTAAAATGCCTATTACCATGGTACTACCACCTAATGGAAAACTCTAAAAACTGTGTCGAGCCGGCCCAAGTAGGTACAAGTGGGAAAACTGTTATTAATGCTTCAGCATACCAAGACAGTGGGAACAGTTTGGGGATTCCTTCCTATTCCAACACCAGTGCACAAAGCAAGGTCCATGTCACCTCATGAGGAGTCCTCACCTAAACCCAAGTTAATTCATAGTTTCTTCATATTACACATATGCATTCTTTATTTTTATTTTTTTTAAAGAGGTAGTTGTGGGTTAATTGAAGTCTGCAATGAAAGATGACATATTACCCTGGAGTAAAGTTTTATTTGTTGTTGACATTTCACATTTTCACAGTGATTGAAATGTGACTGTGGATGCTTACAGTTATAACCCTCCTTTATGATAGATTTATAAAACAGTTGTCTATTTGTAGCTTTACACATACACCAAATGTGCACCAATTATTTATTTTTTGCGGTCAGCCCTGGTGTCATCTGTTTAAGAACGAGTGGTTCTTGTCATGTTTGATTATTTTGTGTGAGAGGCTTTTTAATAAATGCTGTGTTATCTGGGTTATGTTTATACAACAAAAAATTTGGCTGATAAGCAAGTTCTTCCTGTCTCTAGTTAGCCGTTTATACAGGACGTGATTTTGAAACGTCTATGTCCGTCACTGTGACTGATCATCCAGAGCAGGCACACTCTATGTTGGTGCTTAGCTAACATGATTATGTTGTTCAGTAAAGTATTAGTGTTAGAGTGAATTACTCAGTTGCTAATGCTAGCTAGTTAATGCCACTTACTTTTCAGCCAATTAAGGTCAGATCCCAGGAGAGGCAGGAGAACGTTCCCACTGCTTTGTAATGCATCTGTTTAAGTTAAACTCTACAGCTGTTCACCATTTCTGCAGTGCTGAGCAGTTTTTGGAAGTAAAAGGTTGAGCTTTGATTCTTTTCTGCTATGTAGAAGAGTCGAACTCATCGGTTATCAATGAGCTGCAGTCTTGTTCAGTTAGTCTCATCCGCATGTCCTGTAATAAAATCCTCTCATCCTGGGCACGCCTTATTGTTGAGCTAATATTTGATAAATGGACGGTAAATGCATCAGAACTCTGCTCCATCGATGTCTTTCATAATTGTTGTTGTCCCATCAGGCAGCCAGCCAATCCCAGAGCTCGACAGCATCCTCAGGCTGAAGCCTCCCCTCAGGAACCTGAGGAACCTGAAGAGATCCTTGGCTCTGATGATGAAGAGCAGGAGGACCCCAATGACTACTGCAAAGGTGGGTTCCTCTTTACGTTTTGCATTCAAAGGCACACTATATTGCACTGTATTTGATTAACTACTACAAGTTTTTGTTGTTTGTTTGGTTTTTCCCCCAGTAGAAAAATGATACCAGAGTATTAGCGAGTCACACCTTAGTTTAAACAGATAAATCAATATTTGATTTGACTGTTTCAATAAATGGTGTCGCTTCGGTTAGTTGTGACCTGTTATTACAGTGAATGTAAATGCACTGACTGTTCTGTATACATACATACATGCTCACCTCTTTATTTATCTAAGCAGCTTGAATTTCTTATCTTTTAGGTGGCTACCACCATGTGAAAGTAGGAGACCTTTATAATGGAAAATACCATGTAATTCGGAAGCTCGGCTGGGGACACTTCTCCACCGTGTGGCTCGCCTGGGATATTCAGTATGAGAAAAACTTAACTGCATATTTGTAATTCATGTTTTGTTTTTGAGACTTGACATTGGATTCCAGATGCAGCAGCAGCTGGCTCAGAGACTGTTTACTTTGCTTCCTTTTAGTGAACATTACATTCTGTGGTTGCAGGGTAAAGAGGTTTGTTGCAATGAAGGTGGTGAAGAGTGCGGAGCACTACACAGAAACAGCACTGGATGAGATAAAACTGCTCAGATCTGTGAGTATCAGATTTAATTGCATAGAGTAGGTTTTGATGAAATATGTAATCAGTAAGCGCAGGAAGTGTTCACTAATTAGTTGTGGGGATATCTGGAGATGCATCAGAGTGTACAGCAACGTGGTGCAAGGACAGCAGGGTATTGCTTACACTACAGCTTTTACACACACACACATATAATTTTTTTTTCTCGTCGTCTGTAGGTAAGAAACTCTGACACGAATGATCCCAACCGAGAGATGGTAGTCCAGCTTCTAGATGACTTCAAGATCTCTGGCGTCAATGGAACTCGTATCCTTCACAGGCAGATATAACAGATGTTCCCTGGTTTTTATTATTAGTCACATTTGATTTGTCAAATTACCTCCTGCTGGGAGGGGGAAAAGACCCCAAAACAACAACTTCAGTTTTATTAGAAATGGTTTTTTTTTGTTTGTTTTTTTTGGTTGTACAGAACTTTCTTTCCCTTCGTGTCCATGTCGGCTAAAAAGCCGTATGCAAGTAAAAAAGTAAACAACAGGTGAGGGTGTGACAAATGGAATCTTATGTGTCCCAAACAGACCTCCACCCCCTTCACAACACTTTAGTTGGGTAAGATCCCCTGAATGCCTGAGAGATTGCTGTAGCTGTAACACGAGAGCCTCTAACAAAAGCGTATGGGTTGCACATCTACGTGTCCTGTCTTCAGCATAAGCAATGCCACTCCTCACTTAGGCAGTTGTTTTTTCCTTTGTTTGTTTTCAATTTTGCTTTACCGCTATTACTTTGCCATCTTAACTGCTCCAATCTTCAGACGTCTGCATGGTGTTTGAGGTGTTAGGACATCACTTATTGAAATGGATAATAAAATCAAACTACCAAGGACTGCCCCTGGCTTGTGTGAAGAGCATCATACGACAGGTAAAGTGAGACCCACAGGCACACCTTTTGAATGCCTATGACTCATCATTAAGGCTCAGTAGTTCACAAGAGTTGTGTAGCCTGCAGGCTGCACGATGAATGGAAAACAGGGTAGAAGAACTTTACATATTAACAGTAAGCTGCTTAACAAAACAGATGGGGAGTGAGGCAAAACTGAGGGGGCTTTTTTTCATGGTTAAACAAATAACTAATTCAGCAGTTAATTGCACAGCTCATCTGTGGATTAGTGTTGTTTATTCCACAGCTTTTTATTCAATGTCCTGTGAAAAACAGCAAATGTTCCTTTTATTAAAATTTTCTTAGATCGTTAAGAGTTTGTGTTCTCTTAAAGGGACCCTTTTATGCTTTCTCTTTATGTTCTGTTATATGCTGTGTTTGTTACATGGATGAATTTTCAATAAGCACCACTAAGGTTTAAAATAGTGATAGTATCATTGTGTATTAACTACAAACCAAACACTCTGGCTTCAGACTGCCCTAGGGATTCTTTTTAATACTTCCTAGTCTTGGCTCCTTTGCTTTAAAGGGAGAAGAGCTAAAATATTGTGTTTCAGAGAGGATAAACTGAGGGACTGCAGCAAAGCCAAATGCGATTAATAAGGATTATTTATGAACTCTGAATTGTGCAAAGCTAGTATATTTGTTTCCAAGAAAAGAAAAACCTGAAAATTGACGCAATATGTTTTTTCTTTTTAAAGTTTCCTTAAGTTTAGTTGGTAAAGGTTTTTTGTCCAAGTCAGTCTGATTGGTTAATTTGATCTACACAATCAGATAACCATTTTCCATTAATGTATTTTTTTTTTTTAAGGTTCTCCAAGGTCTGGACTACCTGCACACAAAGTGTCATATTATCCACACGGACATCAAGCCGGAGAACATCCTGATGAGCGTAGATGAGCCTTACGTACGGAGGCTTGCAGCTGAGGCCACAGAGTGGCAGAAGGCTGGGGCGCCTCCTCCCTCTGGTTCAGCGAGTATGAGATGTGCATGCACACTCACTTTTATATCTGCATTCATAGGTTTAGTACAGGTTTTTACTTATCTCGTGTTCTCTTTACAGTAAGCACAGCGCCAGTTCCAAAACAGGTACAAGACTTGTTTTGTTTTTTTTACTCTCTGCTTAGATATTAGCCTCATATGTTTTTAGGTTTTGTTTTGTTTTTTTAGTTTACTTTTAAATCAGTCCTACAAATGTGCAAACCTTTCCTTTGTTTTTGTCTTTGACAGACAGTAAAAATGTCCAAGAACAAGAAGAAGAAGTTAAAAAAGAAGCAGAAGCGGCAGGCGGAGCTGTTGGAGAAGTGCATCTTGGACCTTGAGAAAATGGAAAAGACCACAGAGATACGAGAGGATGATGAAGATGAAGACGACCCACAGACTGAAAAGGGACGAGCCTGCGCGCCTCTCAGACAGGTGTCTTTTGCGGAGATAGGAAACGAGGAAACAGATGGTAGGAAGCTAACATCAGAGAAGTAATGTGTTCTGCAATATTTGCAAAGCAGCCAAAAAATCTGATATGAATCAACTGAAAATCCATTTTCTGCTACTTTCAGGGAGCACTTTGAATGCAGATCACATGAGGGTGGGACCAGAGGAACTGTCTGAAATGAACTGTAATGGCCATGTGGAGGAGAGTGACTTCCAGCATAGCGATGAAGACCAACATAATGGCAATGCAGAGTGCACAGAACAGTGTGCCTCTCCAGAGGATCAACACGTGGAGTCTCCTCTCCACTCCATGTACAACGGTGTCGAGTCTACAGATTTCAATGAGGTGTACACAGAGACTAAAGGAACTGGGGCTCGTAGCCGTGGAGTTACTGAGAAACGCTTTTCTGCCGGGCTGGAGGACGGCGAGCTGGAACAAGGCATTTTAGAAGAAGATGGTGAGGATGGGTCCAACTGTCACTATAGAAACCAGGAAGATGCAAGAAATGGTCAGTGAACCGAAATCGATTGGTTTGGGTTTTTAGATGCTGTTTGCTGTAGCTGAGCTGCTAAATTTAACAAAAACCATGTGAACTTTGAAATACTTATGATTATACTTATCATTTATTCAGTGTTTATCCCATTGTTTTATTCAATGTCGCTGCTTCTCTCTGTGCTTTATAAAGATAAGCTGACAGCAGGATCCCTGCTAGTTAACCCACTTGAGCCACTCAATGCAGACAAGATCAAGGTCAAGATTGCAGATTTGGGAAATGCCTGCTGGGTGGTGAGTAGCCTGCTAATGACCACAGGGATTTCCTCATAAGAGATGAAACGGTACAGCCAGGGACACATCGAGTGTCATCTAGCTACTGAAAGTAATGTTTCGGTATTCCTGCTTTTTATGGTTTTAAATGAGAAATCATTTACCAGATGGGAGTGTGATGCAGATTTCAAATAGAGCATAGTCCATTTATAATTTCAATAATTTTTATTCTCATGTAAAATATTTCTGTTTTTCAGTGTGTTATCGCTACACATGATGAAACCTACTTGATATACGTTTGTGTTTTCGTATTTGTCTTTTTTCCTCTCAGCACAAGCACTTTACTGAAGACATCCAGACACGACAGTACCGGTCTTTAGAAGTACTTATTGGTTCTGGATACAGCACACCAGCTGATATTTGGAGCACAGCCTGTATGGTGAGACATTTTCTCTGCATCAAACTATTTATATAGTGCCAAAAGGTGCTTAAACTCCCCCCAAAAACTGAATAGAACAAAAAAAATTATCTGAAGGAGGAAAAAAAAATTAATTGTATGTTAAAGACTCAAGTAGTGTAATGAGTCTAATCAGTGGTGGGAGGGATTTATTGAGATTTGGACAGATGGCTTCATACTGTTTTTTCCCCTCCCTGTGTTTGTATTGTCCTCAGGCCTTTGAGCTTGCCACAGGGGACTACTTGTTTGAACCACATTCTGGGGAAGATTATTCCAGAGATGAAGGTATTGTCTGGTCTTCCTGTGCATTCTGTTTTTAAAGTACAAGTTTTAATTCTAGATCATTAATTCGCAGAGCTCGATTTAGTAGATGTATTTAAATGTGTTTCACTAGTGAGTGGGACTTCTGTTTAGTGTTACTGCTACTGTTAAGAGCACCATAGTGTTGTTAAATCTTCTCTTATCAGTGTTGAACTGTTGAATTATTTAAAATGTCCAATATGCATGCAAGTCCTCACCTTCACTGGAGCTCCAGTTACAGTGCACTCTGCACAGTGTTAACATGTTAATGAGGTACTCCATTAATGAAGAATTGTAAAGTATGAGCATTCCTGTGTGTATTTCCTGTCTAGCAACTTGAGCCACTTTTTTACCGCACTGGAGATGGGGCCATCTCTTCAATTCTCTTCTCACCTTTTCCTCACCTCCTGGTTACTCATACTTTATGTTTAATCCATTTTCACCTCATGTTTTAATTGAAACTAGGGCTGTGCGATAGGACCAAAATCTCATATCCCGATATAAGAATTCTATCGTCCGATAACGATATAAATCACAAAAATGTAACATTTTCTGTCAATTCTGTGAATCTCGGGCAGCTCGTCTTGCGTGAAGTGTTTCCAGCTGCGCGTCGTGTACCTGGAGACGAGTGTTTTAACCGATGCATGAAACTATACATTTTTAGACATAAGTTGTAACAGCGCCGTTTTCTTTGAGTATTTATTACACGGCGTGCTGCGGGGAAAAGCCTGTTCTAACGTTTGAGTCTAAGGTTTATTTTTTAACACCTGGCGACTCTTTTTTACTTCTCATCTGTAAATAATCTGCTCTTTCACGTGATTCAGTTTATTTTGAAAAGTCTCAACAGGATCTTGAGCTTTATTGTGAAAGGTTTATGTGGAACATAAACAAGCGGACATACGATGCTGTTACCGTCGTTGTTGCTAACCACAACGCATAAAAACAGGCGCTTGTCCGTCCGTAGTGTGGTTATATAAAATATAAGAGAAAGAGAGAACTTTATTAATATAGCCACTACAGCGACCATCAAAATTATGAAAAAATATTGCCGTAAACAGTTTATTTTGCGACACCGCGAAACAAACGATAGCATAAAATGAAACGAGACGTTTTTATATCGTCATACGATATATATATATCGTTATATTGAACAGGCCTAATTGAAACATAAGGTGAAAATGGGATTTTGGCTTGCTGCTTAGCTCAAAGTTTCCATATTAACTTGATTCTGCTCTTGCATGTCTGCTTTGTGCTGACCTTCAACTTTGACTTTACTGGAACATCCTGCAGCTTTTTCACCTGCTGCCACATAAACCATGGCTTACTGTTCTATAAATGCTTTGTGTTTAACGTTTTATTCGATTTTTAGTAACCTTGCATCAGTCTGCTTTTTATGTTTTACTGTATAGCTTTGAGAGCTGTGCTTTAGTGCAGACTTCCCATCTTGCTTTATAGTTGTCATTTTTCTGAAATACAACAGTGAATGAGCTCCATGTGTTCAGATGTTTTCAGTAGGTTAATATAGGCTGTTGATACATGTGCTACTTAACACTAGGCTGTCATCATAATCATCATCCTTTGTTCCTAATACATTGTTCCACTTGACTGTTTGCCATCTCCTCTCCAAACTCCCTGTGACTTTCCATCTTCCTCCTCCTCCTCTTCTTCTCTGATGTGCCTCATTTCCAGACCATCTCGCTCTCATGATTGAGTTGCTCGGTAAAATCCCCCGACACTATGCTCTGAGTGGAAAATACTCACAGGAATACTTCACCAAGAGAGGTACGCCAGCACCTCTGTCTTTGGCTCACTCTGGGAAAGGTGGACAAGGAGGGTCAAGGGAGGAGGTCAACTTCAGTCAGCACAATCAAACGGTTTTGTGCAGGCCCGTCATCAAAGCAAGAAACCAATAAATGTCAGCCTCTTTGAACCACTGATCACGATTCAAGTGTTGTTCTGCCAAAGACTGCCTGGCAGAGCCTTGTACACTGCCTTTAGACATTTTGGCTAGGTGCTTGATGCTGTATTGTCCCTGCTGAGGAGATTCAGAATGACCCTTTTCCTCTGCATGGAGTCCACTGCGCAACAACAGTGTTTTTATAAATGTAATTTAATCATTTAATGAAACCAATCACAGGAGGCAAAAAGGGCAAGAACCCTTTACTTTTATACGTCAGTGTGTTCATGTCAGAATATAAACTTTAAATGTACTCAAAGTATACGTGTTTACAGAAATATGATAATTAATGTAAGATGGTTTTAATTAAGGATGTCTATAAGGAATTAACTGTCAGTAAACCTTTTAAGGTCCCTGAGTGGGAGTTGTTTTGTTGATATGTACCAAGGTTACTGCAAATGTTAAGACCTCTGTTACAGCTACGGATGAAATGACAGCGAAGTTGATGAATAATTAACACGAAGTACAAAAACATGATTTTCATTATCTGGGCCTGTCTTGTCAGTCTAGTTGTAGGGTGAATTTGTGGTGGGAATTGTTTTTGTTCTGAAAAACTTTAGTGGAAAAAACCCCAAACTGAACAATAAAAAGAGCTAAAGGTTAATGAACCTTACTGCTCTGTTTTATAACTTTCTAACTTCTGGTTTTACACCTCGTCCTCTGCCAACAGTGAGGCTGGTGTGTGTGACGTCACCCAGGCCTCTCTCTCCCTCTGCCCTCCACCCACACACCCAGAGTGGGCCTGTGACTGGGTCCACTGTCTGATGAATCTGTTTGTCTTGTCTGTCTTTTTTCTCGCAACTGTCTGCTGTATAGACCATATAGCACTGATCATTGAGCTGCTGGGGAGTGTCCCACGCAAACTCATAATGTCCGGCAAATATTCCAAGGATTTTTTCACCAAGAAAGGTAAAACGAAAGCTTTACTGTCAAGATTCGAGTGAGAGTTACTGACTGTGCTTTGGAATATTCCCTACTTGAATCCCAATTGCTGCTTATTCATACATTTGAATGTACATGTAAAAATGTCTCCAGTGGATATTACAGTTCAAAAGAACAGGCCTTCTTTAAAAAGCAATTACAAGGTAACTATTTAATCAGTCATTTGTCCGATTAAGACTGTGGCTGTATCCCAATTCAGGGTCTGCAGCCTTCAAGTACGCAGCCTCAACGATCCTCAAGGGCCTCGTACTTAAAGACCGCTAAGGCTGGAAGTGCGAGGCTTGTGAAATGGGACGGTCTAGCCTCCGTTGCGCTGCCCAGGTTGCCTAGCAACCATGATACTAACAGCTAGAAACGTTTCATAAAGCTTTGTTTGACAGAAATGAAGGAGAAAATCATTTGTTCATTTGTTTGTTTCTACATGAGCTTTGATCATTCTCTGATTAAGCTCAGCTATTGAACGGCGTATATTTTAAAGTAAAGGCTTTAAAACCAAGTTAGTACAAACGTCACTAATGTCACATAACTTTGCCGACATGTGGCCAACAGGAATGTTTTAATGTCCTTCGTTATTAAACATTTGCACATAAATAAGTGACCAAATATTCAGTACTTAAAGTTTACTCTTCGGGCGCCCCTCATCCGCCGTTTTTTTTTTTTTGGCAAAATTATCCACACCCACCGCCGCGCTATGCATTCTGGGATATGTTGGGCCACGAAGTCTACACCGCCACGTCCTTAAAATTCAGGGAAATGAAGGACGCATTTGAGGGCCGCATTTTGAGCAGCCTTTGAATTGGGACAGCCTTCGTCGCGTCGCTGTGACGTAATCGGCCTTAAAATGCGGCCTTTAAGGCTGCAGACCCTGAATTGGGATACAGCCTGTATGTGGAGTTTTGCACACATGACTGCACTTGAAGTGAAGTTTAAAATGGGGAAGTTGTTGTACTCTGTAGCGGTGTGGTTCTGATGCAGTGCTGTCTGTCTGCAGGTGATTTGAAACACATCACTAAGTTGAAGCCGTGGGGACTGCTGGAGGTGCTGATTGACAAATACGAGTGGCCCCGTGAAGAAGCAGAGTGCTTCACTGACTTCCTCCTTCCCATGCTGGAGCTTATTCCAGAGAAAAGAGCCACGGCGGCAGAGTGCTTGCGCCACCCCTGGCTCGCCCTCTAGTGGACACCTCCAGCTATCGAACCTCCCTACCCTTCCACTTCCTCCAGAGACTGCAACAGATCACTTTCCAGTTTGGGCATATCAGATGGATATTTATTTTTCTTTCTTCTTTTTTTGGTTAGATGTTTTGAATTTATGTTCTTGTTTTTGAGCTAATGCTTCTGTGTACGTTTGCTTTGAATTAGTTGGTTCTCAGTGTGATGTCAGGAATCCAGTGGATTTTTTTTTTATTACTTTGTGCTCATGTTGGCTCCAACTGCTGTGCTCCGTTCACCCTCCTAAGGAAGTCTGTCATTGTACTGCTAGTGACTCATCCTTGTTTGTTACACTCCTGCACTAAAACCTGAACAAACCAAGGATATGTAGCCTTTATTGGTCATTTTTATTCCCTAAAACTCTTTTCTCCACATCTTTTCAGTAGTGACTTAAAAAAGAAAAAGAAAAAAAAAAGCAAATCTCATTCAACATTTGAAACACGTTTTGTATTTGTAATGAAGGTTTTAGGAAGTTTCACACTGGGCTGACATGTACACTGACTTTGGGTAACTTTCATTTCATGCATTTCTTCAGGCAGGGTCACTGTTTGATTAAAGTAGGTTATGTTTAGCCATATCGATTCCGTTGTCACCTGGTATTTAGTATCCTTAGTTAATTATAATAGGGATCTTTCATTTTCATGGGAGGCTGGTATTCTCATCCACCTATTACAATTCAGGTATATAGTATTTTAAAGGTTTCAACAAGACAACATGTTAAGAAGCCCAATCTTAAGGAGAAAAAAAAAGTGAAAATAAACTGTATATATCTGTACCAAAGAGTTTGCCTTGATGTATATTACAGTTATGTACAGTTTTTAACAAATCTTATATCTTAGCTAAAATTGTTTAGCTGGGTAGCTGTGTTTTAATAAAGCGTATGGAAGGTGTGTTTGAGATCAGTTGTATGTGTGGTCAACTGTTCAATAATGTCACTGTTTTTACCATAGAAATGGTGAGATCTGATATTATGTCATGGTGTCCCAAAAAGATCATAAGTAACCTATGTTATCTGTCGAAACCTATGGGGGGAAAAACAAACTTACATTGGTGTCAGATTCAAGAACATAAACTGTGTGTGAGTTGTCGACTTACAAAGCTGTGCAACACACCATACAATAAAACAGATCTTCATACAATACATGATTTTGGTGGGCTTGTTTATTGGGTATTGTGAAATATAGTAATATAAGGAAGCACAAAATCTTATTAATCAAAACCACAGTAAACATTAGAAGGCAAGAGAGGTGAAAACCCAAAGTGCATCATCGTATTTCACACTGGCTCTGAAGGTCTGTGGATTCAATCAGGGGTTTTCTGTAAAAGAGAAACAAAAGAAAAAATTATGTTTGTGGACACCACGGCTGAAATGGTTTGACCATTTGCAGAGAAGCGACTGGATATGTTGGACGCGGGATGTTGAACATGGATCTACCAGGCAGGAGGTAAAGGGGAAGAGCACACAGAAAATTAATCAATGTAGCAGAGGAGGATATGGAGAGAGTTGGTGTAACAGAGAAGAAAGCTAGGGATCAGGTGAGGTGGAGGAAAATGATTTTCTGTGGGTAAGCCCTAAAGGGAGCAGATTTAACAAGAAAAAGATTTAATGGACTTCAGCCACTGGGCAAATTATGGCAACAAATAACTAAAACTGCTCATTTGATAAAGTTTATGGATAAAACTTTTTAACCTAATTACTAATTTGTTGAAGGCCAACTTGAATAACTGAGCGAGTGCCAGAAGCTGTAGCAGTTTGCAGATCTGGAGCAACTGGGTGTTTAACAAAGAGAAAAGATATCTACAAGGAATTGTTGCTTTACAAGACCAATGTGATGGTGTGACCTACATGCACTGCTCAGAGAAACTACAAATAATCCCAAGAGCTATATCTCAGATTCTACAGGCCTAAGTTAGCAAGCTAAATGTTAAAGTTCATGACAGTACATTTAAGAAAGGATCGTCAGAAGCAAGCCTGTGCTCTCTAAAAAGAACATGGCAGCACAACTTAGCTTCGAAAAGTTGCATCTGAACTAATCACAAGACGTCTGGCACAATGTCCTGTCTACAGATTAGACCAAAGTGAAGATATTTGGTGGTTCATAAAAACCCAAACATGGCATGTCTGCACAAACACCTCATACCAACTGTAAAGCACGGCGGTGGATCTGTCTGACAGCTGAAGCTTGGCCGAAAATGGGTCATTCAACGTGACAAGAATCCCAAGCACAGCAGCAAATCTACAAGAAAACAGCTGTAATGGCAAACTGAAAGTCCGGACCTCAACCTGACTCAAATACTGTGGTGGGATTTCTTGAGATGTGTACAATTAAATGGCTGCAATGAACTGAAGTGCAATTTTCGTAAACAAGAGTGGGTCAAAATTCCTCCACAGACACATGAGAGACTCATATAGTCAAACTGAAAACAACTTCAAGTAATTCTGCTAAAGGTGCTTCTACAAGATACTGAAACATGGGGTGCACTTAGTTTTTCACGGGCCTGCAAAGAGTCCTGTGGTAACTTTCTTTTTCACACGACTGTATATAAAAAACTGCAGAAAAATCTCCAATCTTGGATACGTTTCTTAAGGTGAAGCAATTTTTTCTAATGATAGCTCAAGCCTTAACAGAGAGCAGGCATGCACAACAGCAGGACCTTGTAGCAAGCCAGTCTGAAAGGAATGTGGCTGTTTTATATGTCACACATTATACTTGTGCTATGCCAGCTATGACACATTCAAATATTTGTTTCTATACCCAGCATTCAGTCTGCATACCACCCCACAGCCCTCACCTGCTCCCTCCAGCTCAAAGTCATCTGGCAGAAGTTTGTCCTGCCGGTTGCCGAGTGTGAAGGACAGCAATGCCAGGAGCATGGCGTCCAGAATGCTGATGATGGCCAGGATGTAGGCCCAGCGCACCGTACAGTTTCCCAGCGTGTACTTATCTGTCCTCTGGCCGCACATCCTCTTCACCTCTGGAGAGTCCCAACCATCTGGGTAAATCATGCAGCCCATCACCATCAACACACCTGCGGGGGAAGGACATGGAAATGGCAGAGCCATGTAATAATTACCTCTTGTGTGCTCTTACTTTGATAAATTATTATAATCTGGTGCTCTGGAGCCCCGAGTGCATGATAAGACATGATGTACCTCCATAAAGTGCCAAAGTTTTTATTTATTTATGGCTCAGCAAGGCAGATGATGCTCTGTGGAGCCATTTGCACGATGTACCGTTATGAAAGTTCTTAAATCTTAAATGCTGTTCTCCCCGTAACGTCTCCTCTGGGCTTCCTCAAAAGCTACTTACAGTAGAATGTGAGTTTGCAGATACATGCCCATGAAGTTTTACAGGCTTTTATCGTGGCTAGTTTTCCTGGCCCTCGTACGCTTTCAGGTGCAAATTTAGATCAGTTAACGACACGGCAACACCTGATCTTGTTACAGGTAACTGATCTGCTGTCGAAGGTGTCAGAGTCTGGGCTGAAACAGGATTCCTTATTGGCCATGGCGAAGAACAACCTGCACAACAAACGCACATCACACCTGAAACTGGAGAGGTGAGAAGTCGACCCGTGACGGGACGAGCTCATTGTTTCACACCTGACTTACAAGAGAAGCACAGGTCTCATGGCTCCTTTACAGCTGCCTCTTTAGTTTGAGTTCTGGTATTGAGGTGGTGAAATATTTGGGCTATCACTTAAGAATAGTTATAATAAAACCGATGAACTGAACTTCATCAGACTTCTATTTAAACTGGTAATTTATGGTCACAAGAACCTTTGTTGACGTTGTCATTGTCTGTTTCCGTTGTATTAACAGATCCACCAGGTGATGCATCAATATTATTCACTGTGACACTGTGACATTTTAGGATTTAATTTGAACAAAAAACGTTTATGTACTAAAGTTTGGTCTTAAAAGAGAACTACAGCCAGGTGCATAGTTTGTAGGATGAAGATGAGATGTGTACAGTTTGTCCTCTCATTTTAAATCAAAAGATCAGCATATTTGAAGAGCAGACTCTCAGCTTTAATTCAAGGGGTTTAATTTTTTCTTTTTCTTTTGCATGAACTGTTTTTTATACTCAATCCCCCATTTACAGAAACTGCCCACGAAAGTGCTTGTCAGTCAATTCTCCAATTATTTTGACAACTGACTGACAAGCACTTTCATGGCCAGGTGAGACCCGTTCCCAAATGAAGCAGACATAATGTCTGAAGCTGACTCAAAGTGTTGAATCTATATTATATAGCTTTTATTGTAATTTTAAACATAAAGACTGAAGAAGGCCATCCTTAGGCTTAAAAAAAACATCTATAATAAACAATGTATCAACAATCTGATACTTTCTTAAACTCAACAACATCAAAAGGCCTGAAAGACCTCAGACGAGAACTAAAGTGGACGATGACAGAATTATTTCCATGGTTAAGAAAAACAACTTCCCAACATCTGACCAAGTCAGGCTGTCTTTTGAGAAGGTAGGTGGGCCATTGTCAAAGTCTACCATCAAGAGCACAAACCACTGGTTACACTCAAGAACAATAAAGCCACTTGGCAGTAAGGATCCAAGTAAACATCTATAATGACTCAAAGCATACTGAAAAACCAAGCCAAGAGTTACGCAAGGCAAAGAAATGTGATATTCTTCAGCCAAATCAGTCACTGGATCACAACCCACAAAGAATGCTTTTCAGTTTCTGAAGACGAAACTGAACGCAGAGAGACCCACAAACAAGCAGCAGCTGAAGGTCAGTAAAGGTCTGGCAGAGCACCTCAAGGGAGGATTTAGTGACATCCGTGTCAGTCACTGACTACAAAGGATTTTCATCCAAGAATTAAAAAACAAAAATGCATTGGTTTGTCCATTTCATTTTTTCAGCTACGAAAAATGTTGGAATATGTTTATGAACGGCTGTAATACTTTTAATAAGCCCCTTGAATTAAAGATCAAAGTCTGCACTCTGTCACATCTGGACTGTTTAAAATCAGCTTTAAATGTCTGCTGTATTTTTCTTTTTAGCTGATCTTAGAGTTTAGTGAGTTTAGTGAGTTTAGTGAGTTTAGTGTTCGTTTTTCACTGCAAACTATAAAAAGGCAAAAGCTAAAAATTATCTTTGGTTACTGCCTAATGAATCATCGCATAGTGTTATGAACAATTACCCATACAAACAAACAAACAAACAAACAAACAAACAAACAAACAAACAAACAAACAAACAAACAAACAAACAAACAAACAAACAAAACATCTTAAAGATAAAGGTGAAACCAGTTTTATGATTACTTACACTGCTCATACTTTTTAATGTAATTCGTAATCTGTCTGTTTATAGGTGTCAAATAAACGTAGAAAAGCTAATTTATACTAATAATCTGCCAACTGCAGTTGAGTAAAGGGAACAACAACGTTACAACCAACCCTCTTCGCTTTGTCCCTCACCTGAGGCCAGCTGCATCCATGCACAGATCTTGTAGACGTTTCCAGCGTTGCAGAAGAAGAACAAACTGAAGCCGACCATGGTGCCCACAATCAGCAGCATGGAGGTCCCAACGAAGAACATGGCAGTCCTGAAGGCCGGTGAGGGGATGGAGGCGAAGTCCAGCACGCTGCCCTTGCAGATGAGCTCCGAGGTCAGCGCGTTGCCGATGCAGTAGTGAAAGAGGCCAAAGTAGCCGGCCTGCGGGGTGTTGACGCTGTCCCCGATCCAGTAGGGCTGGATGAAGACCACCATGGTGATGATGACGAAGCAGATGGTAAACACAGCCCACAGTACGCCGATGGCTCGCGAGTTCCTCACATAGTTGGTGTGGTAGATTTTGGCAGCTTCCTGCGCTGGAAGGAGGTCCATGTCCGCGAAAAGTTTGTGTCGGCCTTTTGAAAGAAAGCAGCTCTGGTTTGTTTGTAGAGCTGGAAGGATAAACGCACACAGACACACACGGCTCGTTCTGTGGACTGCCTGAGTATTCAGCACCCTGGAGAGCACCAAAGCTCCCTAATTAATGACGTTTCTCTGATGTCACAGATTGACAGCTACCTGATAAGGCTTGGTGTGAAGACACAGTGTTACCCGCAAGTAACTGAAAATAATTTACTGTAAATTAACACAGCGCATTTGAATGAACTGCATTACAGGGCTGCGTGCTACAGCTAATTAATTCATTTCATGCAGGCAAGAACAGGCGAGGTTAAAATAAACAACAGTTATTATTACACAGCCAGGAAACTCATCCAGTGTTTATCCTGAACACTGCTTCAAATATTAGTATCAAGGCAATCGATTTGTCACACTATACGTTTTTATTTACATAAAGCCTGATTTTAACACTCTAATCCTTTTCTATAATTCTATTTTCTGAAAGTAAACAGCTACTTGTGTTGCCCAAAGTGCAACCACAGGTAAATATAATCAGTAAACACTCTTTTTTTTAAACTGTTACATTTTTACGGTTTTAATTTTCTACCAACTCCCCATTCCCTCAGTTTCCTTAAATGTCATAATCTGATATTTAACGAGCTTTAGAAACTCATGAATACGGAGCCAGAACGAATAAGGTTTGCTGAAATTTGCGGCTGATGCGCAGGAAGCTTCAAATAAAGGTTTACTGATATTAAATTCAATATTGTTCCAGCTGAGTCATCTTATTGGAGTTCTGCTTATCTGGAAGCGAGTGCCAGCGACAGGAACACAATAAGTATTTTATTTTGATGAATTATAATAAAAGGGGGGGGGGGGGGCAGCTTGGTTGGGTTGTGGCTTTCGATTGTCGCTGAGGATGTTGAGAGTTCAGCTGCAGTAAAGACACAAATGTGGAAACACAAGCGGATGCGCTTCAAATTTCATAGCCCACTAATTTTTGCACAAAAACAAACAAACAAAAAAAACCAGGCTTCTCTGTGAGGCTCGATGCCAAAGCGGAGATCTAATTAACGCTGATGAGTCCAGCTTTTTCTAGATAATGGTCTCTGTCACTTGGTACTTTTCCTTTTTAAAAGAAACGTCCCCTCTGTGGGCTGAAAACCCAGCTGCAGTAATATAGCACACAAGTGAACCTCATTTGCAGGCTCCCTCGCTCTCTCTTAAAAAAATCTATCACTTCCAACTAGTGGCCACATTCAGTGTGAGATAACAACTACGGCCCCAGGCTGACAGGAGCAGCCGGACAGAGCGTGCCACCATCTGTGCTCTTCACCCACTAGTCAGTGTCGGTAACAAGGTGCTTGAGGGCCTCCTCCGTGACACTGTGCCATGTGTAGTGAAGCAGCATTCAGGGATGAGTGGTTGTCCTGCCTTCCCGGGGGATCCCTGATGGCTCCCTGCAGCTCGGGATGGACACTCGGTTGGTTGAGGGTAGTGGAGAGGAAAACACCCGCTCTGCCTGAGAGACAGGCGCAAAGATGGATGATATGGAAAGTAGACATCACAGTTTAGATAAAAAAAGACCAATCAAAACCAGTCTCGGGAATAGAACCGTGGGGGATCTCTGAGCGCTGCTCTAATGAGGTGTAATCTCTTGATATATGTGACAGCCCGTGAAGGCCGTCTTGTCAAGATTTCAGGAAGCTGTCTGTATTTTCAGTGACTCATTGAAGAAGATATGTGCACAGAAAAAAAAAAAGATAGACTGTTCCAAACATGTTGCACACACATTTATCTCACACTTAAATTTTATTTATCCATCAGGGGCCAAGGCAAGGCAGCAGGTCACGAAAGGAAGCAAGTACACACATAAAAAAGCAATCCAATAATAAAACTTTTACAGCTCTAATAAAACCAAACTTTCCTCTGACGACATGTCAAAATATCAGAAGCTCATTCAGCACTTTGCATTCACTTCTTCATTTATAAAAATTCAAATAATGAAAACTTAGGGATCTGAGGTGGATAACAAATACTTTCTGAAGCCCTATAACCACAAGATATAACCATCAGCAGTAGGAAGACTGTGTTTGACTGTCTCACCATTTCCTCACCTCACTACAAACTCAAGAACACCCATCTGCAGCTTTAGAGCCGTCACCTGCTCCTGACCATGAATTAAAGCAACACTTCGCTGCCTGTTGGCTGAGGAGAATGAAGCATTGTTTGCCCAGGCTTTTCAGTCCTCTAAGTGTCTGTCACCCTTAAAGTTTTGAGCTCCTTTCATTCTCAGGGGCATGAAAAGACAAAGCAGAGGATCTTTGTCTTGGTTAAAGAATTTATCTTTGTGACTGAAAGTGATTTGGCAAATGTCTGGCACGTCTGAAGATGATGACACAAGATGTAAAAAAAAAAAAGATAAAAAAGGAAAATAAATTAAAAAAAAGACCCAAAATAAACTAATCAGAAGACACCATGGAAACAAATTAGGATTTGAATCTTATCTGCAGCTGCACTTCTGATTGTGAAATTAAATGCCAGTGAATTATAGCGCTGAAATACACAGCTCAAATAAAATGAAATGTAAAACAAAATCAGTTAATCTTCAGCGATATCGATCTGTCCGGTTGGGATGCATGACTGGACACAGTGTAAATCGCATTTGCTTGTTTAACTGCAAATTAAAGTGACAACAGGTGCCCTGGAGAGGCAACAACAAGACAACTCCCGAAAAGGTGTTGCAGGTTGCAGCCACAGACCTTATCCCTCTTGACTGACTTGTCTCTAGTTTGGCTGCTTATTAGTCTCCTTGTCACCACTGGTAGTATGGGATGGTACCTGCAGCCCATTTAGGTTTTACAGACCGTCACAACAAGGTTTGTTATGTCTCCCAGAACAGTCTCGAGAATGTGGAGGAGATACTAGGAGTCAGGCTGTTACCTGAGTGAGAGTTGGGCCACAAAAGCTGGGCAACAGAAGGGCATCAACCCTGCAGCAGGACTGGTATCTGCTCCTTTCTGAGTGGAACAGGAGGAGGAGGTCTGGCTGAGCCCTACAAAACGACTGTGGCATTAGGTCCTGATGTCCTTCTGTAGGACCTGTGCTCACAGCTCAGTGCCGTGCAGCTTTATTGGCACCCAGTCTCTCCACAGATTAGAACAAGTTCATAGTGAGCACATGTGGGAGATATGTAAGAGTCTGGAAATGCCATTGTGAATGTTATGCTGCCTGCAACATCATCCAGCATGATGAGTTCGACAGTGGGTCAGTGATGGTCTGAGAGCCAGTGTCCTTATGCTGCTGCAGTGTGCAGTGGGTTCCTTCTGCTGCAAGATAAAGCCTGGCCTCATGTGGCCAGAGTATGTAGTCAGTTCCTGGATGATGAAGACACTGATGCCACTGAATCCAAGTGAGATCCTCTTGAATGTTATGCATTGGTGGATTTAAGGCTGGCAAATAATGCTATAGACAGCCCAGCTCAATAATCCATCCAGGTGTGGAAGGAGTTGCGTTGAAAACTGCGGAGAAAAATGTTGAGTCAAAATGGAGTTAACAACTTTGTTTTGTCATTAAAATGATAAAGTTTTTCCATTTTTTAATTTAATTTTTACTTGGCACACATACATATATGTTATAGTCTGACATTAATTTATTATGTTAAGAGATTTTTCTCCTCAGATCAAAGCAGAAGCCTTTTATTTTGGAGCATTTGATAAAGATATTTGTTTTCTAATCTATGTAGAAATGTATACGCTGAAAAAACCATCATAATAAATTCTTCTAGTGTGGGTGCAATTGATTTTCTTACTCTTACAACACATCACAATCATTTTTAATGAGCAAAACAACAATTTGTGTTACAATAATAGGTGCTAGCGCTGTAATATATTGTGTTAAATTGGTGATGAAATCTGAATTTTTAAAACAAAATGCTCATTTACTCCTATGCCGATTCACACACTCTTAGAGTTCTTTTAAATAGAGTTTCTGTGTACCTCATACAACAGATTATGCTGCAAATCATCACTTGCGAAGACATTTTGATAAACTGCATCGTGTAAATTTAAAAACGGAAACATTTCATTTCCAAAACTCAGGCCAGTTCGTTCAAGGATCCCTCAAAACAAAACTGCGGCGTGACTTTAGATTAGGGAAAAACAATACAACTTTTTCCAAAGCTCCTGGAAGCTCATTATTATAAAGAGGAAACACTTTTCAATCTCCGTGACTCCTCCTGAAGCCGTCTGTCAGGTTAAAGGGAGTAACTGACTCCTTGATAGTGAAGTGATGAGGAGGAGACCCTGGTGGAGAGAACTAGGATTTTTATCATTAATTTACTTATTACCAGCACTTATGACACTAACATTTGAAAAAGTAATATAATTAAACTTTTTTCACTCATCTACACAAAATAAACAATTACAGAAAATAAGCAATTTCAAGGCTGATTGTTTAGTGTTGATTATTTTGTTATTGGAAAGCGTTATTGTTTTTCTGTTATGTTCTGTTTCCCTCATGACACCGTTTTTAGATGCAGGCGGCCACATTTGGCACAAATGTTCTAAAAAATAAGCTTTCAGCACCAAACAGCAGACAGCTAGAAACTTTGAAAATATTGGTGTGTGCCTCCAGGAAACAACAGCTGCTTGAACAAGTTTGTCCTCTACTTAAGAAGATAAGTGGATCATACAACAACACAGTTTACTACGCTACATAAAACCCAAATATATAGTGTGGTAATTTAAAAAAGGACAATGATGGGAAATCATTTCATAAATAATTAGTGTTAGGAGTTTTGCTTTTTAAATTTGGTTGCCTCTCCAACAGCTTATAAATGCCAGGAATCCAAACACAGGGGTATCAAACATAAGGCCCGGGGACCAGAATCCACCCGAAACACACTCCAACTAGATGGTTTTGGTAATTTTTAAAAAAAAAATTTTATTAGTCCTTTATTTATCCAGGTAAAAAATCTCATTGAGATTAAAAATCTCATTTCCAAGAGAGACCTGGCATCATGGCAACAAAAGTCACATACCACATAGGTATATAACATGTGAAGGAATGCATAGATTTTCAACTTAAATGACAGAAAAGTTCCTGTTTTCCACTATTTACAGAGAGACCACAATAACGCAGTGAAACAAGTAAAGCTTTATAACTACAGGGAAGTTTGGTCAATGCAGAACTTTGTAATTTTTCATCTTTATGATGCCGTTTCACTGGTCCCGCCCACGTGAGATCAAAGTGAGCTGAATGTCTCCCGTGGTGTAAAATGAGTTTGACGTCCTTGCTCTAAACATATGTGCAACCCACAAACAACTAAATACTTACAGATTTTAAAAAAAACATACTGTGACATATTGTGTATACAGTCAGCATTTGGCTCATTTTTGCAGACAACTGAGTTGCTGCCCTTGTTAAACGATGCCAGAGATTTTTCAGAGGGCTCAGAAAAACGCTGCAGGTTGTCATTGCTGTAGGAATTAATGTGTATGAATGGCTTCAGTCACAAGCCATTAAACCTCCTCCGGTCCTTTGTAAATGGGCAAGTTCTACTATCTTGGTTCATCATATTTCTCCTCATAATCCAATATAAGGTGTGTGAGCTGTTGTAAAATGGCCTGTGGCACTTCTAATAACCTCGGCAGCTTTATTACGTTTATGGCCAACTTTCATCAAATGAGCGACATGCTTATTCCTTGATGTGATTAAAGTCTGCTGGTGTGACATAGAGAAGAGTGCGTCATAATGTTTTCTGGAAAACCTGCCAGATATTCTGTCATCATCATTTTTTTCACTATAACGCTGTTAATGTTGTATGTGTCATCTTCCGGTTTCTGACTGTAAGAAAAAAGAGACTTTTTCTTTCTTTTTCTTTCTTTTTCTTGACAAACAACCAGTTTTCACCACACTCCACTAGCTGTCTATGCCAGTGCCAATTAAATATGAAGATGATTTCATCTGAATATTAAACTCGGGCCCTGTTTTTTTTTTATGACTAGCCCAGAGGAAAGTGCAGCCCATTGATGCTGGTTGGGGGAGAATAATAAGACGGTCTTCTACTTAGTATTCAGTTTAATAAACCTCTTCAATCAGTATGCTGCGGGGTTGTTATAGAAGACTAGCCAGTCTCTGAGTGCATTTCTAGTTTCCCTTACTTCCCTCATTTTAATATCTCTGAGGTTGTGAGTACAGTAATATCCTTCTAAACACCTCCTTCTGTTGTATCAGTCGCCCTGACCCTGCTCTAGCGTGCCTTTGTTTCTTTGCAGGCACACTGTTTAAAATAACGAGCCGTGTGAGTTTAGTGCAGGTGCTGTAACGGTTGCAGCTCTGCCCACAACAAGAGATGGAACAGTCGCATTTTTTTGAGTTTCGCTCACAGCAACAGCTCGTGTTCAGGAAACAACCCAAATGTTATCCTCTCCTCCCTGACGCCTGACCCCTCCATTAATGTTTTCTTTCCTTCATTACGCCACGGATGCTCGTCCAGCCGGCTCTGAGGCCAATCTTCTTTTATCCCTTCTCTGTAGAGTCGGCATGACTTGGCAGCAGAAAGCAGGAGCTGATCCAGACCTCGGTTAGACACATCTTGTTATTTCAAACAGAGAAAAGAGCAAATTTTTTTCTCCACACCGCCCAAACGACCCCGCATCACTACCTTTGGGTTAACTGAGGCATCGGCTATGGTTACAGCTCTTGGAATGTGTGTCTGGCGTCACAGTAATGAGATTTTTTTTCTATGCCCAAACACTACAAACAGACTGCCATTGTGCACAAAGAGAATAAATAAAAGCACAGAAAATGACTGAAAGTGATTAATCTTTGATGAAAACCCCCCAAAAACCTTTATTATCAGTGTCCAACAGGGGGCAGTATGCCATTAAGTGTTTTGACTGAAGTGAGTCAGCTTACTTATTACAGTCTATGCACAGAGGATTGATTAAGAGTGCAATGCTCCCCCCCATATGTCCACCCGAACAAACAGCCAGACAAGGAACAGACTGTCCTCACTGTTCACACATTTGCATTTACATACAGGGCTTTTACACAAAAAAGAACAGCTCCATATAGATCATACCTTCCTCCCAGAGGAGGGTATTCCTGTGCCATCTTTTGATCTTGAATCCAAGAGTATTTTAAACAAATCCTTTGGGGTTTGTTGTTTTTTGAAGGGAAGTGGCTTCTGAAAACTTCTAAGCTGATGTATTAATTTACAGAATCTTCACTCACACTGGTTTTCATTTGATATGAAAACAAAAACTTCACCAGGAAATCCACAGCTGCATTTTTCACTCTTTGACTTGTCAGTGTGTTTATTCCTGCAGATGCCCTTCTTTGTCTCCAAGCCCAATGTGTGTGTGTGTGCACATGATATCAAGTCTGTGATGGGGTTATCATTCAGTCCTCCTGACAGGTTAAATCCCCGTGAAAACACTGTTATTGGCGCCGCGACACCGGCTTCTCCTGCCAGCACGCACACTCTGCATGAGATATCAGGTAGGGGTGCAGTTATGCAAGGACATGCGTGACAACAAGGCACATTTATCTCAGGGGGCGAATCTCATTGATATTCTTTCTTTTCAAATCTCCTCTGCTTGACTCGGCAGTGTGCAAAGAACCAAACCTCTGAACTTTGATTGTGTATGTGTGTGTATAATATCAGAGGCCCTCAAAAGATTAAAGAAAACACACCTATATTTCAGTCGTGATGTGGAGATGTGGAGTGCCCTTTTTGAAATGTCACCATCAATACGTCTGTCAAGTGGCCCAAACAGAGGAGAGGGGACGTATGTTGTCCGTGTTTGCCTGCAGGTGCTTATTTGTGTGTGTCTTTTATAGATGTGTTCACTTTTAGACACGAGTGCCTGTTTCAGTCAGTGTGTGTGTGACTGACGCTTCAGTCGTTATGCAACCTTGTAGAAGAAGTAATAAGAAGCAGAACCCCGCCCCGACATTAAAAGTTTGGCGAGGCGGTGCTGCAAAAGCTGTGGGGAAATTCTTGCTGTTAATTGGACTGTGAAGGATTTTACTGCAGATTCAGCTCACTCTCCGTGTCACTCTTCTTCTCTGCAAGTTCACCCCATGGCTCGTTTAAAAAAAAGAAAAGAAGCATGCTCGCTTACAGGATGTTTACTGTTTCTGTTTCTCTCTGACGGTGTTCTCTCCTCATTGAAATATTCACAGAATACAGTTTTTGCTGTCACAGTGCTGTTGTAAGGAGAAAGCAGCAAGCAGCTCCGGATATGTTGCTGTGATTTATGGGAATAATTTGACTTTCTTTTTCCTGCTCTGTAGCCTGTGATAAATGTAACACGCAGGGGATTAGTTTATCTAAGCACAGAGATTAGAACAGCTACACCGACTCCGTCCAACGATTGCAAAATCTTCCTTCCAAGCTCACTAATTGCTGCATTTAATCTTGTTTGTTTCATCATCTACTCTTTATTGATTTGTGTGGGTGAGAATGGTTTTGAGCCACTTTGTCATTTCTCCTGTGTGTATGTGCGTGCATGTGCTAAACTTGACTCTTTTGTAATAGACAGACATGAAAGTTAAGAATAATCTTCTCATCCAATTCTTGTCAACCATATTTTCAACAGCTCTAATTAAAAAAAGTGGTATACAATGTAAACAAAAACACAACATAAATGTTCTGCAAATCACTCGAACTCTATATTTAATTGAAAACAGTATAAAGACAGCATTACCATGTTTACATGGAAGCATTTTTCTTTAAAAGTCCTTTAGACTTGTCGGTGACATCTTTAATAAGGCTGTTTGATGCTTAGAATACGAAAAGAAAGAAAAAACACCTGGTGGAACATCTCAGAGGTAATTAAGTGAGATGGCAAACAGGTCAGTAGGCCAAACATGATTGGGTGATTATACCAGATTATGCAAGAAAAGCCGAGTCTTTTAGAAGTAATGACGAGGAAGGCTTCACCCCTCTCTGATTTGCCGAACGACTGTTTCAACAAACAGTTCTGCTATTTAAAGGTTACATTTTGCAACACAAAACTGCAAAGCAAATAAGGACTTTCATCACCCAGAGTAGATAATAACAAAACAAGATTCAGAGAACCTGGATAAATCTCTGCACACAAGGAACAAGACTGAAAACCAATAATGCGCCGCCAATACAGCACTGCATTAATAAAAAAACACTAATGTGCATTTCAAATGGCTACACAGCATCACGAAGCTTTTTCTTATTGATTTTGGCTTGCAAAGAAAACAACCCCTCGCTGTGCAAAACTCTTAAGCCCCCCCCCTCCATATCTTTATGTTTTGCTAGGAAAATGGGAAATATGTACAACGATTTATTGAAATGTCTAAACATACATGGAAACACAGAATATAAGACAAAAGCAGGGTTTGCACAATTCTAGCAATTCTAAGGAGGTAGAGCAGGTCACCTACTAATCGGAAGGTTGGTGGTTCGATCCCCATTTGCTCCTGTCTGTATGCCAGGAGTGTCGAACTCCAGGCTTCGAGGGCCGGTGCTCTGTAGGTTTTAGATGTCACCCTGGGTCAGCACACCTGAATCAAATGATTAGTTCATTACCAGCCCTCTGGAGAACTTCAAGACATGTTGAGGAGGTCATTTAGCCACTTTAATTAGCTGTGTTGGATCAAGGACAGAGCTAAAACCTGCAGCACTCGAGGCCTGGAGTTACCTACCCCCGGTTTACCATATAGCGTTTAACAAGCTTGAAAGTTAATATTTGGTATGACCACCTTTATTCTGCAACACAGCCTGAGCTCTCTTAGGTAAGCGTTCTCATAATTTCTTTAAGTAGTCTTCAGGTTCACTGAAGGACATTTAAAGCTCTTCTTCAGACGCCTTTTGTTCTGTTCTCTGTTAAGCTGATGTCGCACTGCTTAAGTACTGTTGAGGTCCTGATCTTTGTTGGATCTTAAGGACATGACTGTCAGACACTGTTCACCTGCTGTAGATATACACTTGTCTGTCTTCCTCAATTACTTAAGGACACCCTGCACACCATGCTGATATATCTGCAGCAAAGAGCTCTTTAAGAATCACCTTGTTGGTGCAATGATACAGTTTTATGCCTGCCAAACAGTGCTATCTTTGAGTTCATAAAGACGCAATTTAAAATTGGTTCTTTGCTAAGTTGTGTGCTATGTGTAAACAAAACACTGGTTTTGTCTCTAGAACGCCTGGAGAACTATTGCTCAGGACCAAAGGCTACAAGAAGGTCCGGCTCCTTGGGAAGTATAAAGAAATGAGGGGTAAATCGAGACTTTTGCGCAGCACCGTACAGAAACAAAAACCCAGCAGTCCATTTGAAGCAAGCGAGACAAAATCAAACCACCTTCTCCGTGTAGTACAACACTGCTCCGCAGTGGGTTCAGAATCGGCTGAAACAAAATACAAACAAAGGAGGCTCTGAACTGCTGATCCGCAGAAAAAGCTTCACTTTCAAAAACACAGCTGGTCTCAATTTCCACCAGTTTACAGAGCATTGTTAAAAGAAGCATTGATGCAGCACAGGGATAAACAGCCCTTTCCCAACGTTGTTGGAACGTGTTGCTGGCATCAGATTCAAAGTGACCCCTTCTGAAGTGGTTCTCTTTTTCTTTTTTTTAAACTAACACCACCAACAACAAGATTTCCTTTTTTATTATAGTATTTATATGAGATGTATTGTCATTGTATTCTATTTCAGATAAGTTAATGTATAAAACATACTATCATGCTACTACAACATTAGATTCAGCTGAAGCTGCACCGTACAGAGCTGCTTTGATATGATGCAACACTTTATGTTCTGCACCTTTTTTGCCCATTAGCAGCATGCTTCAATATGCAATGACTATGGAAAGCATGCTGATAGACTTAGTTCACATTCAAGAGTTCCACTGTGAACGCACACATACCAAAACCCTGCTGGCATTAACGTTCAGTGTGAGATGAGTGTATAGCATCTGTGCCTTGCTAGCTCATCTTCACACATTTGCAATACGGTTCCTCAGACGGATGTCATCCAAACAAACATTATTTGCATCGAATGCTGATGAAACAGTGACTGATGATGATGCCAGCTCATGTAAACGGCGATGACAGGATGTTGCTTCAAAGGGAAGTTTCTGCATATGCAAAGACATTTCTCATTCTCGCAACGTGTTCGCTTCACACACGGCATATTTGTGCATCTGCTAGAAGTTCCTTTCTCCCTCTCCCCCCTGCCCCCCTCGTCCTGTCCCATTGTAGTGATCAGAATTGTTGTCTGAGGGCTAAAAACTGACAGAGTTACTTTCACAAGTAGAGCATTACTGCCTTTGCTATAATGGTCCACTTGATTGTCATATTTGATTAAAACTTTATTAGGATTTTTTATTTCGGATTATTACAACCAACCTACTTGTTGTTCCTAGAGTATTTAAAAGTAGAATGGGAGGCAGAGCCTTCAGTTTTCAGGCCCCTCTTCTGTGGAACCAGCTTCCAGTTTGGATTCGGGAGACAGACACTATCTCTACTTTTAAGATTAGGCTTCAAACTTTCCTTTTTGCTAAAGCATATAGTTAGGGCTGGACCAGGTGACCCTGAATCCTCCCTTAGTTATGCTGCAATAGATGTAGGCTGCCGGGGGATTCCCATGATGCATTGAGTTTTTCCTTTCCAGTCACCTTTCTCACTCACTATGTATTAACAGACCTCTCTGTGTTGAATCATATCTGTTATTAATCTCTGTCTCTCTTCCACAGCATGTCTTTTATCCTGTCTTCCTTCTCTCACCCAAACCGGTCGCAGCAGATGGCCCCGCCCCTCCCTGAGCCTGGTTCTGCCGGAGGTTTCTTCCTGTTAAAAGGGAGTTTTTCCTTCCCACTGTCGCCAAAGTGCTGCTCATAGGGGGTCATATGATTGTTGGGTTTTTCTCTGTATCTATGAAGCGCCTTGAGGCGACTTTTGTTGTGATTTGGCGCTATATAAATAAAATTGAATTGAATTGAATAATGGATAAGACTGGGGGGTGGAAAAGGAGGGAAAAGTTGAGGAAAAGGATAATGGAAGGAGAGGACAGGGAGAGAAAAATAGAGGAGAAAAAGAGAGAATCTACAACAGGGAGGGCAAGTTTAAGACCTGAGCTGACACATAGACAAAGACAAACACGCACACACAGACACAAACATGTATTCCCACCCTCATGCACACAAACACTCACACAAACACTCAAGAGACACATAGAAATGGATTCCATACTCACACTCCTCATACACACTCTATACTCCCAGGTCCAGGCACCAATACCCCCCAGAGGGGCAATCAGCCCCCACACCGAGTAGATGGTCCCATTCACTCTGGGGTGGAAACAAGCAGACAGACCCGGTGCTTGCAGCAACAGAGCAGCCACCGGCCCAGACCCTGACCAGACGGCCAGCTCCTGCCAGACAGCAACTGGCATCAGCATGGACCCTCCCAAGAACCCTCAATGGGGGCACCGGCACCACATTGTTGGCTGAATGAATGAACAAGCCCTCCGAGTGCCCTATATGTACTTGTCATGAGAATGTCAGTAATGCGAGTGTCTAAGTTGTGGAGTAAAATTAAGACACAGACGGCCATGAGGGCACAGAGAAGGAGGCCCTCCCCTGCACCTCAGTGATGCACCTGCACCTGATGTGTGGTGGGATCATGGAAAACTACACCCACCCAACATTCTGTCAACTCCTGGACTAAATAAGACAATAGACTCCCAGGTTGCGTCCATCGATCTCCCGCCTGCAGAGTGGTCTCCTCAAGGGTAGAGAGCACCTGCAAAAGATGGTGAAAACCTCCCTGGCAGCTAAAGGGCCCTCCCTGTTCAACCAGTGCACTGAAGGCTTCTGGGCCTGGCCCCAGTGCATGCACCAACCTGCAACCCTGGCAACACAGCAGCCAGAACCCCAACTTGACTTGAAGTTTGCCTTGTGAGCTGATTTATTGCAGTATGTGGCAGCGGCTGAAGATGTGCAGAAACGCTGCTTTACCAT
This sequence comes from Neolamprologus brichardi, assembly GCF_056152115.1. NCBI lineage: Eukaryota > Metazoa > Chordata > Actinopteri > Cichliformes > Cichlidae > Neolamprologus > Neolamprologus brichardi. Next base: position 3,715,971 of record NC_142123.1, read on the forward strand.
ACAGGCTATCTGTTTATGGAGCTCAAAGAACTCTACCAGACACTTGTTGAAACAGAAAAAGATTTTCAGAGTCCCCCCCCCCCCCCCCCCTTTTTTTTTTTTAAAAACTCACAGGCAGTTACAGTGTACAGATGCTAAACACATGTGACACTGAACTCTATATGTGTGCGACATCTCAGAAGGTACAATGGCAACGTAAATGTGTTGACTCTGTAATCCCAGCCTAAGGGGACGACAATCAAATTTTGAACAATGTGAAGGACAAACTGTAAACATTGTGCGAATGAAGAAAAGCATTCGCTGTAAGTAAGCAATGAGTCCCTTTCACTTCATCGCCTCTTCGCTCATTTGATTGTGGAATACGACGGAGGCGAGCGAGCTGTCATTTCAGTGGAAGTTGTCAAGTGGCAGCTGCTGGTAGTAAGGAATAGCTCAAGGGACTGTTGACGTTAACGAGTCCACAGCAAGCCTGTACTGCTACCAGTACTTGCTGCTGATGAGTGCTTTATTTTTTTTTGGCCTGCCAGCAATGACTTCCTTGAGCCCCTTTGTGCACACATATGCCCATCAACTCTTAAAAATCATGTTGCTCCTGTAATGAGGAAAACCATAATGGCAGATCCTGCTCAGAGCATCCTCTGGCTGTGATTGTTGCACCAGAGGGTCTATGCATGGAGAGCAGGGGAGGAGGTCGCTTCAGCCGGCAAAGCAGGCTTTCCTCATTATCTAGATGTGAGAGCCACGAGGGCCGAATAACACCGAGGGTGGGGAGTCACATTAATCATGCTGTCACACAAAAACAGGTTCCACTCCAAAAACAGTTCACACCACTGCACGCTGCTGCAGTGCAAAAAGACAACAACCAGCCACAGTGGTGTTTAGTCTCGTACCACAGGACTCTTCAGATTTTTTTCTACTTAGCAAGCAGATCACTCTCGGTAATGTTCAGGGATGTGTGCAGGACTGTTAGTCCTCCTCTGGCTCAGCAGTGCTCCACTACACCTGCGTCTGATCTCTGTGTGGGAGGAATCCAGCTATTTCCCCTCAGTGAGCCATTGGTGGTTACCTGTTGTGAGCCTTACACAGCAACTGTTCACATATAACTCTTTCTGTGTAGTCATTCCCGGCCGTTCTGCACACAGTGCACAGGGAACAAGAGCAATAATTTGCATGAATATAGCTGTGAGAAAACACTGTGATAAAAGTCCCTCCCACCCACAGTGGAAAGCAAACTTTGATCAGGGTGCTAGAGAATAGTATCCCTGCCTCTTGGCGCTGCAGGGGCACGAGGCTACATGGGTGCAGCATTTGAGATTAGACTCAGCGCTTACTGAACAAATAGATGAGGAAAGGGCTCTGGGTGGGAGGCCCCTCGTTTCTCTCACTTTAAGTTGTAGCCCAGTCTGTGATGGTGCCACTGAAGGCAATTTTATTTTTATCAAACATCTAAATTATTCAGATTTTTGTTAAAGATGAACAGCCGCGCTTCCTTCACTTTGCATCCTGAAGCAGGCTGATAACAAGTGTGCTGCTGTGGCGCGACGACGCTGCGATGCAAAATGTAGATGATGCTGTGGACTATAATGCAGCAGATGATACATTTCTCCCAGGCTCCCAGCCTCCAAAGTAATTCAATTCATTTTATTTCATTGATTTCCACTGGACACAGTAACGTCTGCCGTGGATGCGGGCAGGCAGGAGTTTCTAACAATTCAGCCCCTGACAAGAAAAAGCAGCTTTGTGGACGATGACAAATAGTGACAAGTGTGTATGCGCATGTTTTATTGCACTTCTGTTTTTGTAAGATTCATTCTGAGATAGAAACCGTCTCTGCTCAATATTTCTTTGGGGCAGGTTTAGTTGTGTTTTGTATTGTAAGCAGCCTGTTTGAGGTTTGAGGGTCTTTTTATTTTAAGACAATGACAGACAATCCACCGGAGAGCCTTAAAAAACCAAAACTTGATGGGTAAATTGATCATTTGTGGTTGAATTTTTGCCCACATGAGATTTAGCATTTAAAGTACAATATTAACTCTCTTTTTAGCAACGTTTTAGGGTTTCGCCAATTCCTGGAAGACAGATCTTCCTCTCCAGAGGCCAAAACATCCATTATGTTCAATTGGCTGATGTTTCTGCAATCTGGAAGTAGGAAGGTGTTGTATGGGATAGCAAATGGCAAAAACGATGCAAAGAAGAGAGGCGAGAGTGAACCGAAATGATAAAAATGATGCTAAAAAAGTCTTTGGAGAAGAAGGGAACTGAAGAGTGGATTCATTTCTTTCAGGGATTGACGTCCTCACATATATAAGAAGGACACAAACTTGTGTGTTTATTTTTTTCTTTTTGAATTCTTTCATCAGAAAATAACAAGAAGCCGTCAGCTTTGTTTGTCTTTCTGGCATTTTAACTTTTGCAGCCTTTGAAGATATTAGGATTTTTTTTTTCATTGAGCCCTCTAACACGTCTGTTTCTGTCAAACTTTAGGCTGATAGGAGAGCTGCTCTCTTTTATTCACCTCATTTCACTGTAGTTCTTTCTGAGCGTTTTGACTTTTGTTGACAATTGTATTCGTCTCCATCCTCTTCGTCTGTGTCTTATCTTTTGCACACCTGAGCTTCCTGGAAGGTGTTTTGTCCTCCATGATAGGCAACTGAAAGATGCACTCAAGCAGTTTTACATGTCAAATTAATTTTCTTAACCAGAGAAACATCAAATTAAAACCAGTCTGGTATGATTTGTAATAATCTGTGGCTGAAAAATGTCACACAGATATAGCTTGACGGACAACGACACTTAAAATGTGGTAACTAAACACAGAGGATGTTACAAAGAATGCTATGAAGATGCTTCGAAGAAGGATGTTAACATCCTCCAAGACAAACCCCCCCTCAGTTTGTTCTATTAATTCTTATTTGCAACTTTTATTTGTTTCAGAGTCACATTTATTCCAATAATGCGCCACGTTAACAAGCTTCACAGACCCAGAAACACACTGTGGTTTGAATTTTTCACAGAACTTAACAGTGTGATGCAATCCACTGGATGTAGCACTGATATGACTGACCCTGCCTACGTTTTAAAATGTGTCTTTGGTGATTGTACACGTAGATTTCTTTACTTTCAGTATCACTTCCACCAGAAAGTCGAGGTCTAGTATTTCAGTTTGGGCTCCTGTTTTTAATTTAAAGTACATTGTGTGTTGCTTTTTGATGGTTTCCTTGTATTTGACCTTTTCTGTTTAACCACTATGTTCGTTTTCTCGTCTTTCCTCACTGTGACTTCCTATTTTACTGTGTTAATGACTGTCTGACTTGTCTGCCTCTCTTAATAGTGTCACCTGACTCCATTGGGCTTTCAGAGTCTTGTTTCTCCCCCTGTTAGATGCCACGTTGCCTGTTTTCTGTCTGGTTTGTTCTCCCCTTACATTTTGTGCTCCTTACGAATCCTGGATCAGTGTTTGGACTTAGTTTGTTTCTGGATTTTGTTGCATTGGTCCTTAAAAGCTCATTTTTTGTTTATTAATCCTATCTCAGTGTCCCTGTATTTCAGTCTTCTCTCGTGGAATCACAACACAAAGATTGTCACAAAAGTACTGTTTCGACTAGGGATGCACCGATATCGATACTGGTATCCGGTATCAGGGCCGATACTGTTTATATGTGTGTGTACTCATACTCGTAAAAGTTAACCGATACCATGAACCGATACTAACTTATTTCATTAATCAGAGGGTGGCTTGTCATTTCTGTTGTAGTTTTTTAGATTGGCCACTAGGGGGACATCCCATGCTATGCAGGCACAGGGTTAGGCGAGTGAGACTGGCGGCTCCAGATAAAAAAGAGAAACTGGAGGCTGCTGTAGCTAGGCTAAACAAAATGTCAGCAGTGTGGACCGGAACAGCCAACCTTAACTCAGGTTTTGGAAAAGCGACGAAAAATGTCAAGAGAAAATCCACGGGCAGTTAAAATAACAGAGGCTCTGACTCATTTTATCGCTCTGGATGACCAGCCAATGCTGGTTTTGGAAAATCAGGGAGATAATGGTGCCAAAACTTTCGGAAGAGGTAAAGACAAGCAGTGTGTGCACGATGTCAGTTCTTGGTTTAACGGCACAGTGATGATGAGGAGTTTGTTCGTCAATGCCGAATACTTTTGTTATTTTGTTTGTTTGTTTACATTATGGACACTCTGCAATAATTTAAAAGTTTATTTTATTCTCAAACCTAATTTGTATTTATTTTATTCCAAACAGAAGTGTTTATTTATTATTCTGAAAGCTCGAGACAGTGCCAATAGTTCAGTGATATTTTGTTAAATTACAATGTGGAGACTCTGCAATAATTTAACAGAAGTGCTTATTTTTCACTTGAAATTTTTTTGTGGTCATTTTTTATTAAGATTTAATATTTAATCGGCAGAGAATAAAATAAAACCTGTCTTCCAATTCATTGCATTTGTGTGTGTGTGTGTGTGTGTGTGTGTGGTAGAAGTATCGGTTTTTGTACTCTGTATCGGCAAGTACTCAGATCCAAGTATCGGTATCGTATCGGTTTGTAAAAATTGGTATCGTTGCATCCGTAGTTTCGACTGTTCCTTGTGAACCAAGCATATAGTTTGTTTAGCATGACCCGTTCCAGCTTCTGCTCGCTGGACAAAGTCATTTGCAACTTGCTAGCGGGCACAAGACAAGACGGACATTTTTACAGTATCATTGTTAGGGTGGGGTCAGGACAGGGAGGATTACTGAAGTGGCTTATGTAACTGATTCACAAGGCAGCTTGATGGTCATTAACGCTCGCACTGAATGTGTCCACTCACGATCTGAGGGCCCAAGATGCATATTAAAACCAATTAAGCTAAATGAAATCCAGGGTCTTATTTACACAGAAAACTCTGGAGGTTTCTGGACAAGGAGAGAAGAGTAACACACAGCACCCTTCATGGATTTCTCTGAGAGCAGGCAGCTACAAACCCTAGCCTTTCCATTATGACGGTCAAGTGGTGGAGTCTCTGAAGCACTACTACTACTACTACTACTGAAGAGACAGTATCAAGCGTGCCTCAACATACTTGTAATTGGATTTCAGGTGCATCATAACCCTTATTTTGCAAGTGACCGCAGTTATGGCAGATGACAACCGTCCTCGAAACAACCGCACCAACACACAGTGACAAAAACATGTGACAGGCAAGACAAACGAAGCCCAATGAGCTGCCATCGGATGATAGCAACTAATTAGAGAGTTTTCTCTTCCGCTCAAGGGGCTGTCTTATGATTAAGAGAGCCCGATGAATATGTATACGAACTGAGCACAGGGATGGCAGGATCTAGGTCAGGCTGCTGGTGGATGATGAGTTGCCTGTGAAGTGAAGCAAGGAGGCATGCAGCAACACCACGCTATTCAGAGAAACCCTCAAGAGGTACTCAGATGCGAGGAACCCTAACTTTTCCAGATTATGTCTCCAACAAGTTCATGCATTCTTGGCATTCAGAGGGAGGCGGCTCATCAAGCCGACGAGCCCTAAATGACTTCTCTCGGGATCGTTTCTGTCTCTTACAGCTTGGCATTTAAATACAGCAGCTGGATTCATTGATTGGTCAATCTGACCGCTCTGCAAACAGAATGTGAAACATATTTTCACAAAAACGGTGGAGCGATGTCGTACGCTGCCAGAGAGAATGCCGCCAGAGTCGTTTTATTGTTGGTGGGGAAAAAAAAGCACACCTGCAAACCACGCAGAGTCCCTGGAGACAAATAAGCGAGAGATAAAAATAAAAAGGCAAAGATTCGACGGTGGCCCGCTGTGGTTCACGTATCCCAGTGACCCTTCAGTGATCTCTGAGGTAAGGTGGGTGAGCAGTGCAGAGCTGCTGCTGATGTTCTCTGCTCTCCTCTCTCTCCAGGATCATTACAAAAGAAATTACAACAGCTGACAAATTTCATAGCCTGTGCTACAAACCGCCGTGGCTGTGTACATGATCTGCATTAATAATACAATCCACGAGCTGAGTTCAAAGTTAAAATTTCCTTTGGGTATGAAGTGAAAGAGAGAAAAAATGTCTGCCACACATCCGAGTCCTCCCAGCTGCCTCAGCTGCCTAAGGAACCGATCTGTCAGAGGATATGAGAAATGACCCCGGTATTATTTTCTTTTATTAAAATGTGCAAGCATTTTTTTTCTACCACTTGCAATCACACTTGGGAATTATGAAAGGTTATATGATCCCTGTATGCATGACAGCTCTCAATAAATCCGGTTATTTCTTTCCGTTCGTTTTTCTTTTGGACGGAAAATGATTGGAATAAATTACCCCGTGTTACTGTACGTGCGCAACATTTCAAAGCAGAAACCACAGAGACACAAACCTGCGAACCCTGAGCTTTTCAAAACACACTTACGTAACTACAAAGGTATCCGTGACTGTAATGCTCAACCTGTTATCGCCGGAGACTGGCCTGACATTATCTGTGAGTTCTGCAGCTGGTTCCAGCCTTGACTTACAAGACTCTGAAACCTCCTATAATAGGGAATGCCTTCACTTTATAGGACCTTGCATCTCTGTCTCAGTATAATGAACCCCCTGACAGGGGACTGGCAGGGCTTCAATACAGTAAAACAAGCCTGTTTTCTGTCCCCTGATTTTCAGCGATGGTGGAAGAGCTGCTGGAGACGTCACATTTCTTGGCTCAATCAGTGTAACGGATGAATCCCTGCTGCAATGATGGTGGCACACACACATACACATCTATGTCATGCATATATATGCACAGAGCGCATCAGTCCCGTGATGCCCTGTGCGGTTTTCTTCGACACACAGAAGATGAATGAGCCAAAATCCCTCACTGTTCCCATCGGCATGCTAAGTGAAGCCACCTCACATCAGTGCAGCTCAATTGGACGGAGCAGCAGAGTAGAAATGGACTAAACACAATTTTTCAGCTGGCTTTAATTGTTCATTTGTACTGTTATGTATTAGTTGATATCACACACACACACAAACACCTCCTCTAAGTGTAACCTGAACATCATCGCACCAGAGGGATCTAATACTCCCCTGTTTCCTTCTATTTAGAGGAAGGAAACAGCACCGACAAAGTGATCGGATGGTCTGAAACGGAGAATGACAAATGTGTTTCCAGCTCAGCACAGAGGCGATGATTTATGTGATGAAAGGGAGAAGCTTTCCTTTTAGTCTTTTAGGCGATTCAGGGTTCACGTTAAAAGATGCTACACAAATAGGAGATGCTTCCTGTGCTTTTCTAGAGCTGCCAGCACAAATTGTTACTTCGGGTTTTCCCCGTGAATTCTAAACGAAGTGACAGGCATGTTGTAGCTGCAGGGACATAGATTGACCAATCAGTAGTTGTCAGTTCCTAGATTACTCAGACTACTAAGTGAGCATGGACGTTTTATTTTAGCTAAAAGACACATAATTAGCCAAAGAGGATACAAAGCAACATCCCTGTGTACAAAGCACTAAAAGCCACGTCTAACACTTGTCATCAGACGAGGTTAAAAAACAAGCGCTGTAGTCAAAGGGAAGGCACTGTGCAAAGCAGCTGAGGCGACTGTGTAAACATAGTTAGAAAACAACAGCACTAAGCAAGGTAAAAATACAAAAACAGATGCATCAACACATTTTTTTTTAGTGCAAACAGCCTCACACAAACAGATTTTGGTGATTGCAAGAAGCTCTGCTGTCAGGATTTCTTCTCCATCTCGCGCTGCTCTCGCCTGATGCCAGAAGGCTGCAAATTTGTGCCTCAGTCTCTGCATTCGACATTTATTTTCCACAAGAAAGGAAAGATGAACTGAAATTAAGTTAATTCATTCAGTGTTCCTTTTTTTCTTTCTAAAACACGACAAACTTTTTGCACAGATGGCACGGTTGTCCTTGAAAAGTGTTTGCTAATCGACAGAGAGGCGAAAAAATTTCAATCAAGACCTAAAACTCAAACAGGCAAAATGCCGCCTTTAGCAGCCAGGAACTTGGGAATTGTTTCCAGTAGTTCATCTGCTGTCAGGGGGTTGCTTCAGAGATGTTCATTTCAAAGCAAATGCATGGAACGTTTTCAGACTGCACAATAAAAGTTGGTATTACAGACTCTCGAGAGTGCTCTGTCTTTATTGTAAGTCATTTCACAAAAACAGGAAATGCCAGCAGCGCAGATGCACTGATGTCATAACATTTAGTGGTATAACAAATATACAAATTCTTCCTTTAGGAAATGCAGCGCTATCACAGTAGAAAAATTAATACCAAGCAGAAGATCCGCACTGAAAATTGTGCTCAGAGCTCTGTTTAATATCAATTTAATTAATCAAACAAGCCTGCGTTTTATGAAATGGGCGCCTTTATGATAAATCCATGGCTGTAGCCGTATGAAGCATTTTAATTTCTCATTGTTTTGGTTTATTCTTCAGTTGTATGTGTGTCAATGATTTGTTTTGTACTGTTTAGCAGATACTCTATGTACAATCACCAGTTTCTGAAGGTATTTGAGACCAGAGGGGTAAAAAGCAGGATGAATAGTGGAATTTTACAAAACTCTCAACAGCACAGATTACTTACTTTTGTCATTTAAATAGTAAAAATCTATTTTTTTCACTGTTATCATAAAAACACACAAAGAAAAAGTAAAATTTGAGTCAATAAACATAGTTAAATACATGCAATCTTTGGCGGTCCCCAGGCGTCATGAAGCATGCGGCTTTGTTGGGGATTTGCTAATTTAAAATATACTTCATGGAGCAGAAACTACTAGCTTTAACTTTCTGTTTTTAACACCCAGTCTTAAGTATCCTGCATCCTGCTGGAGCAGCTGATAACAGAATAGACGAGCCGCTTTTACTCCTTTAAAAACACAAAATGAAATGTGTATGATAAGAATATTTATTTGAATGCTAAATGGTGACTACAGATTTTTCAAACACAGGAGGAGGCTGTATCTCTGCAGACACACTCGTGCAGGATAACAGGTTTGAAAAATGGGATTCGACTTTCTGTCTGTTTGACTGTCTCTTTCACTGTATGTATAGATTACATTGCATTGATCAATAAGAGTTGTCATCATGGATAGATGTTTTCCTTCCTCTTTTCTTTCCATAACTGGAAATTGGAGCTAATGAAGTGCGCTGGATTCAGTGAGCTGTTGGCCTCATTTTGGTGCCCATTATATTTAATCCTTGTTTTGAGAATTAAGTATGTTGAATTGATCATACCTAATTCATGTGCCACTGCATGGAATAACAACTATTTATGAGTTACTTTGACACTGAAGAAGACTTAAAACACGGTGACTCAGCTAAGTGCTGCGAGTGGGGTTTAAGGGGTTTTTAAGACATTTATTTAGCACTGATAATTATATACTTGAAAAAGTGTCAGTCAGTCAGTATCTAAAATTATCTGTATCATGTCTGCATTCAGATTTAACTAAATAACGACCATTAAAACACAAAAACAAAAACAAAACATTCGTCCAGTTATGTAATGGCGACGTTTCGCCTTCGTCTGTGTCTCCGTGAACACCAAACAAACACACTTTCTTTTTCAGGTGTTCATGTTCATCATATTTTTAACACAGACTGTGTATTAAAGTTGGACGCAGTCACTGTGAGATCACTGATGTGCTTGTAGCGTTTTGAAAGCTCATTGTTGATCTTTTTTTGAGTCAGCTGTCACCATATTTAGACAAGAATGAACCAATATGGACACATAATGGTGCAATGTAGCTGACTAATAAGATCCCAGACTTTCACTTGACAAACTGAAGCACAAACATTTTGGGTGGACTTCACCACACAGCAAGCCATTATTTATGGTTATTCTGTTCCATTAAAAATGCTCCAAAAGACACCAACATGATCAGGAGGTCCAGTTCAGTGACTGCTGTCCCCCATACTTACTTTCACTATGTAAGTAGGCGTAGAGGAGAACAGTCACACGAGAGAGCAGCTACAGTGTCACATGACCACTGCATGAACTGTTGTTTTTGGCCGCTTGATTGAAAAAGAGGAGCAGAGAAGGACATTTGTAAGAATAGTGGATTTAAATGTTGATTTTTATCTCCATTAAAGGCAAAAACTATTATTAAACTGAATAGTGGAACAATAACTTAATAACGATAAGGATGCACAAACAATTCAAACGCTGGAAAGCTTTCTAACCAATACTAGATGGCATAGATTCAAAAAGGTCTTGGAATCATTTCTCAGAGATTTCGGTAAAAGATTTACATGATAGCGTTACAGAGTTGCTGCATATTTCTTGAGTGCACATCCATAACGTGAATCTCCCGTTCCAACACATCCTCAAAGATGCTCTATTGGATTGAGATCTGGTGACTGTGATGGCTATCTGAGTAGAGTGAACTCACTGTCGTGTTCAAGAAACAAGTTTGAGATGATTTGAACTTCGTGACATGCAGCTTCCTGTTTGAAGCAGCCATCGGAAGATGTGTTCACTGTGGCCATAAAGGAAAGGACATGTTCAGCAACAATACTTAGGTAGATTATGACATTTAAGTTATTCTTAGTGGGTATTAAGCGGCCCAGAGTGTGGCAAAAACATATCCCCACACTATTACAGCACCACTGCCAGCCTGAACCTCTGGACGGGCAGGATGAACACTTTAATGGCAGTTTCTGACACAACCATCAGAATGTTGCAGCACAATGAAGACTTATCAGACCAGTCAACATTTCTCCAGTATTCTTTAATTTTGGTGAGCCTCAGTTTGCTGTTCTTAGCTGACAGGAGCGGCAAAGTAGACAACCATGCCAAGATGATGTGCCATGTCCTCTTGACCATGTCTAGATACGATCGTGGCTCAACAATACTCAACAATACAACAAGAGTTGGGAGTTCGCCTTGTAATCGGAAGGTTGCCGGTTTGAGCCCTGGCTTAGACAGTCTTGGTTGTTGTGTCCTTGGGCAAGACACTTCACCTGTTGCCTACTGGTGGTGGTCAGAGGGCCCGGTGGCGCCAGTGTCCGGCAGCCTCGCCTCTGTCAGTGCGCCCCAGGGTGGCTGTGGCTACAATGTAGCTGCCATCACCAGTGTGTGAATGTGTGCGTGAATCGGTGGATGACTGGTTGTGTAAAGCGCTTTGGGGTCATAGGGACTAGTAAAGCGCTATACAAATACAGGCCATTTACCATACTTAATTGCACTGAGTTGCTGCCATGTGATTGGCTGATTAGGTATCTGTGTTGATTAGCACATGTCAGGCAAAACCAATGACTATACAGTCACTATGACTAAACCAAAACTATTGTGCAGTACAGTAGATGGTAGAATCAGCAGTTAACATTAAAACTGTTGTTTAATGTTACACTTGGTCGCAATAGATGTACATAGATGTGCATGTTGACTAGTATGCCTATATTTGAGTAAATATTGGAAATACTGTTAGTGTCTGAAAAGTAGCGATATCAGGGAAATGATGTGAAGCAAAATGATCGCTGTACTGTCGCCATTATCTCGAGTTATTTTATGCTGCACAAAATAAAAATGCAAAAATGAAAAACACAGAGTAACTTGTAGCCTTTTGTTCTTGTTGGTGTCGGTTTCAGCAGTGCTGCTGGAGCTGGCCTGCTGATGCTCAGATGCAGAGCAGGTGTGGGTGGTGCCACTGCTGTCTCTAACACACACACACACACACACACACACACACACACACACACACACACACACACACACACACACACACACACACACACACACACCTGCTGAGAGGGTTCACACAGCTGTAATTGCACTCCTGCCAGAGCTATAGGAAATGGGGTGGCTGCGGGCAAAATCAGAGGAGAGCCTCGCAGCAGGCGGCAGGGAGCTGAGCTCAGAAGGGAGCTTGAAATCAGCCAACCAAAGGCCACTGTGGAGCCTAATTACACAATGAACATGAATAATGATGAATCTGTGCTCTGGTGGTGCTCTGTCCGAAATATGCAGCACTCATCGCCCAATCAGCTCAAGTCTGTACAAACAGTGGTGCCTTACCACTGTTTGTAGATCTCTCACAATGACGGATGGCCTATAGCACGGACCACATACAGACTCTATGGCTGAAATAGCTATAGTCTGTACACGTGTGAGCATTTCATTGTGTAGCAAATGTGCAGTTTAATTTGCAGTTTCTGTATGAGAGCAGGGAGTCTCTTTTATCACTGATTACTGTGACATAACTCCCCCATAGATCTGCACAACCATGCACACATACACAGAAGTCTACCTTTGAACTGAGCTTTTGACAGGTTGAATTTCTCCTGGTTTCCTTTTGTTGTTCAATCAGGAATAATGATGAAATGCAAATGGAGCTCCCCTGAGATCACAGCCTCCCATGCAGACTCCTGAAGAAGAATATTCTGTAGGTGTGGAGGGAAAAAAAATCGAAACTGTAATTGTTTTTATGAAGATAAATGAGGAAAGAGGCTGTGATTGAAGCTGCGGGAGTTTGAGGAGCTGTCCAGATGCTGAAGGAGCAACAAACAGCCTTCCAGTGAGAAATAAAAGCTGGTATCTCTGAAGGAACCCGTGTCCTTTTAACACTTGTCTTTGAACGTTTTACTTGGGTTTAATTTTCAAGCAGGGGTTTCATTTTTAGAACAGCCAAACAACCAAACACTCGAAACAAAAGGGAAATTTCACTCAATATATATATATCTATATCTCTCTATATATAGAATTCGAGGCTATTTGCGCCCTCCGGTGCTTATTTATTTTCTGTTACTCTATTTAAAAAGCAATCTGGACCAGAATAAAAGGCGTCCGCCACATATCTACAGCTCGAATCTGCAACGAGTGAGAGTGTAGTCGCAGCCCCGCGTGTAGGAGAATGCAGACAGAGGGGAGGAGTTCACGTCTTTTACTTTTCAAAGCTCCTCTGGCAGAAGAGCTCAGTCTTTGCCTGGAAAACCGCGGAGTTTGGCGCTGAGGCGTCCCGGGCACGTGACCCCCCCCCCCTTCAGCCAGATTAATCGCTTCACCGCTGCAGCCCCCGATTAAACTTTCCATGCTGTTGCCCGTCCGACGGACAGCACTTTGGAGGTTTGTGTGGACCGTGTTTGTTCCCGCTCGCTTGCCCGTCCGCCGCGCTCCGGCTCTCCACCCTCGGCTGTCCAGGTTCAAAGGGGCTCACGCGGCCAGTGGAGCTGGCCCGGGTCTCCAGCACGCATGGAGGGAGACGTTATGGACAAAGTGGAGGCCACGGCAACGGTCCGCGACTTCGACCCCATCAGCGGAAGCATCCCGGCCACCAAAGTGGAGATAACCGTGTCCTGCAGGTGAGTCCATCGCGGTGCTGATGCTGCCCCGTCTGCGTCAGGTTTGGGAAGCTTAGCGCGTCTTTTGGCTACATTTTTTCGTGAGAAGCACTTAAATTGGTAATTTTTTCATTTTCTTTTCATTTTTAAGGCGTCATTTACCTTTTTGATGTTTTTACTTTGTTATTTATTGTTTTTTTTTTTCATTTTTAATAACGCTGCTTAATATTCCCCCATTAAAAAGAAGCATAAACATGCTAAACAACAAAAAACTTTCCAGCCCACCAATAAACCCACAAGTAAAAAATATTTTTAAGCAGTTAAAAAAATATATCATTAGAAATTCACCCAGCGACTAATTAGAACTGCAGTGATGTCCTCCCCCGGTTACAGTGAGCGAAAGATGCTGCGATAGAAACCAGAGCGATGCAAACTTTTACGCATATTCCGCCCTAAGATTCGCACTTTGGTGTCTTATTTCCATAAATCAGGTCGGGTACGACGCTGTGTGCTGTGCACGCGCCCAGTCGCGTGCCTCGGGAGATGCCGAGCGTCGTGAAGTTATTATTGGCGTGCCCGAGAGGTTTCCCCCGAGGCAGCGTGTCATGTGTCAGCCTCTGCAACTGCTTGTCAGGCTCCCCCGAAACGACTGTAGTTTGTCACCGAGACGTAAAGATGAACACTAAACCGTTTTTTTCCTCCCAGCAGCCTTCAGCTGAATCCCAAAGCAGATGCAGCGGGAAAAATACCACTGATGTGACATTAGCCTGCTCGACTGGGTAGGGTGGGGCAGCGCTGGTTGCAGGTATACGCACAGTGTGTACAGTATGATGCTGAGACATATGAGAGCCTAAGCGTGCAGGAGGTGCAATTTCAATGAGAGCTGCTCATAAAATGTGATGTGAATCTGTGTTTCAATGGCCTCCCTCCAGCTTTCATTTTGCCCTGTTTCACAGTATTTAGCTCTTTTCACCTCCCGGCTACATGCATCGTTATGTGCATGTAAATGAAGTAAATAAAACCACAAGGGAGAGATTTATCAGCCAAACACCCCGCTGCCATTGTTTTCTTCCCTCGTCTGCAATATTTACTCAGTGAGTTGCCCGGAAGGAGAATTGACTGTCGATCTCGTTTAAAACTGTGATTTTTAATTTGAAATAGGCTTTGTAATCTTACCTTTGCGAGTTCAACAAACAGCTTAACAAAACCAACAAAGCCGTTAGCATGTAGCTGACCTTTTGTGACATTCTGGATATTAATTAGCCAGATTTCAAAAACGTGTCAGCTGACCTTTATTGGGCGGACAGGTGACGAGATGATGATTGATTTTTGTTTGAGGATGATGAGCCGCATGAAGCCCCGTGGGAGCATTCTGCTGTAGCCCTTGTTTATGCAACAAAAATAGTCAACTGTGTAAAACTGTGGTAAATTCGAGTGTGTGGGAAGATTGCGTTTGAGGCAGACATGGAGCTTAGGGTGGGTTTTATCCAGTGTGGGGCGTTTGGTACAGTAGCAGCTGGACTTGTGTTGCTTCCCTCTTGGAGCACGCTGTTGTTTTTTCCCTGCAGACATCCGAGCTCTAAGCCAGGGCTCTGTTGATGCCCCCAGGCTCTGTTGATCTGCCCTTGTCGTTAATTTCTCTCCAAACACTAGCTCTTGGACTCAGTTTGATGGAGAAGGAAAATTTATTCCTGCTTTCACTGGGGCCTTGAAGCATCGTCTGCTTTAGATGCAAAGGCTTCAGTTGCTGTCTGTTCTTCTTTGTGACTTGCGGGGATTGCTGCAGTCTGACCTCTGACAGCTGCTTCAGTGGACATCTCAAAAGTTGAACTCATGCAGAATACACACCAATGCACGCAGCTATTCTATCCACTTATCAGGAAGTGTATATTTTATCTATCCAGTGCAAGCAAACAGAAACAATTGGTGTTATATGAGGGGAGAAGCCCGGGCTCCACAACTCTGTGTAATTGATTTAGCAAGCCTGAGAGCTCTGAGATTGCAGCGCACATGGAATTGAACTGTGCCGTGCAGCCCTACAGGCATTCTCATAACCCTCTGCCAATATTGCAGCAAGCCCGTCTGACAAACTAGAGGGACTCAGGCAGACAACCGCTTATCAAAACAAGTGCATATCACCGTGATAGCACATTGTTCCCCGTCTATGGCTCTGATTGGCTTTGCTCACAGGTCAACCAGTGAGCCATACCCCGAGCATCTGCTTCTTAGCTGCGAGGACTGCACTTTAACTCAGTGATAAGATGGCTCTTCAAACTCAAGTAGCCTCTTTTCCTACATTTGCCTTTTATCAAACACAGTCAAGTGAATACATTTTACTGGATTAGGACCAGTTGTCCCCTGGTGCTTTTACAAGTTGACCCCTCCAAGTCTTATGTGACAGTAATAAATGTGTTGATTAGCTAATATTAAAGCAGCTCTGGTGAATGTTTTGTAAGTTGTTCGTGTGGTTTGCTTTAATTATGAGCAAAGGAGTAAATGTGAATCCTCGTGGACTGCAGAATGTGCCCTCTCTATATCTCAGCTTAGCAGGCTGTCTCAGAGTTTCCATGTACAATGACTTTAGGGAAACTGGGGCTTTAACTTTTAGGAATGAATGCTGGAAGAAATTTGCACACAGACAAAAAAAGCAAATAAAATCACCCCCCTAAAGGCTTGACACGCTGAACTTTATTTATGGAAGATTTTTTACTCCCAGTTTCTCGTTTGCTCATCAGAATGTGCATATAAATCCAGTAATGATTTGTAAATGTTGTGTTTACCCTTTACGCTTATGTGACCGTAACAAGGGAGAGGAATCGTTCTGATAAGCTCGACAAGCCTGACAAAGGTTTACAACAGTTATCAGAACACAGCGATGGAGGGGTGGTGGTGGGGATCCTGCTTCTGAATGATTACTGTTTTGGCTTCGCATTTTTTTATATAGTTAGAAATGACTGAATAATAAAACTATTTTGTTAAAACAAAAAAAAATGCACTTGTGAGTAGACAATTTTACTGCGCACTGTTTATGTGCAGCAAGGATGCTTGAGTGGTATCAAGGTCAGTTTTTAAAATACTTAATCAAAAGTTTCTTGCTATAAACTGAACATTTGGCTTCGTCTGTTATGCTTATATGAAAGCAAGTTGTGTAACAAAGTTGCACGAATGAGGGCTTTCATGTGGCTGTTTCAGAGGTGTAAACTCCTTTTTCTGATTGTTTTAGCAGCACAATAGACCAATGACATCACCAAACAGAAGGACAAATGTTTATTATTTATTTCCTTGCAATTTGCCAACATAGGCCCATTCTAGAAATTTACTGCTCCTCTTCGGCTTGTCAACGCACACCCAGGTAGGTGATTACAAGTAAAACTGGGTGACAGAGCTGCCTTCCCTTTCCACTGTGCTCCACCTCCCACCTGCCAGCTTGAACACAAACTTTATCAGCCCCCTTCACCTATTTCACAAAGACACCGAAAGCTCGTCCATCCCCTTTTGTTCCCTGCTGTTGCTTTAGTGCCTCCCTGTAACCATTCATTTGCTGTCATAGATTCGTTAGAGTAGCAATGCCTTCAATCGATGCATTCCATAGCTGGTGGGAGGGGGGGGTAACTCATCCGTGCCACTCATCACCCGAGGGATTCATTACCTGTTGAAACACACAGGGGCCACATGACTTCCAGCAGTCTTGCGACAAACCTGTGCAGGAGGGGTTCCCCTGGCGCACGGGGCCACTGATTGCTGTCCCCGCGAGGTCAGTCTGAAGACTTGAGGCATGTCTCTGGATCTGGTCTCTTCCCGAGACAATCATTGCGGCAGAGGCGTAATGAAATCATCAGGACGATTAGGATGTTTGGTGTCACTGCTCGATGCAGCAAGAGCTACTGCTCGAGCAGAGCAATTTGGACTCGAGCTGTGTAACCAACCGTTCGTTTATTTGAATGTGTTGGCATGGTGTGTAACTTCGCTGCTGTTGTTATGTTAATAGCTCTTATAGCTGCTACTCTCACTCAGTCTCGGATACCCATTTAGTAAAAGCTGTGACCTGGTTTTTCTGGTTGAATCATGCTTTTGTTTTGCTCTGGCAGGCAGCGAGTTTGAACTGAACCAGTTTGCATTGTGTAAGAACATAAAATATTAATAAAAGATCTCTCTGAGTAAGAGAGAAATTTCAATTTGCAGCGTTTTCCTTGTGCTTTTCATATTGTGATCTGGGTTAAGACTGACCTGAGGCGAGCTTGCAGCTTTTATCTTACTGGATGGCTTGTGTTTGTGGATGATGTGTCACATCTGTTTTGGTGATCAAGGCTAAACGACACCAGGGTGCCAAGAGGAGGCAGATTTTAATTTTTTTTTGCTTTTTTGTGGATGTTACATTGCAGCAGACGAGTCTCACAGGCCGATGAAGCGGATAATTATGCATGAACCCCTGACATAGTGAAAATGAATTTGGATCCCAGACACTTGGCTCGTGGTGGTGTCGGTGTTATTAATATATTCTCATTTGGGATGTATGACAGCAGAGGGGGATCCCGTGGAAGCACAATTGCAGTGCCATGCCAGAGGTTTATGACACTCTGCATGTTGCCTGCCTCATGTGAAAGTGTTGATTGGAATGACAGGAGAAGTCAAGAGTGTGTTGTAGCAATAAGAGATCAAAGCAGTCCCCAGTGGCTCGGAAATATCAAGCTGCTTTTGTCACTATTTTCAGAAAAACTTAAGGGTCAGCAGAGTATGTTGGAGGATTTGTCGTGAGGGCGTATTTGACCTAATATCACAGCGTGTCTGGAAAATGAGAGCTGGTGACAGATTTGCACAGTGTGACAGGTTACTCGGTGGAGATTTCTCCACACTGCGTTGCATATGTGGAAGGTCTTTCACTCGTTGGCAGTCTTAGCTGAAGGGCTAAACGAGCTACTCAGTGTCAGCTTATTGTCGTCTCTGAGGATTTATTCTGTTTCTGCATTAGAGTGGACATGTTATTCAGAGTGGACATGTTATTCAGAGTGGACATGTTATTCAGTAGCCATAAGCCATAACATGTGTGAGAATGTGTGCTTTTGGTAGCTATGCATAATTTTGTGCGTGTTTCTGTTTTTTTTATTACAAATATATTTAGTATTCTAAATTGGGAAATGGATTATAAGTCAAATTTTTACACGTTACCAAGCCAATGATTATAAGCTTGTGGAGGAATTCAGTCAAATTTTTTTATTTTTATTTATTTTTTATTTTTTTGCCTGTCCCATTTGGTTCTTTAGCCGTCAGAATTGTTGTCTGAAGACCAACAAGGATACCCAATGGATTTATTTTGCCAAATGGATCATCGTGGCATTGCAGTATTGGTCCATTTGATCGACCTTTGTTGTTATTATTTATTTTATTTCATTTTCAGTTGTTACAGACGGGACAGACATGAGTGAGGGATAGGAAAGGGAGAAAGAAAGAGGAAGGAAAAGAAAAACAGAAGGGGAGAGGGACAGTGAGAAAGGGGGAAAAAATCTCCTGGATCACCTGTTGAGAGAAAAAGAAGAGAAAACAAGCAAAAAAACCCCCAAAGCAACATACTAAACACAACACCATCGCATTAATCTAGCTAAGTGTAAACAGCAGTAAATACTAAATATTGAATGTTGTTGTGCAGCACGTGCGTGTTTCTTTTTTTTAAATTACAAATATATTTAGTAATCTCTATTGGGAAATGGATTATCAGTCACATTTTTACACGCTACCAAGCAAATGATTATAAGCTTGTGGAGGAATTCAGTCAAATTTTCACTGAATTCTATGTTAGAAGCTTTCAAACGGAACATGTAAGGTTGTAGTTTTTAAGCAGATTGATTAGGCTGAACCCATGTTCAAAGCCATAGGAAGTAAAAAGTTCTACAACAAAGTAACAAAAAAATCAATTGTTAAAAGATGTTTAAAATTTCAATTTATAAAGTCTTGAAAACTTGGATATGGGCCAGTGCACACATCTCTGATTTGTTTAAATAGATCTGCTGCTGTGCTATTGACTGCTTTTCTTCCCCAGGTGGAGAGGCAACTAATGAATCAGAGTTTAGGTATAAAGAAAGATTTCGTTGGGAATAAGAATGGGGATCCCGGCTTCCTTCAGTCCAACCGGCCACATTTATGAACAGTGATGTCATAAAAACAGTAATAAGTGTGGATTGGATGAAAAAGTTGACTTACAGAGATGAGATAAGGTTTGCTTATACAGGGTCGAGCCCATCAGAGCTTTTCTTCTATTTCTTTGTCTTCTTTCGTTGCTCTTTTTAGCAGTCAACACAGCGGATCATCTCCCTCCATCGCACCCATTTCACCAGTATCCTCTTGTCACACCAACCATCTGTGTCCTCCTTCACTACACACATGAATCTCTTCAGAGGTTTTCCTCTTTTCCTCCTGCCCAGCAGCTTCATATTCAACACCCTTTGCTCAGTATATCCGCTATCCCTCTTGTGCTAATGTCCAAAGTACCCATCTCAGCTTCATCTCTTCAGCTTTGTCTTCAAGCTGCTCAACCTGAGCTGTCCCTCTGATGCACTCACTTCTTTTCCTGTCCATTCTGGCCACTCCCAGTAAATAAATCTTGAAGTCTGTAGCGCAACCTTTTGTCTTTTTGTTAGGGCCATATACAGTATTAGCAGTTTGCTGAACTATCAGCATAAACATTTATAACAGCTGATAAATGAAAAATAAAAGTAAGGAACAGTTGGGAGAAACACCCTTCAACCATGTTCCGACTTGTCATTGCACAGTATGTCCACCAGAGGACAGTCGGCAACTTAACCATCAGCTGATCCGAGTGCAGTTAGGCAGAGCATAAACAGGCAAATAACTACTCGCAATAAACGTTTTTTTGTCTGAAAGTAAAAATATATTGTGTGCTATATCGGTGGGTACTGGTCTATAAACCCTACACTGTTCGGTCTCTAATATGGACATGCTTATTACAGCGTTTATCTCATAAAATTAAATAGAGGAAGATATTTGTTGGGAAACATGGAACACTTATTTCCAACCCAGTCAATTAGTGTGTGTTTGTGTTTGAGTGCATAGGCGTGTGTCACAAGTTGGTCTTACATCTTTTTTTAGTTAGCATTAGTGTTTCTCATTTCATGCTCATTACGGTTTACCACCACCCACCTGCTGTGTGTTGCTTTCACCTATTGATGCTCAACATGTGTCCACCACCAATTACGCAGCCACATTTCGCTATTTCCACACTATAAGGTGCGCTCGCAGCTCTCTGATGCTTCGCTAACCTCAATTAGCGATATCATTTCTTTGTAAATGATCATCATCACTTTTCTTTTCACTCCACACTTGGCAGAATGCATGCAGAGTGTCTTCTCTCTGTTTAAACGATCAGTTGCCAAAATATGCATGAGCTGATTCTTTACTGTGCCCAGTGTGGTGCCTAGAATACAATTCAGAGTGCTTTATATTGCCATTTTGTAGCTGATTTGGATAGTGCATGCCTGCAGCTTGGTGCTTTTTTTGGATTGCCGCAAGTTCACACTAGACTCAGTGCAAAGAGCTCTGCCAAGAGTTATAAGCCCTATAATATCAGTCTGTGTTTCCCTCCCCTTCTTGTAAAATGAATCTTTCTCTGCACAAACCCTGGGCTGTCACAGTATGCAATTAGCAACATTATTATTCCCAGATCGGACATTAGCAACATGGCAAAAGCCAACCCGATACAGGGATTTGCAGCGTATGTGCTTTCTCATTTATTACACGAGCAGAAGAGCAGGTTTATGACTGAGATCCTGTCACTGCCTGTGAGATGGCTGCCCAGGGAGCGCTCTGCTGCAGGTACTGTCGACCTGGAGAGATTCGAGGCAGAAACTGAATAATTAAACAGATGGAGGACAAGAAGACACCTGGTGCCATCACAGTGAAAGACAGCAGATGTGCGTTTCACTAATAAGGAGACCAGATTGTGTGTCTAATGTAACAGAGGGGAGGTTTTAGAGCTCTCGACAAACGCAACATTACCCTGTATCGCTGATCGTGATTCCAAATACAGACGAAATGCAGCAAAACAAAGCCACACATACATTTTCATCTGCTGTGTTTTCATTTTTGTTTCTGCTTAAATCTCAGAGAAGGTTCTCCTTTGTGTGCATGCTGTCTGATGAGCTTTGCTATATGGTATGCTATACATAATTTTTGCGCTATAAAAAATGAATTACCCTTAAGGAAAAGCTGAATATTTCACTGTACATAATGGGATTCCTCTTCTTTGTAGCACTATATACATTCCCCTTTTTGTTCTCTGACCTTTTGACCCTTTACATCTGCTCAAGGGCATGTTAGACAGGAAATAGTCCCACGGACGCCATGATCCGTAATGGAAAAGGCGAGGTCTGTCGTCTGTCAAAAGAGAGAGAGAGCCATGAGGCAGAATAGAAGACTTGAAATGCAAACCATCCTTCTGTTTGACCTCTCGGATCTCTCCGCCGTCTCTAATGTATTATGGAGAGTTTTCTTCCTGTAAATCAGTCTTACTTGACTTTCAGGCTCTCATTTGTCATGTCCTCGTAAAAACCAATGAGGCAGCAGCTCATTGGCCAGTTAGATTCAGGACAATTTTAAACCACTTTCCACTGAATTAGATACCATTTCTCCAACTTGCCAATTAGGACTTTGACAACTTTAAGGAAGCAGAGGAGACTAAAGGGACTGGTGACAATAAGGCACTGTGGGCACGGGAATTAAATTCTACATTTCTTAGTTTAATAATCAGCCCCTTGGACCATGGAGTTACTAAAATATCTCCAGGGATCTGACTGAGAGGGAGCGTTTTCCTAATATATTCTTTTTTAATTAGAGTTCAGCAGCCACCCATGCTTTAGAGGTCAAATCTCCTTCACACTGGGCATTCAGTGAAACCATTTATCAACTACAGCGCCTTTTGACACATTTATACCAGCAGAGAGAGTTTGCAGATTTGATTTAAGAGCTCGTGCATTTCTGGGCCGATGCTAATTCAGCGTTTACAGAAATTCCTGGTTGTGGCTTATTGTATTTATCAACTGAAGTGTGCATAACCAATAACTATGAGCTTAATTCACTGCCGAATAAACAAACATCACTTTGTGAGGGATGATTAGGCGGAGAAAAGAAAGCTATTAAGATTATATTCTGCTTTTTTTTTCTCCAGCGAAATTGAATTTATTCTTGTTAAACATCTAATAATGCACTGCTGACTCTTACTTCAGGCGCACTAAAATATGAAAAGCTTAAGTAAGAAAGGAGAGATTATTGCAATCAAAGTTTTAATGAAGGTGACGGGATCAAGAGCAATAGAGAAAAAAGGAGAGTTTGCTGTTTTCGTTACATGCTTTTTAAATGAGATGGCCACAGCGATCACAAAAGCGCCGCGATCTGAAAGCAGGCGGATACATGAAATGGTGTGAATGAAAAATAGCTGTATCTAATTACTTTTGTCCTACTTTCAATGAACTTCATCTTCATCAACAAACTTTTCCTACATCGGCTTGCGGGATAATGATCTTCTCTTATCCCACTGAGATTTGCAAAGAGAAGGAGTTAACTTTTGAAATAGGCAGCGTTACTTCAGTGAAAGCAGACGGATTATCTGAGATGTTAATACCCGTCCTACGGCACTGATGCGCACACTCTGGCCATGCGCACATTAAGCTCCTGGATTAATTTGTACAGGCGTATAAATCTGTATACTAATCATTTCTTTCTGGAATAAAAATGTTTGGCAAAAACAAATTAAGGCTTAGCCAGGTAAACGAAGGCTTGTGCTCTACAGGAACATGGAGCAAAACTAAAAGAGGATGTCATGTTTTCCACTCTTGTCTGCTCTGAGAGCAGGGATAAGGTGATGGACAAGCTAATTGTTTGAGGGTAATGGATGCCAGACAGTAACAGGTGGATACAAAGAGGCGGTTAGTCATGGATGGCTTTGTTACTTCCAATGATAATTGCACTGACAATCGTCCAACTGTAGTCAGGTCAGCCCAAGGCTAATACCCAATAACACCGCATCTGTCATTTCCCCACGTTTCCCTGTCACAGAAGATTTTGTGTCCAGGAACGGGGAATTACATGTACACGAACGATGCCCTGCTGCTTGGATTCAGTCCTGAACTCTCATCTATATTCATTGAAATTCTGCTGTCCCCTGAAGGGAAGAGGACTTTTCTGAATTGCGATCAAGTTATTTAGCGGCACAAGCTTTTGCACTTTACAGATATGCTAATGAGATCCCTGAAAACATTGGGAACACGTCTTCCATCTAAAATGGTAAATGATGATAGCGTTGCTTTATGTTGTAAAGGTGATGCCTACCTTATTAGAATTTGCACAGAGGGAACATATTAAGGGAAAACGTTCAGGGTTTTAGCTTAAAATAAGGATGACATGAATGATATTATTGCTGATTGCACCTCTTATCTGGATTGAGTCAATAAGCCAATCAGGGTGCGTGGCTGCTTGAAAAGGTGCCAGATGATGATGATCGGTGTTAGCAAACTGGATAGGTCTTTCACGAAAGCGTGAATGCTTTATTTAGAGAGTTTAGCGTGTGCAAAATGCTACAGGCCACCAGATAGTGATGGACTCATTCAGTCTAATGATATTGGTTTGAATGGTTAAATAAATTCTCATATGTAGTCTGTAGCTTGTTGGTTGCTGGCCCGAGTCACTTGGACACCTTACATTCACTCTGTTGCTGCGACAGAGCTGCTAGCTTGTTAATTGCCACACTATCTCCTCTGCGTTGTCGTGTACATATGAGGAAAGCTGGGTGCTGTGCTCAGTGTCAATAAAGGCTGCTCATTGGTTTGTACAGAAGCTGTGATCATGAATATTTTGGTCAGTGCTGAGATCTGGATTATTTAACATGATTATCTATTAACTTTTAAAACATCGGGCATTATTTGAACTTTGAGCACAAATTGTGTTATTTTTGTCACGGTTCTGGGTCGGTTCGACGCAGCATTTTGAGTTTATTATGTTTTGGTTTATGTTTCGAATGATCGTTTTGTTCCTCTTGTGCTTTGTCGATTATTATTAGAATTCTATCTTTCTGTTTATTTGTGGTCAGGATTTGTTGTCTCGTGTATTGTTTGGGTTTCATGTATTATTTTCTGCCTCTCTGTGTTGAGTCCGTGTCTTTGAGTGATTCATGTTTCCTGTTTTATTGTGAAAGTCTTTGTCTTATGTTTGTGTGTGCAGCTTTGCTCCCCCTGTCTCGTCAGCCCTGATCTCTCCCAGCTGTGTCTCCCTCCTGTTGCCCATTTCCTCATTACCACCCTTTGTATATAAGCCCTGTGTTTTCCCGTGCTCGGTGTTGCGTCGTACCTTTGGATTATGCCTGTGTGTTCATGTTCAGTACCATTGTGCAGTTTCTGCCAGTGAATATAGCTGAGGTTTTTTCGAGTTACTATTCAGTGTTCGAGTCCTGCATTTGGATCCTCCTCTCCACCTGCCCGCACACAGAGCCCTGACAACTTTTTGTGTCAGCATCTACTTTTCAGATTACTTGGAGCCAAAATATTTCCAAGCAGCTGTTTTATCCTCTCCCATTGCTCAAAGACTCTTTTTGTCCTTCGGGTTTGAGCTGAGCTAAAAATGCCTGCTCTCTAGGGCTTTTTTGTATTATAGGAATGGGTGCAGGCACAATTGTGGAGGGGAAGATGCACAGGATTTCTAAAACAAGACAAAAAGGAGCAAATTATTGTGAAACTTGATTATCTTATTTTAATAATCTTTGAAAGTTAAAACTGTGATTGAGTGTACAATTAAATATATTACCCAGCCATAAATATGTCTAGTTTGAACTGTTTATCTGTTTCTTGAACGTTTTTTTTATGCCACTTGTTTTTTTTGCATCATTTTTAGATTTACAGTTATCTACTAAACTTACACGAATAAAAGAAATCTGACATTTAATGTATGGTATTCTATCTTCAGGTGTTTTAAAAAATGTTTTTGTTTAATACTCACATTTCTGCATTTTTTATTTAAGGATTACATATTCTTAAAAGTGGTTAGCACTGTTGCCGCACAGCAAGAAGGTCCTGAGTTCAATTCCAACGTCAGGCCGGGGTCTTTCTGTGTGGAGTTTGCATGTTCTCCCCGTGTTTGCGTGGGTTCCCTCCGGGTACTCCGGCTTCCTCCCACCGTCCAAAGACATGCAGCTTGTGGGGATAGGTTAATTGGAAAATCCAAATTACCACTAGGTGTGAATGTGGGAGTGAATGTGAGTGCGAATGGTTGTCTGTCCCTGTGTATTGGCCTTGCGACAGACTGGCGACCTGTCCAGGGTGTACCCCGCCTCTCGCCCTATGACAGCTGGGATAGGCTCCAGCGCCCCCCCCCCCCTGTGAAAAGGAGAAGCGGAAGTGAATGGATGGATATTCTTAAAAGGATTTGCAGTTTCTGAGTGCACTGTAGAGGCAGGCTGCTTTTATAGGTAGTGTCCATACTTTGAAAGGCACCTCTGCCTGTTACTCTTTCCACTGCACGTTATTGTGCTCACATGGAAATGATATCCCACGGGGCGGTGTGGTTTGTGTGAAGTTGAGTATGGTTGTTGAATTACCGTGCAATTATGTTGTAGCTCTTTGCATATGGCATTCAGTGATTTCCCAGCATGAAAGAAGAAGCATTTGTGTATTGTGTACAGCTGTTGCCCTGCAGTCTTAAATGGAAATTGCATATAAACACACACATGCAGGACTCTGTTTTCACATTTTGATGTGCAACTCTTTTCTTCTCTTACAGGAATCTGTTGGACCGAGACACTTTCTCCAAATCTGACCCTTGTAAGTTCTCAGCTTTTACGATGATAATTGCAGCTTAGATTTTCCTGCGGGAGATTTTGCTCGGAATATGGTTCGCTGACACCTCGTCTCCATTTACAAAGCTTCACTTTTTATTTTTGCTGAGCTTAACTTTGATTCAGTTTACTGCGCTGTTTCAAAGTGTTCCTTCAATAACTGCATATCATTTGCACAATAATGTGACAACCTTTCCTTGCTGAGAGCTAAAGTACCTTAATGCATGCAGGGTGTAAACGCCAGCCTTTGAATACAAATGGCTATCTTTTGGTGAGACACATGGGGAAACGCCATAAAGGCATTTTCTTTGATACTCCCTGCAGGATAGAGAATGGAGGGGGAGACATTTAACATAATAGGGAGGAGGTAAAAGCCCTTTGTGTAAATAAGCTACTGGGAAAATAGCACTGACACCCTGTTTTGTATTTGCCTGAAGCTGAACCTCGGTATATATGACAGGTCATGTGGTATTCACCCGCCTCAGCTTCATTTAAAGTCGCCAGATCTAATGGGAATCAGGAGAATCCCACAATGAAGAAATTGTGTTTTGATTGCATGGGTGTCGCTGTGTTCAGCGGCTCTCTATCTTGATTTTCTTTTTTGATTGTGGACAGCATACCTAGAACAATCAAGCTTGGCAGTTCATTATGTTGTCAGGGCGTGGCAAGATAATTAATCATGAATGTCAGCAAAGAAGGAACAAAACAAACACAATTTGAAGAGGCAGGATTCTTGATCGAGATTGTTTGGTGACGTATTCTTCTGTTTTGCATTTTTCCTCTCTCTTCGCTGCTATCTCATCCTTCTCCATCACTTCTCAGTGGTTGTGTTGTACACCCAGGGCGTAGAGACCAAACAGTGGAGAGAGGTAAGCGATCACGCCGTTTCCCTGTCAACACTACTCAATCAGTCCGTCTCTTTTCCGTGACATCTTACTCTGTTTATCCCGCTTATCCCCGTCCCCACCCTCCTCTGTCTCAAGGTAAATGCTGTGAGTGCCAATCACTTGCAATTGACTGACCTTGTAAATGCTGGTGCTCTGGTCAGCACTGTGTTAGCTGTGACTGATTAAGGTGGCAGCTACATGTATCATTAAAGATTTTCCTCTGTGTCGCTGTCCCCTCTGGCTTCCCCTCTGATCAAAGCAGACAGAGGTTGCAGTAAGACATTAGGCCCGTCTGGAATTGTTATGTGACACTGTAATCACAAATTAAAAGCATACACTGAAGCTGCAACTTAAATTAAATCATTATTTTCATCTAAGGCAGTCGAACTAGTCTCTTTGCTTACACATTGAAATCGATTGGGATTGAACGGTGAGTGGTGTGACTTCAGATTTAAAATGGGAAAGATCTGATACCCCAATAAAAGCAAAACATATGGTTTTGTTGAGTTTTTGCTTCCAAAAAGGCAAAAATGCGTTTCAGTTGTACCGCACAGATTGATAACTGGGATTTCAGGATTCACTGGACAAATTAGTGGCTAAACAGTTAACCCTTTAAAACCGGTCAGAGCAGCACGCTCTGTTTTGCATAACTATTTTTAAATCCCGGTAGCTCTGCAACCACGTGAGCTAGCGCAATACTTTTTTTTGCATATGAAACCGGAGGAGTTGTACTTACATCTTATGCCATCAGCTTGTCCTCGGTCACGGTTTTCTTCCACATATAACTTTGCAAAAACTGCATAAAAAGCGCTTGCAGCAACAAAAACATAATATTCCAGAAGCACGCTTTGCCGATCCGATCAGCTGTTCATAACACTTCCTACATTGGATTAGACGTCA
Organism: Neolamprologus brichardi; assembly: GCF_056152115.1. NCBI lineage: Eukaryota > Metazoa > Chordata > Actinopteri > Cichliformes > Cichlidae > Neolamprologus > Neolamprologus brichardi. The sequence continues at coordinate 3,743,852 of NC_142123.1, forward strand.
GCGCGAACTATCGCATGTCCGCCATTACCTGCCCGAAACCGGAAGTGACATCATTTCGCGGAAATGTAGTTTTTTTTTTACCATCAGGGCCTCATGAGCCTATACTGGTGTTTTTAAAAGTTATCTTTGACTTTATGACTTTCTGTGTCGTTTCTGGGATGCTTAGGACTCATATTGCACTGCTGGAAATAGTTTATTTTGATGCATATGCTGCTTTTTTGCAAATTTGCATTATAATATTTATTTTCGTTTTTCCTGCAGTGTATAAAAATTGGTGTATTTCAAAAATAAAACTATGAAGACACTCAAAATAAATTTCCTGTGGTGGGAAACTATTTTGTGCAACTTTTTTGTATTTACAGTTTTGAGGGATAAGCCTCTTAAATTTCTCTAACTAGAAATATATGTTAAAAAAACAAAAACGATTTTCAATTTTTTTGTAGTTTATTGCACTTTTTTACAATTTATGTAATTACTATACACTTAATGCAGACATATTATTAAAATTTAGGCTGTAATGGTTGTATTGATGTATAGCAACTTGAAATGTTCCCAAAAATGGCTCCACAGCATGTAAAAATATAATATAAGCTCTGGCGGACTTGGTTCTATGGTAGGTCTTAAAGGGTTAAAGTATCACCAAATTTTACTCTTTATTTCATAAAATATAACAGTATAAGCAGCAATGATCTCAGTTTGACTGTAAAACCTAAAGAATAATCTATACCTGTAGCCACTCTGCTTAGCTGCTGTGTGAACCTCAGTATAAATGGCTCCACTATTTTTACCTTGCTCTTTTTAGCTTAGAGAAACTACAAAGAAGAGATGTGAAATGAGTTCAGAGAAAAGGTCAAATGTTTATTTGAATCACAAATTACATCTTTTCACAAGTAGATTGGGAAATGCTCCATCAGCTCTGCATAGTTTGATTATATTGTCTAAAAATAAAAACAAAAACTGAAGTGAGAACAGAGGTAACACAAGCAGACCCAGAAAGATTACCAGCAGATTGGATAATATGAGTAAAATATGAGTACCACAAAGAACAGGTGAGAAATAACACGAGAAACCACCTCAGGGATCAACAAGAATTACCAGAAACAGTGTGGCAAACAGGCCATTTGAAAAAGCACTGTGGGCAAGGAGACAGGGTGATAAACCACCAAAAGCTCTTCCACTGCTCCAAAGCATACCATCTGCCTTTTTTAAATAATATTTTTCACTGTATGAATGACTCATCCAGGATCATAACCATAAAACACCCCCACAGGTGCCACGGACAAAATAAATTTAGCATTACTAAGAATTAGCCATTTGCAGGGTGAAAGATGGAGGAAATTTTCACTACATTCGAAACAGAAAATTGTCGATTCTATGCCCAAGTAGTCCTGTTCATTCATTACTGGTGGATCGCTAGAAAAATGGTGATGAGATGATGAGATGGTGCATTGCACCAGACATTTCCTCCACAGAGACATTGACGTTGGTGTTGCATTTTGAAGGAGGGGAAGTCGATATACAAGGTTGTAAAAGAAGTACAAACCTGGGCTCTACGCAGTGGCTGATCACAGTTTGAAGTGGATGTGAATGTCAGATTGTTGATCTCCAAAAGTGACAGATAATGTGTGACACAGACACCCCTTATCTGACTTCAGAGTGGTGCTGGCTTAGGGGGCTTCTGATGGTAGCAGACCATCTGACATGCAGTTTGGACAGATCATAAATCCTGCAGTGGCCCCCGTAGATGCAAGAAAATAAATCTTACCTTTGCATGACAACACACACACATACATTTGGTTTATATGTCTGAATACCAGACCTACCAAGTTTTAAAGAAACACATTGACATTTCAGCCTTTTTAAAGTAGAGCATTAGAAGGTCAATACTGCTCTTAATTGCCCGTCATCAACAATATTGCAGAAGTGGAAGCAGAGCAACTACGGACGAAAGTTTCGGCCTGTCTCAGCAATGCAAAGCCCCCAGCATCCAACATCACCATGGAGGAGAGAAAGGCACAACATTATCATCTTTCCGGCAGACAAGGGCAGGTGCACAGTATTGCTAAACCAGAAAGACTATCATGAAAAGATTTTGTCACTACTCAGTGATGAAAATACTTATGAGCCCCTGAAAAGAGACCCAGGAAGTGGCTACAGGAAGAGGGTGATAGACTGTCTGAAGCAGTTAGAACAAGACAAGGCTATTGACCGGACCTCATACCACAGGCTGTACCAGGGGAGTCTGCACCAAGTCTGTAAGGTTTACCGAAAATACATAAACAGGGTGCACCTTTAAGATTGTCTGCATGATCAACTCGGTCACCTATAACATCTCCAAGTTTCTGGCTTTGATCCTCAACCCGCTGGTGGGCAGCTCTGAACACCACATCCAGAACACGCTGGATTTTGTTGAGAAGGTGAGAGATGTCATTATGGAGGCAGATGAAACCATGGTCTCGTACGATGTTACATCTCTGTTCACTTGCATCCCAGTCACAGAATCGTTGGAGGTAGTTCGTAAGAGATTACAGGATGACACCAACCTCAGCAACAGGACCACTCTCAGCATCGACCAAGTGTGTTTGCTTTTGGAATTGTCTTCATTCCACCTACTTCACATACAGGGGTCAGTTCTACAGGCAGAAACATGGGTGTGCCATGGGCTCCCCAGTTTCACCTATCGTGACCAATTTGTACATGGAAGAAGTGGAAAAGAGGGCTTTGCTATCCTACCCTGGAACACCACCAAGCCATTGGTTCAGATATGTGGATGACACCTGGGTGAAAATCAAATCTCAGGATGTACTACATTTCACGGATCACATTAACTCGGTGGACCGACACATCAAATTCATCAGGGAGGATATGAAAAGTGGCAAGTTAGCCTTCTTAGACTGTGAGATTTCCATCAGTAATGGGGGACATCTAAAAGCTGACGTGTACCATAAACCTACACATACGGATCAGTATCTAAGGTTTGACTCTCATCATCCACTGGAGCACAAACTGGGCGTCATCAGGACGCTACAACACAGAGCGAACACCATCCCCACTGACACAGCGGCCAGGGAGGCAGAAGAACAGCACATCAAAAAGGCCCTGAGTAAATGTGGTTATCCCAGCTGGACTTTTGTTAAAGCTGGGAAGGCGCCAAAAGAAAGCTCCAGCCGATCCAGGAGAGAAGGACAACCGCTGCCCAAGCGAAAACCTGTAGTGATCCCATATGTGTCAGGAGTATCGGAGCAGTTGAGAAGCATTTTTTTCTAAACACCGGGTCTCTGTGGCTTTTAAACCCCAAAACACGGTGCGCCAAAATTGGTCCACCCCAAGGATCGGGTCCCCCGACACAAACAGAGTAACATAGTGTACGCTGTTAAGTGCAGGAGGATTGCCAGGATTTATACATCGGGTAAACCAAACAACCTCTGGCGAAGAGGATGTCACAACACAGAAGAGCTACCTCGTCAGGCCAGGACTCTGCAGTCTATTTACACCTACAGGCCAGTGGATTCTCTTTCAATGATGAGGATGTTCACATCCTGGACAGGGAGGAACGCTGGTTTGAGGGCGGAGTCAAGGAGGCCATTTACGTGAAAAGGGAAAGACCATCTCTGAATCGAGGAGGGGGCCTAAGGGTACATCTTTCGCCATCTTACAATGCTGTGATTGCAGCCATTCCCCAACTCTCTGTGAATGGTACTCATGGCCATTGATCAGTGGTCTTTGATCAGTGGGTTTTGGTCAGTGGTTGTTGATCAATGGTCATGAGAATTTGCATAATTATGATTAAGCTGAGACTGAAGAAGTCACTTGGATGAGTGACGAAACGTTTCTCCCACAAAACGCTACGTCCAGATGAACAGAATCAACTTTTGGAGATGCCGTCATCTTCAGCTCTCTCCCTTCTCCCTTCCCTTTTTTTGGTACTTCTATGCCGGAGTCTTAATGTTTCTTAGGGTTGTGATCGATTGCCGGCCAACCCTTTGACTCTGGAAAAAAGGTTGACTTTCATTCAAAGCCAGCAATGTTGGAAGAATCAGGTCAGGACACAGTCCAAAGTTGCCTTTATAACACCTAAGTGATTTCTCGCTACTTCTCGCTACTCGATACTCTTCGATTTAGGCAATGGTGCTGTCTGCACCGTGCATACACTTGTTTGCTGTAAATTCACTGGACAGCTACCTGCTCATGTTGATGCGTTTGAACATCAAACAGTTTTCATATTATGCTACAGGCACTTGCAATCTTATTGCCTTTGATACGGTTGCTTCGAACATGGAGACCTGGTCTGCGACTACTGCTGCCTTTAAGGTAGCTTTGGTGCATCCAGACGGCGATAAATACGGAGTTGGTCTGCTATGAGTTTGGGATCAAGTTGGCAATCGCATGCAATCTCTTTGTGATAATACCATGGTTACTCTGGTAAATCAGAAAAAAGCTGCTTATTGCTGTCTGTTTAATATATTTTGCCATTTATATACAAAGAAATTGACACTAAACAAAACCTCACCTATTTGAAACAGAGGTTTAGAAATTCCTCCACTAATAGTGACACAGGCACTCAGCAGCCTTGCTTTTATATACAAATATAACCAGAATACAGTTGAATTGAGTCTCTTATTGTAAAAAAAACTTAAAGGTAGCCCTCATTGGCATGGACTGACTCAGACTGATTGCAATGTGTTGGCAGTGTGTTTCCTAATGGCAAGGAGATCGACTTCCTGTTTTTACTCTACTGAGACTGAGCAATTTGGGAGGAGAAGCAGACTGGAGACTATTTACTGTCAACAGACATGCATTGCACATTTGCATTGCCAAGTGGATCTCAAAGAGAAGACGAAGAAGTCTGAGAAAGTTTTCTGCAGCCTTAACAACACTTGAGGTTGATGCTTGACAGTTTTTCCTCTTATGTCTCTGAACGAATGTCTGCCGGCCTTGACTCACAGAAAAGCAAGTCTTTGTACTGGTAGCAACACAGTAATATTCTGTTCCTAAGAAAGTACTTTTAACATTTTATCATGCAAATATGGATGAGCATCAAGTGTTGTGCTCATTCGTGATAAGCGTCCTACAGTTGTCACCTCGGGTTACAGTGCCCCACCTCGAGCGTACAAACTGCGGGTGCAGGCTGAATGCCTCTCCCTGAAGGAGATAGGCCTGTGTCTTCAGCTGCAGATGACAGCTGGCTTTGCGAGCAGCCGAGTCAAGCTGTGCAGAATTGATAAAGCGGAGTGCCTCTTTTGCCCCTCTGTCAGGTAATGTGTTTTTGTTCTCCTGGGAGTAAGTGTGGTTGGTAGCCAGTGTGCCACCAGCCATCTGTAATCCAATTACCCTTCTACGGGACAAGCTTCCCCATCAGCTGCTGGTCATCCACACACCAACATGAAAGCAGATGTTACACATGCATTGTGTTTTGCTTCCTAAGAAACCAGTGAGCTCTTAACTCACTTTTGGTCACAACATGAATCTGACAATCCATCATTTTCCTGCAGCATGACTTAAAGTCTTAATATCCAACTCCCTCATCAGTTATTACTCCAGGTGCCTGACAGATTTTCCCCTGTCTTGCACTTTCACTTACCTGAGCAGCTGACATAGTACAACCTGCATAAATTCCTTTCAAACTCCTTGACGTTAATCTTTTTACCAAGATAAATCTTCTAACGTTAGGGCTCACAATTTATTTCAGTACAGGGTTACTTAAGGGAAAGAAGTCACACTGCCAGCACCCGGATATCCCTGCAGGAAGGATCTTTTTTTTCTCTCTTGACAGTTAATTGTAGAGCTTTGCAACGTTGGCTTTACATGTACTTGCCAAGGTGGAGATAATGTGTGGAGTGGGAGATCTGTTATTTCCTCGGGTGGCTTTTTTAGCTGCTCTGGTGCTGATTCTTCTTCCTTTGTTATGTTTGGCGTGGCACCAAAGTGAATATGCTATAGCCCTCCCGCTGCCACATACACCTTCTGTCATTAAAAATAGGCTGCTGTTCGCTCGGGACAGATTTCACCTTCTTTGCGTTTGCTGGAGCAGAGCTCTCACATTTTTTGACAGGAAAAGCAGGAGAGGAGGTAGTGACACACACACACACATGCACACAGAGTAGTTAAACTTTTATAGACCTAGACACTCTTTTATACCTGATGGCAGGCTACACTTGAACAAACCCACACTCTTAGGCTGTCATAAGTTGCACACAATCCACCCCGACTGTCTTTGCATTAGCATCGGCGTCCATCCGTTCAACGTATTCTGCTCGCGTAGCGTGGCTTGTCTGCTTTCATGTTAGGACTCACTTTGAGTCTTAACCCCATTGGATGTAATCACAAAAGTGAGTCTGTAATCCCGCTGTTTCATCTCCTTAATAAGCCCTAACACTGCTATTATTAATTCACCGTGTCAGTTTATGGTTACTCTTTTTTACCGGCGATGTTTTATTTATGCAGCTCAACATCACTTCTCTGACTTTCTGACTGAATTATTCATGTCGGATAACAATTAATGCGTGTGTGCTCACGAGGAAGAGGGTGCAACTCTTTCCATTTTTGTTGATTTGTTTGTCAGCACATCACCTCATCACAGAGTCTTGCTGTGTAACACTGATGTAATGGTTTTTGGTGTCTGCCCTGGCAGCTTTACTTTTTCTTCCTTTTGCAGGAGTGTTGTTAGTTCCCCTTTGTAAAAGCAAATGTAAAAACGCCACTTGCCCTAGAAGTGGCTTTAGAGAAAGATGGAGGCGTGAATGTGGTATTAAAGAAAATTAGTGTAATTGGATTCAATAAAATGCCTTCTGCAAGCTTATGCATGCCCAGCACAATGTGAAAAGGTAAAGAAGAAGAAGATAGAACCTTCTGATTTTTTATTCCTGTTAATACTAATTCAGATGGCTGTTTGGTAGCATGATAGATAGGATGTTGTGAGGTAATAGAGCAGTAAATACAGATTCTCAAAGCTTCTTGTTCACGTCTACCTTGTCTTGTCTCTAGTTTGGGAGAACAGAGGTGATAGACAACACGCTAAACCCAGACTTTGTCAGGAAGTACATCCTGGACTACTTCTTCGAGGAGAAGCAGAATCTGCGCTTTGACGTGTGAGTTATTCTATTTGATCCATTTCGCTGAGGACACACACTGAGGTTTTTTTTTGTTATGCCACCCTCTTCTCCAGTTCTTCATTTATTTCCAACACAGCATCTTCTTAACATCCTCTCCCTTAGCGTGCTTCCTTGTCCCCCATCTATCTCATCATCCCCTCTCCCCTTTTTCCTGCCTGTCATTTTCTCTCAAAGTCACTCTTTTTCTATCTTCTCTTGCTCGTCATCAGCTTGAGTCTCTCCCAAGGAATTATTCATTGGTGCAGTGTCTCAGTAGTCATTCGTTGAGTGGAGATTGGTATAAGGTGATAAATATTTCATATAAAGTTTTATCCTTAATCTCCCCGCTGCTAAGAAAAGCAAATGTCTGAAAGCAAGTCCCATAAAACTCACAAAGGCCGCTGTCCTGGCGTTCCTCTGTTGAAAAGGCCTGACTAGTGAAAGGGTCAGGAAGGTGCAGCTTCATTTTGAGGTCTCTCAGAACAGAATCAGGATAATTTCTCCACCCCCCTTCTTCCTGCAGGATTGGAGATGTTCTTTCAAAAATCCATATCCGCCGAAGCATGAATTCCCTGGTGGACTTGTAGGATGTTTCCAGGACTGCATTGAAGGTCTCTGAGGAGTTTTAGACACTTAATGAATTAATTTGGTGCAAGACTGGGACAGTAAAGGAGGGACTGCACTCCCTCACAATCTGCGTTACTCATTTACATCTCTCTTTCATCACAGAGGTGGGAGGCAGGGCGTGCTCAGATTTAATTACTTTTCCATTAAGTTTGACTGGCAGATGCTCCAAACCTGCTCTCCTTTGGTGGATTGTTTCAGTACGTGCCCCCTGGCAGAGAGTGGAAATTACATTCATAAACTATAGAATGACTTCCTTAATTAACTGTCACATTACTGCTTACGTGTTTCTTCCCCCCTCCCCATTTTTTCTTTTTTTTTGGGCTAGGCGGCTCTCCCCCGGTGTGTGATCGACAGACAAAAAGTGTCCACGCCGCAGTCACTTTCCTTTAATTAGCACCAGCACAAAAAAAAATCTTCTGTTGTCATGCCCACGCGCTAACCTCTGCCTTTTGTGGTCTCTTTGTGCTTTCAGGTATGATATTGATTCTAAAAGTCCAGATCTGGCAAAGCACGTAAGTGAAAAACTTTTCTAAGAGTCGGGAGCTCAGCTTCACTTCATACACAACCCTTCAGTCGTCAGTGCATGTGATATTTAGGTTCTATGCAAACCAAAGTTTGTAGCATCTAAATGCTCAAATATATTCAGAAATAATGAGTGAATTGTGCTTCATCTGCCAAAATGTTGTTTGTTATTATTATGACTTTTTTTTTTAGCTAAAATGAGCTATATTATTCCTCTGGAGCGATAATAATCAAACTTTCATTTGCATCTGGCATAGACTCATTACTTTTTTTCTCTTTTAAATGAGAAATGAAGCATTGCACATCATTATCAAAGCTATTCAACACATTTCCCTGTGTGCGCCGTGGTGCTCTTTGCAGCTGCGAATTTTGATTTCCAAGACAGCCAATTTTTCTAAACAGTATCTATTTATTTTAAAATGGCAGGACTGTCTGAAAGGCGAGGTCCTTTGTTGTGCAGCATACATTCGAGAGAACAGCTCATTAAGGTGAATGTATGTTAGTGCCGCCTTTTATGCTGAAAGCTTTGATAGATAAACTCATACAATGCAGACACAAAACAATATATTTGCAGCACTTGGTTTGCATACTGCCAAAATGCTCATCATCAAATGTGTCACGTGACGCTTTGTTGTTGCGCTTTTGCATTGTATGATGTGTGTCTCCGTCACCTTCCTTCTTTTGCGCTCTTTCGCTCTCCTGTTCGCTTCCTGTGAGGCTCTGGGACTCTTTACCCTCTGCTGTTCTCATTCTGCCTCTCTGCTCTCTCGCATTTTCACTTTTGCTCTTCTTTCTCGCACTTTGTTGATGACAGTCTGGTATTTGAGTCATGTGTCTTCTGTTCCATGATATGCTCTGTTGTGTCACTGCTGCTGCCTGGTCTCTCTCTCTTCTTCCTCCTCCTCCTTCTTCACCCCGGAAGCCAACCGAATTTAACGTACGTGTCTGCCTCAGACGTCCTAATTAATAACTGTACAATGCTGACAATTATGCTAAACTCCTCACGGCCTCTCCTTGTTACCCCCCGTGATCCATTTGAATGTTCCCGTCCTACGTCTCTCTCTCGATCCCACTTTATGCCCTCCTCCCCATGGCAGGACTTCCTGGGACAGGTCTTCTGTACGCTGGGAGAGATCGTGGGCTCACCTGCCAGTCGCTTGGAGAAACCGCTCGGGTGAGTGGAGATTTCACAGTGTTCAGTTTGCAGAGTTGTGCGACAAGAATGGTAGGCTCTCAGTGTTTTTTAAATGGAAGTAGACAAAGAGCAGTTTTAATTTGGAAGTTTTCAGATACGAGATAATGAAAACTCAGTGCCACCTCTCAGCCTATTCAGTCACAGCATGGCTCTTCTGTTGGATTTCATCCATGCCAGCGAAGCTGCCATCTCCCTTCTAGAGCCATCTTTATTGTACATTACAGTGCGAGATTAGACCAATGTGCTTGGATGGGAATGGGTAATTGAACATGACCAGGGGCTTCCACAATACAATTACTGTCATTAGGGAGGTGATCTAGCTCTAAGAGTGGATTGAAGTCAGCAGGAGACACATGACACTATCAGCTCCTTAGTGTAAACTGGGAAATAAGAAAGCCTGAAGCACTTGGCACCCACAGACCTGTGTGCAGCTCTTTGAGTTATGTGTCTTTTTGAGAGTGCGAAGGAGGGTTTGACACACTGTGAAGCCTGTGGTGGTGTGTGAGACCATGAGTGCAAAATATATGCCTCTATGTGAAGTATGAGGCGGTGCTGGCCCCGGCAGCGGGGGGGTTTGTGAGAACAGCAGGGCTTTGGTGTCGACCACGAACTCAGCCAGGGACCGGGGGTTGGGGATTACAGAGCTCGGTGCCCTTCAGTGTTGAATAAGAGGATGAGCAGGATCAAGAGACAGTGTTCGCCAGTGTGCTGTAAACTAGGCTTCACACCTCACATCAGAGACAGGGAGGAGGATCAGGAGCCCCAGGCACACACGATGGAGAAAAGTATTGATTCCTCAACCTCAGCAGGGTACCTTGATCATTGCTGAGAGGGTGATGATGATCATAAGTTTGATGTTACAGTCCACAATTTATAAAATCAAGAAATGAGCCCCTGTGAAAACGTTCACTTGGGTTGCTATTAGCTGTCCCTGTCAAGTTTGGAAGTAACAATTCACGAAGCGCAAGAACAGTGAAGGTTTCTTTTGATTCTTTTCAACTCCATGACACTCAGTTAAGGGTGCAGTTTTCATCTGCCCTCTTTTTTTATTTGGATAGTTAAATAACGTGCATGAGAAACATAGTTTTTCTCCCCTCCTGTGATAGACGACATCCCAGAAGTTGTTTAATGGCTTTGTGCTCCATTTCCTTGTCATACATCCTAAAGTGACACTGTTTCTCTGCGCCATAGCTTTGAGGAACGGCTCCTGCAGGGACTGAGGAAATCTGTTAGTCATGCTTAAAGGAGCCCTCCCAAGGCACGCTGCATTCAATGACCTGCTTAAGAAGCACATCAGCACCCCTTTCCCTATTTTCCAGACTTCATCTTTCATTTATTCGTCTTCCTTCCATCTACCAGATTCTTTTCTTCTGGCTTGACCCCTTTTTTCTTCATCGTGTTCTTTATTCCTTTTGTTCTTCCCGACCTCTCCCTCTTTTTCTTTCTGCTCCAACCAGCACGCAAGCATAAATCAAAGCCTAAAACTTACCCAGAATTTTGATTTTAAATCTAAAGTCAATTCTAACTCCTCCGCCTCCCTTTTTAAAACTTTTTTAGGACCTAACTGTGTGTTTACAGATTCATATGCAATCAGCTTGGAAGATATGTGGCTTCAACTCTTTCCTCTACAGCTATACAATATACCAGTAGTATTTTCCTGGCTGGCAAGAGGATAGAGGCAAGCTATTTTGGCATTTTCACCCATGCTGACAGATAGTAGAGACAGATGGAAAATATGGATAGAGAGAGAACATTGACACTGGAGATGAGGAGCAAAGCTGGTTTGCCAGCCGTTGACATTTAGCCTCACTTTCCCAGTGTTTACATAGCTGAAAAACTATAGTCAGTCAGTTAGTATTCTGACAAAGATAGCAGGCTAATATACAGAGTGACCTCCTTAAAATGAGAAATATGAGATCTTATCTATAACTGAAAAAACTGCATATAGGTGCTTCACAGTTCAGTTAAATAAAATATAACATCACATCACATCCTTCCCTCCACTTGCCAAGGGTGCAAAACTCCCGCGAACACTTTTGGTTCCTTTCTCAGGGAGTGCTGCTAGCTTGAGAGACACACATATCTGAGCTAAGATTAGCACATTGATGCATGCTGCTTAAGTATAGAAAGAGAGTTTACAGAAAATCAAAATGCAAACACAGTAATATACCTTATGTGTCGTGTCCGTCATTCATGCTACTGCACACAGAGGTCCAACAACTCCTGTAAAGGCAATTGTATGGAACAGACCAGTGGTTCATTACAGACACAGTGGTACAAATACTTCCGTTTATAATCTGTTTTTAATGAGAGGCATGCATCAAAATTATTGGTGTAGGAAGAAATGTCAAGCTGAGTGACTGATGGGGTGAATGGCTTCTTTGAAAAAATAAACCCACATGGGTGCTGTGACACAGCTTTCTTCGCTTTGATTGTTTTTGTGTTGTTGTTGTTGTTGTTTTGCCTGCAGGAACAAATCACAATATAGTTGTGTAGGCACCATAATAATAGTGTTAATTTAAAAAAATAGCTGTAACCTTTCCTGTCAGTATGGTGAAATATACCACACACAGTACGTTTGTACAGCATATAAATGCAGCACAAGATTAGCATGCTAAACCCATTAGCCTACCCTTACTGTGCCCTTCTGCTGCATGCTTAAAGCTGGAAATGAAACATAAGGAAGAGTACGACTGCTGCGGGTGTGCCGATCAACCCACACAGGGAGGGAGGAAAGCTGGAAATATACAAAAATAACATATCAAAGGCATGCATGTGGAACTGAATAAATTGAGAGCTCACATAAAAGCTCACCTGACCTGTTTTCCTGTGGGAAAACCAACATCTTCAAAGGAATAATGATGTTTTTCCAGCACTGAATACAGAAGGATAACTGACAAAGAAAAAATAAACTTTACACCTTCTGATAGGTACAGTATATTGCACTTCTCATGCATTTCACACATGAATCTGTTCTGTGTTAGCTCCTCTTTCTAGCTGCAGTTATAAGGAAATGAATAAGCTCTCTATTCATTATAACTATTTAAGTAAAGACAGAGGTACTAAGTCAATTCAGTACTGTAACTCACTGTTTACATGTACTTACCATTAAAAGTTTAGCTTGAACTTGGCTCAATTATGACCGTCGAACTCTGACGATGTTCTTGATTTACCATAAATGTACTTATAGCCATGCTGCATACCTTTTAATGACTTTTTTTTTTGGCTAAACAGAGTGTGCATAAAAACATCAAAGTCAAAAGACAGGCAGAAATTACATTAAGTAATCCCATGGGAAGGGCTAAAAATATATCATTAAAAGAGAAAAGATGAAAGTGGAGTTAAACTGATAAATGTTCTCTTGAATTTTTACTTGTTTTGATGAAGATATAATTTGTTTTGAGCATCCTTTGATAAAAGAAAGTGTAGTACTTGATCAAAATCAAGAAGTTTGATCTCAGATTTGCTGATAATTAATTTGTTTTCTCTGCTGTGAGAACATGTGGCTTAATTAGTGCGGTGGCTAATGTGCCACACAACACATTCATGTCTAACCTGATTTGTGATGATAATAATTACAATTATTTGAAATAATCACCAATCATTCTCATATGGGAGGTGCAATGTCAAAGCTGTTATTGTTTTCCTCCCGTGAGTCAGAGTGTGTGCGTCATTGTGACGGTGCGGTAACTGGAGATACCTAGTTCGTTAGAAAACACCACAATGACAGTTTTACTTTGGCAGGCGTCTATGTGTCCGTTTGATTTTGGAAACAGGAAAGCATCTCAATCAGGACAGCTCAGCGTTTCTGCCCCCAGAGTTTTAATTACTGATGTTAAAGCAAATGCAACTCCTGTTCAGCAGCCTTGGGGACGAGTTCAGCGTTGCTTGTATTTGAGAGGCTCTACTATATCTGGACTCCAAAGATTCCTGGTTGGTATCAGCAGGCATCATGGTAGAGACAGGCAGGAAATGCAGAGCCCAGGAATGCCTGGAGGCATCAGAGTCCCAGCTGAAACACAAGCTTTTTGTGTTCGCGGTGGCATCTGGTCAGGCAAAGAACAAGTGCCATCAAAGAAGAGCGGAACAGCGTGATGGTGGACATGCAGCACCAGGTTACATGGATATGGTGGGAGCATACAGTGCAGAATGAGAGCTTGTTGACTGACAAAAACCCAAAAAGATCGACTCACATGCATATCCTCTTTGCTATGAAAGCAAGACCACATGCTAAAGACCATCACTGTCACCATCTCCAAAACCAAGAGCAAACATATCTGCCAGCAGAGACTTGGGAACTGCTACAATCTCAGCCTAAACCTGCAACGTGGCTGCTCACCTCTGGATCTGGAGAGATATAGAAACTTCAAAGAGGCCAGACACAGCACCTCTATCAGTCTCCTCCATGCAGTTGCTCCTATTAGAGCTCACAGTTCCCACATGGAGGAGGCAAATGAAAAAAAGAAATCCACATATCAGGAGCTGGTGGGGCTCTGCAGGAGGGGAGACTGGAAGGCATGCCGCAAGCTTATTGAAGTGGGGGGCAGAGGATTCACAGGTTGGTCACTGTGGAAGATCTACATGCTACTCCACATCACAGGGGCTGAGAAAACGTGAAAGAAAGAGCCTCCTGTTGGCTTTGGATTAGGAGGAATGTTCCATGCGTTAGTGCTGCTGGGACACAAGCCAGCGCCTCATCAACCCAGACTGGTTTGAGTGTATTTGATGTTGAATCACATCACTGAAGATATTCTAGGTCATGTTATTGCAAATGCAAAAAAAACTTCACCACAAATGTTAATCTGTCAATCAGTACCGACTGATCAAATTGCGTTTGTCACATGTTAAGTGATATCTGATCACAACAGCGCAGTGCAGATGTTGAAAGATAAGCAGTGAACGGAGAATATGTTTTTTTTAAATAAAGCTTAGTTCTGCTTTCATCAAATCAGCAATCCTTTAATTTACTGAGTTATCTCTCTGTCAAAACAAGTCAAAATTCAACATATCAAAACAACATTGTGTCAGTTCTCTAATTGAGTTTAGGACTGAACAGATAGTCAAGACAACAACAGCAATACACTGATGCAATCTAGCACAACAGCAATAAGATAAAAATCTTTCAAACTTCAAACTTTTCATATCTGTTGTGATCCGGTTTATGTTGTTTTATTTAATATTTAATAATATTGAATATTTTTTGTTTATTTTCAACAGGCTAATTTTCATCCGTAATCTCTGGTCAGATCTTAAAAACCAAGGTTTTTATTAGACTTATATTCCATCCTTCTGGTCACCGGGCATCAGTGCACGTTGGGGTGAAAAAACACTGCGCAGTTTTAAACTGTAACTGCAGTCCAACTTATCTCAGCGTGCTAAAAATCTCATCTTTGAGCAGAACTGTGTCACCTTGAAGTTCGATGAAGTTGTAGCTGATTATTATTTCACTGAAACAAATATGTTTGTAAGCAGTAGTCGTCGAGCCCCTTCTCTTAATTGCTTTGCAGTCTTATATGCACACAGGCTGTTTGCAATTATAAAAAAGGCAGATCGAGTGTTGAAATTGATAGTAATTTACTAAACAATGGGTCCTTGATTCACACAGAGATAGCCTCAAGCTGCATTACTCTCTCTGTGGGCTGCTCTGATCAGCAATAATGCTAAAAAGAGGACCAAACACTGAGGCAGACAATGTGAAAAATACTGGTAAAAGAACATAAAATAAAATAAAATAACAAAAATAAACAAAGAGATAAATAAACTTCAAAAATATCTAAAAACTGGTATCTAAAACAGTAAGTACTCTGCTCACCTCTTAATCTTTGAATTCACATGTTTTCTGTCCCATTGCCCAACGACTATAAAATCACGGCCCATTCAGTCTTCCTTTATAAACATTTATAAAGTGGAAGCGTTGGAACCATGTTAACCCTGCCATGAAGTGTCAGACCACATCAAGTTACAGAGAGGGTCTGTAACTTAACTCTGCGAAATCAATAATCTCCTCTCACATTAACATCAGCGCAATGACTGTGTGCCAGGCGCTTCATAGTACAGGTTTCCATGCCTGAGCAAGTCCTGTAGGTGTCCCAGTAATAATAATAATAATGGATTGGATTTATACAGCACTTTTCAAGGCACCCAAAGCACTTTACAATGCCACTATTCATTCACTCTTGCATTCACACACTGGTGGAGGCAAGCTGGGGGACAGAAGCGAGGCTGCCATATCGCGCCATCGGCCCCTCTGGCCATCACCAGTAGGGTAAAGTGTCTTGCCCAAGGACACAACGACCAGGACAGAGGATCGAACCGGCGACCTTCCGGTTACAGATACGCTTCCCAACCCCCTGAGCCACGGGGATTTTCATACTTGAACTTGAAATGGCTCCAACGCTCCAATAGCCAGCAGATATGTCTGTGAACCTCTGCTTGGCTCATCTGGTTTAGTGCTCTCTTTGTTGGAGGCGCCAATAAATAGCTTCCTATTCAGGTTGTCTCTGCATCCTAATGTCGTTATGACAATACGATCTCTGCTCGAGGGATGGATTGGGTGACGGGTCAGTTAGAGCGACAGATGAAATGGTTTCTAACAGGGTTCTTTTACATAAGCTAATTATGAAATGCAGCATTATATTGTATTCAAAGTTAACAGTTGAAATACTAAAAGATCAAATACGTAATGTCATGCCCGCAATATTATTTCAAACTGCTGTGTAAACTCGCAGAGTGCTATAACTTACCATAAATTTACTCAGGGAACGCTGAAACAAAAGGCATTACTTGTCTCATCTTGACTTCAGAGACTCACAGTTCTTTGAAAGTTGTTGGTTAATGTAGATGGCTGACGGCGGCGCTTCCTCTGAGATGAAATAAAATCACAGATTTAAATAATGAGTGGGAGTGAGAGAAGTTTATTTGTTAGTGAAACTGAAAATCCCTAATCCAATTATTCTTGACACTCTAGATGGGTACATGCAACCAGGTACAGTGTTTCTTTAACTTTTAGCCCCTTGTGTTTGTCTGTTTTACTTAATTGGGAGGTGAACTGTTCTAGACGGCTTATACTAATCAGCATTCTCTGCCTTGGAGCATCACACACAATTAGACCATTCTGCTGCCTTGCTAAATGCCAATTTGGGCTCTAAGGCTGAGCACTAACAAGAGTCCCTCTCTAATAATGCGTATTCCTGCTTAGATGTATAAAAACCCCAACTGTGCTGAGTGTACAAGAACCCTTTTTGTCCGATAAAACAGGGATTTATTAGATACCATTTTGCTTCCATAAGAAGCAAAAAGCCTCCCCTCTCTGCAGCGCAGCTCTCACAACAAACCGTTTGTTTGCCTTGCCTTCCCACTCATTCAGATAAATTGTCAGCTACATTGCTCTGTTTATGACTCTTCAAGGACTTTGGAAAATTTCTGCTTTGTGCCTCCGATGAAAGGAAACGGTTCATTTATATATATATATACTGTGCTTGTTATAAGTATTGTCTCTTAAAGCTCTGCAGGTAATAAGGCAATAGATTTTTGTCTTAACGCTACTAATCGAGGCCTCAAGTGCAAGCGCAGGCAAGGGCAGTGGAGGTTTTTACTCTTCCGATAAGCTTCGCTCATTTCTTTTGCAGTCAGAGCAGACGGTGTTAATTTCTGTTACGACCACAAGCTGTGTCTGCTGCAAAGGTGAGAGAGCAAACCGAAAGGCACTCTGTGTTGCTGATCTATCTATTCAGAGGCTGAAAACAATCTGTCGGTGCGCAGATTGCAATCAGAGGAGGTCAGGGCAACCCACTGCAACATCATATGAATTTCATTACATGTGCTCAGCGCTAGGTGAGGGGAGGGGGGGGCGAAAGGTGGCTCAACAGTAACACTGCAGGGAAAACAGAGGGCAGAATGAGCTGTGAGTTGATATTACCTACAGTCATGGTAAATAGAAAATACACCCTTAATAGTATGGTTTTAGTTATTGTGGAATAATAAGAGTAATCGACATATTTATTTTATGATTATTTATGTAACAAACTAAGTCAGAAGCAGGTGCTGCTAATTAAATTCACTTGTTTAATTGAAGGTCTGAAGCATTCAGGTGTGTGTTAACATGACTCCAACAGGAAAAGACGTCAGTAAAGGTCTTAAAGAAGCAATCGTTGCTGCCCATCAGCCTTGGAAGGTTTATAAGGGCATTTACAAAGAGATAAAGATTATTCACTAGTGGAAAATATTCAAGTCAATTATTATCCCTTCCATGAGTGGACATCCTAGAAATTTACCTCATGCAGTGCTCAGAAAAATTGCATTGAATTCAGTAGCTACATCAGGCCCCAGTTAGCATGTTATATGTCTCTAATTGAGTTTAAGTATAAGTTAATGACTTTAAAATTAACAACAAGTCTGGTTTGGGAGGGTTGCAGGAGAAAACCTCTTCTCTAAAATAAGAACATGGCAGCAGAGCTTAGGTTTGCAAAATATCATCTGAACAAACCACAAGGCTTCTGGTACAAAGTCCTATAGACAGATGAGACTGAAGTGGAGATGTCTGGCCACAATACGCAGTGACATGTATGGAGAAACCAAGCACAGCATTAACACTTTGTACCGACTGTAAAGCGTGTTGGTGGAGTGGTGATGATTTGAGCTTGTTTACCAAAGTATTCTAGAGTCAGATGTGAGGCAGTCTGACAGCTGGAGCTTGCCATAAATTGGGTCATACAACATGGCAATGGTCCCAAACACAGCAGCGAATCTATAACAGAAAAGGCGAAAAAGAAAAGAATCAAGATGTTGCAATGTCCAGACCGTAACCTGACCTTAAGAGAGCTGTGCATCCTCTAATGCGCACAGAGTGGGCCAGAATTTCTGCACAACAATGTGAAAGACTGATAAAGTCATACAGGAAATGATTACTTCAAGTTACTTAAAATTATCCCTGAAAAAATGATTCAATGCACTATTTGACCATGAGGTTTGCTTCGTTTTTTAATTGCGGCTTCTGCATTTTGGTTTAATTTTTGTTAAATAACTAATAACAGGGTGGAAACTGTCCTGTTTTGTGAAGTTGCATTTATCAAATCTTCAGACCTGGTTAGGATCAAATAATTTTTCATTATATCCTGATATGTAAAACCTTAGCACTGACAGATGGTGTACTTTCTTTTTTTCTGCCATGACAGTAGTTTAAAAGTGCAATAAAATGCATTCCAAGTATAAAAGCAATGGAAATTGGGAATCTTTCTTGGCGTTTCATATAGAGATGCTCTTTGCTTGCTAGGGGGAAATTGGAAATGACTCGTTATGCTCTCTTGAAGAGCTTCTGTTACTGGCAGAACACGGGGATTAGAGTGAGCTCGCCGACATGAACAGGTTTTGCCTTTAGACTGAGAGAGAAAGTTTCCGTCTGACTGACAGCTTCTTCTTCTCTTTTGCTGTCAAAACAAGCAATTTTTAGCTTGCAGGTGGTTGATGACAGCCTCATTTATTCAAAATCTCAATAAAGCAAAGATTGTTATAGTAATTAAAGCCTGCGCTGTTATTTATGCAATCAAAATGTCAACAACAATTTCATTACATCACTATACTCATAGAAGGGAATACAGTCTTAATTTAATCAAATTTCTTGTTTAATTAGTCACTACATAAATAACACGAGTAGCTCCATTGAGGGAGATTGTGGTGATGGTCATTACCCGTCAGTGGTACCCGGTGAATAACACGTGACTGGAGTAGTAATGGAACGAAGGATGGCAGGTTCGTGATAATGTTGTCTCGCACCATGCGCCTCGTTTCCATCGGTAAAAATGTAAACACATTCTTTCCTTGCGATGGTTTAATAATATCTATTAGACATTTTTCTGTGCCGCAGTTTTTGCCCTGTTTACCAGCTTTGTGCTCATTCTGACAGAGCCTCAAAAAGCTTAGCACAGGTAGCCTGTGGCTACCAGCCTTGAACACAAACAGCATCTCCTCCTGCAATACCTGTAGGAAGGAGCTCCTGTCTGAGAAATACAGCGGGTATTCCGGTGCCCTTTTGAATAAGCCGTTGCACTTTTCATCCTCTTAAAAAAATCTTGGGAAGGTGAAGGATTATGGATTCTTATCGGTATATGAAGATCAGAGGGATTAGTGGTATAATCCCATTTAAACCCACAAAGAGTTTTGGCAACCTTGGCTAATTCTGTTCAGCTATGATATGCCCACTGCCCCATATGGTTACAGTGGCACAAAGCCCGATTATCTGCCTTCCACCCATCTCTGCTAGCCTTCGACTCGACTGGAACTCGTTAGATTTGTTCATTTATATCAGTCCCCTTGTCATCCAGGCAGATTTACTCAATTCACTGACCTGGACAGTCGCAGTGAAATGCAGTTAAACCGATCCTTTTTTTCTTGCTGTGCTCGCCCCTAACCTTACTGAATAATTTGTTTTAAGTGATTAATTGCCATTTAGGTGTGAAATTGCAATATAACACTTCTTTGCACGATAGCAGTGCAGCCACTATGCGTCGCAGGAAAAAAAATATGCAGACCCACCCTGCAGAAACTGCAGTGTGAAAAAAACCGCTTTCTTCTTCTAGGACTCTCACTCATGTTGTTGAGCAGATAACCCTCTCTCACTCTCTTATGCGTGACACGTTGCGCTGTCGTTAAATATCAAGACCATCCCTCATCCTAATGACCTAATGTGAACGGCATCAACAATTGCTTCCTTCTCCCTCTTCGGACTTTAATCTCACCATCCTCCATCCACCCGACCTCCGCACAGATAGGTAATGGAGAATACAGGGATTGTGAATCACTATTTCATGACAGAAACTGCCTCTAGATGGGAAATTATAGAGGCCATACATTGAGCCTGAATATCCATATTATAATATGTCATGCCTAATAATCTCTGATGCTTGCGTTTTGGAGGAATAAATGCTTCGCATACATGGTTCCCTGGCAAATAGAGACACCCAGTGCTCTCATCGGTATTCTGCAGAACAGCAGTATCAAAAACTTTGGCCGAGTAATTGTAGTAATGTTGAAATATGCTGCTTGATCTCTCTCCATTCAGTTGATCAAACAGAGGTTCTGTCAAGGCAGCTGTAGCTAACCCTCTGTTTCAGAGCTAAGAGCATGACAGCACTTCTTGCCTCTGTTTCTTTCTGGGTAAAGGAAGCTGCTGTGCTTCAAGGCGCTATTTCATTTCTCTCTCTATTTGTTTCTCTTCATGAAGTTTTGTTTGATCCTGGGGGATTCTGTTGAAAAGGAGGAACAGCAGACATAATGCTTATCTAACTTTAAAAATTAGTCCTGCTGAGGTTTCAGCACTGGACTAGAATTTAGTTGGTCAGGCCCTTATGGCACTGTGTCTGCTGAGTGCCAAGGGAAGCCTGTAAGTGACTGGATGAATTATGGAGGACTAAGAATGGTGGAAAGGATCATCATACATACTTAGCATGCGGTTATTGCAGTCACTACTCACCTGTATTGCTATGCTGCAGGAATATTACCATATTGCATTAATCAGCCTTTTATATTAACAGGCTGCCAGCCTTCTCTGAACAAGTTGTCCACATTAAGACTTTCTGTAACTCAGAATTTAAATGCTGTTATTCCTTCTTTAAATTAGTTCTCTCTCTGCGTCATTCCCCATTGTTACAGTTTTGGTTACTAAGCCAACTATTTGACTTTTGCCATGTATCTAGAACAATCTCACCTCCAGGAATTACTGTAAAACAGAGCCATCTGTGTGCTAGAAAACATATTCAGGGCAATGCTGTGTATTGACATGCATATTCATGATAGTGTAACTTGAAACAATGAAGGTCTCAAATTGTTGCTGTGCTAAGCTGGGGATTGCCAGGCTGCGAAACATCACAAAATAGCTTCATCGTGTTGTACTGGACTCATTTAAAAATGTTACAAATGTGTTTTGCACTTACACGACCACCTTGATTAAATCCTGTTGGTTCCCGGCAGCTGACAGAATGTAGACTGTGTTCATTGCAGATTTACAGGAAAGAAGGACCACAGCCAAACATTTCACATAATTTCATCATCACAGCATTTTCCCCACTGAAAAACCATCAGTATATGAGTGCTGTGAGAATGAAGCCTCCTGATGCAGGACACTTTGCATCACCTGCAGTCACATCGCAGCACGGAGCAGAAAAATTTAGAGAAAAAAACCCCCAAAGTCACGTTTGACCGATAATTAGTCGGAACTGTATTTATCCATTCAGTGCTTGCTTGCTTGCTCTTCACGTTAACTAGTCATTGTCAGGGGAAATTGCAAACTCAATAATGCATACCTGATTTAAAAGACCATTGCCCTTTCGGTACCTGCTCTCTTCTCTGCTGCAGAGATTAGAGCAGGGTGGTGCATCTAAACGTGCCTGGAGCTGATACGTTACCAATTGCATATCTCATTTCCTGGTTTAATAGGAATATCTAACATTATTGTGACCTCAGGGAGATAATATGACCTGTGGAGCGTGCAGGGTTTACTGGCATCATTGGTTAGAGCTTTACTCGCTTTTCAGGGCGCCATGAAACTACACGGTGGTGACTTGGAGTAAAGCATCAATAATTCAAGGACAGTTAATTCACCCTGAGACGGGTCTCTGTTGACCTTAGAAAACTAAGCAGACCTGCTCCGTGAGAGTTCAGTTTTTCCTTTTGCCTCATGAAAGCAGATGCAGCAGCCACAGTTCAGGTACAGTACTGTATAAAACTCTCTCAGACCCTCATTTCTTTATATATTAGTACCCAGGAGCTGGACTTTTTTAAATGTAAAGAATTTTTAAAGTGGTCACGAGCAATAGTTGTCCAGGCTTGCTCAAGGTCTTTCAAAGTTGTTCTTTGAGCATTGGCTGCTTTTTCACTCATTTTCCATCTATTGCTTGTATCTGAGCACTTTTTTGACCTATGAATATTTCAAGCATGACAAAGGCGCCTAACTCAAGGGATGAACCAGTGTTGTCTTTACATCTTAGACAAATTGGCAAACAGACAATTTAAAATCTCATCTTTAGACACTTTGTTACTAACAGGCTTTTGTTCCTTTCTTTAGCTGAAAGGTGATTC
This sequence comes from Neolamprologus brichardi, assembly GCF_056152115.1. Taxonomy (NCBI): domain Eukaryota; kingdom Metazoa; phylum Chordata; class Actinopteri; order Cichliformes; family Cichlidae; genus Neolamprologus; species Neolamprologus brichardi. The sequence goes on from NC_142123.1 coordinate 3,766,358, forward strand.
CCAAAGAACCATTAGCTGAAAACTTTGCATATCTCTACTTTGCAGTGTCCTTATCTGTACCCAGTGTTGGGGAGTAACGGAATACATGTACCGCCGTTACGTATTTAAAATACAAAATATGAGTAACTGTATTCCGTTACAGTTACCGTTTAAAAAGGTGGTATTTAGAATACAGTTACTTTGTTGAAATAAATGGATTACACGGCGGTACTTTCCTGTTTCATATTGTGGCGGGTCAGGGCTGTTTGGGTTTTGTTTGACAGCTACGTTGTCGTTCCAGACGGCAGCGTTACGGTTGCCATGGTTACAGGGTGACGCTCTCTCTCTGCCTGTTTCCTGGGTGAGAGAGGCCTTTTTGTTGTTGTTGTGCTAAGCTAATAGGCAGAATGCTACCGGTATAGCTCTAAAGAATGTAGCATCATGGGCAGTGTAGTCCGTGCTGCAGGGAGAATGGACTGCCATACACGTTATGTGTCTGTGAGCGAGGGAGGGAGAAAAAGGAAAGGTACGAGCTGTCATCGAGCAAAAACGGGAGCTGGAAGCATGTAAATATAATAATAACCACTGCAGCCAAGAAGAGTGCCTGACGAGCCCAGCTGTAAGTAAGCTATTAAGACTCGACTGTACACCGTGTTCGTGTTTTCCTCCAAAAACAATAAGTTCCGTTGGAGCAGCCTTTCAACGCCTCTCTCTGTCTCTGCTAGCAAAGTTGACCCAGACAACAAAGTGAAGCTAGTTTTCGGCTATGAGCCCGACACAGAACCCACCGTATTAGCCAGAGGTCCCTTTACTACGGTTCGGAGCCGCGGACCTTCAGTAACAGTAATAAATCACAGCAATAGTACATTCACATAGTTGTAAACAGCATGTTAATATATTAAGTAATCCAAAGTATTCAGAATACGTTACTCTCATTGAGTAACGTAACGGAATACGTTACAGAATACATTTTGGGGCATGTATTCTGTATTCTGTAATGCAGACGTTCCCAAAGTGTGGGGCCCGCCCCCTAGGGGGGGCGCAGAGCCATTGCAGGGGGGGCGCAGCATGAAAAGGGGGAAAAAAACAACAACGCTTGGACACTGCTAGGACAGGCGCCCACACAAACGCAAAGCAGGAGATGAAGCATTGCTGAATATGTTTCCAAACCAACTTCATTCTAAGCCAAAGACTAGAAAATATGGTGAAGCATGTCTTCCCTTTGGTTTCACCTGCACAAGTGCCGAGGTAGGTCTCCCTGCAGGATTGGTTTTCCCTTAGTTGGGAGCAGCGCTGGGCTGTTTAAATCACGGACAAACAGTATCCTACATTCTTGATTTGTAGTTCACAAACACTTGTTGTAATGACTACTCCTGACATTTTGGAGATGTTAGCTCTTTATACAGTAAAGTTACAGTTACAGATACAAGGAAATAACATCAGGCTGATCCTGCCACAATTTGTTCCCCGGTTCAAATCACGGACAAACAGCATCCAACAGTTGTTTATGTTTTTGAACCCATTTTGCAGAGGGATTTTTTTTGATAGCAATGTTGAATATTATTACCTAGGAAAAAAAAACAACTACATGTAAAATAATTACACCGTGATGCCCCTGCCTTTCTAAATGGAGGGACAGTAACTGCATGTAAAACCTGCAGATAGTCAGATTAACAGTATTTCGTCTCTATCTGCCATTCTGCAATTCATCTCATGTAAACAATAACATGCACACAGCGTGACGTGAAAAAAGACACATACCTTTGACGTTGCATGAGGAACTCTGTATTCCTCATCCACACAAAAAAGGAGTTTTAAAAAATCTCCGTTCTCGGTGATTCGAAACGCCGTTTACATGTGGACGAAACAGCTGCATTTTCAAAAATACCCGTGTAGGTGTGGACGTAGTGTAAAAGACTTAGTAGTTTATTTTCTTACTACCTGTAATTTATTGCAGATTACTTGTATTTGCTTAATTGTTTACTAAATGTTTGAGGTGTGAAATAAACCGCAATGGAGCAAAATATGGGTGTGTGTGGTTGGAGGATGTGTTCGTGCGTGCGCGCGCGCGAGGGGGGGGGCGCGAACATTTTTCTTGTAAAACAAGGGGGGCCCAGCAAAAAAAGTTTGGGAACCACTGCTGTAATGGAATACATTTTAAAAGTAACCTTCCCAACACTGTCTGTACCTCAGATAAACAGCAAATCATATTCTTAGGAAATAAGAAAAATCTGGCAAAGACCTGAGAGGAACATTTCTAGTCTGAAATGTTCTTAGTGGAAGAGTGGCTAGATGTCCTTCAAGCACAAGAGAAGCCTGGAGAACTATTCCTCCACAGCATGACAACTGGTTTTATAGAGCTTTACTTCTTGTGATGCAGTCCTGGCAAACCTGATTGAGATGAATGGAAAACACCTCGTACCATACGTCCTAAAAACATTACAGAAATCTCCTATGCAGGCAGGCTCGGGTTCTCTGACATAATCCAGTTCTGAAAGTTCACTCAGGTTCGTGCTTGAGATTGATGTTATGAATAAAGGAACTTTTGCCATTATAGTCAAAGGCTGCCTCTTGCTTAGCAGTATGTATGTTGTAGTACTGATATTCAGATCAGCTATCACAGCTTGATGAACACGTCTGTCACAGCAAGTCTGACCTTCTAATGACTGGTCTCCAGCTAAGGCCACAGCAGGACACTCGTGTAATTTCCTTTTTTATCCAGAAGGATGATGGGAGCTGTAGCAGCTGGAATGCTATTGTATGATTGGAAAACAGACACGGTGTATTGCTCTGTGTTGGGTCGAATGGATTCTGCCTTCTTCTCACAGCTTCAGTGGATGCTGAGAGCTGGTTAGATTGGATATCAGGGGGAAAAAAAGTCATTTTGTTCTGCTTCAAAAAATACAGCCAAATAACATTTAGGACAAACTGTGACGCAGCGCTGTCTCTATTTTTGTTCGAATCAGCCACTGGATTGGCAGCTTAGTGAAGAGGTGATGTATGGAAACACAGACATGCAGAGAGTGCCTCTTGTGCTGCGATATGTCTTGATCATCTGCTGGAGCGTGAATCAGTGGTAAACAACTGCAGCTTTAAAGTCTCAATATGGCGCTGGCAATCGGGAATCGGAAGAGCTCGGCTTCTCAGCAGTCTGATATCACGCTGCTCTGAAAACTTGGGAGCCTATATTTATAACTTGTTTTTGATTCACTTAAGGTGGAGAAAAAGGAATAATGTGCTCATTAGAGCTGCCAAACTGTCATACTAAATTCTATATACTACTGAATTTAAAATACAATTGGACGTGAAAATAAGCCAGAAATGAAGCCTTATTGTACAATTCAAATTCAAATTTTATTTGTCACACACACACAACCATACACAGTATGACATGGGGGTGAAATGCTTGTAGCTGTACAATGCCCGCCCATTATATGACAGAAAAAAGTTTTACAGTATTTACAATTTACTACAAAATTTACAAATTAACTTAGGAATTTACAGTAAAAAAAATGCAAATAGCAGAAAGAGATTATCAAGATTATAAATTATAGGATTATAGGAAGAGTGTGGTGGTACGTGTGGTGATGTGATGTGTGGAGAGTCCAGTCCTACATCTGGTTCAGGGCCCGAATAGCCTGGGGGAAGAAGCTCCTCCTCATTCTCTCTGTTTTAGCCTTAAGGGAGCGGAAGCGCTTCCCAGACCTCAACAGTGAGAAGAGTCCATTGTTGGGATGGGAGAGGTCCATCATAATCTTCCTAGCTTTGGCCTTGCACCGCTTGGTGTAGATGGACAGCAGGTCAGGGAGCTCTGATTGAATGATGCGTTCGGCCGAGCGCACCACTCTTTGCAGATCTCGTCTGTCCTGCTTGGTGCTGTTCCCAAACCAGGTGCAGATGTTTGCCGTCAGGACGCTCTCGATGGTGCAGCAGTAGAATTTTAGAAACATAAATAGTTCTAATTATTGATACTTCTGTCTCTCAAAAAGGTTATTCTTCTATATATAGCTGGTTCCTTTAGGGGTTGCCACAGGAAATCATCTGCCTCTATCTCACCCTATCCCTAGTGTCCTGTTCTGCCACTCCAACCCTGTGCGTGTCCTCCTTCGCTACATCCATGAATCTTATCTGTGGTCTTTCCTCTTCTATCGCTCAGAAGGTGTGAAATCAAACTTGTAGAATAGAAAGACACAAGAAAGCATTTCAGCTCCACTTAGATGTTTCAACCCCTTTCCCAAAGATAACCGGACTCAGTGGAATTTACAAAAGAGGACGCTAGAACTGACAATTCTTGCTGTTTATTGGCATCATGGATTAGTATAGCAAAATGCAACACAATGCCTCTGATTGTTAACCTGCTAACATCTAAAAAATGGTCAAAATGGATCGCTGTGAAAGTTTTACTTGGATGAGAGAAGGATATGTGTTTGTTTTCACAGTGGTATACCCGGGAAGAAATGTGGAACTGTTATCTTGTCTGCGGAGGAGCTTGGAAACTGCCGAGTAAGTCCAAAAAGTTTTAACCATCATACTTTTTTTTTGTTTTTGTAACTGTTTACACTTTAAGTGTCAGAGTAAATGTTTTGCAGTGTTCACTTGTCTCATGTGAACTCGACCCTTAAAGCATCATTACGTCTGACTTTAAATGAGCGAATTGTTAAATTGTGACACGTCACTGTGAGATCGCCTGCGTTGCATGGAATTGCTCCATTATCCATGTTTAGCAATGTTCACGAGTCCGCTGAAGTGAAGTGGGATATTTAATATCCTTTACTCCAGCGAGATATATTGTGCCATAAGTGTCCTCATTAAACGAGCAGGATATGCCGTGTTACTTCGCAATTGCGTTTGCCATTTGGAACTTGTGTACATAGTGGATATGCTATGCGTTTGAATAGCTATTTAATGAGACCGCCTTCATTTCAATCACTAAAACAGGCACTTGCTCCTATGTAGTGTGCGTTAATCCATGAGTCTGCGTTAATAACCTGTGTCCACTAATGCCCATTGACTTTCTCTCCACACTGCTAAATGAAGATAGTAAATAATCACATTATACTGCTGCCAGTGGAGCAGGACTTATTGACCGGAACAACCGGCCTCCCTCAGAGGCTGAACAAAAAGGCTCTTGAGCTTCTCTGTAAATGTTTTATGATTCCCTAATACATGTAAGCAATGATTCGGTGGTTTCTAACTTCCTCACGTACTTGTTTAGCTTATAAAAGCACCTTGTTAAACAATCAGTGTACCTGACTAGGTGTTTTTTTTCTTATTGTTTATTCCCTGACAAATAAAGAGTCTCCTGTTAGAGTGAGACTGATAAGACATGCTGATAATGAAACCACCATGATAACCGTTACTGATTCTGCACTGCTGGATTGAAGTGTCAGTGCTCACAGTCATTGGAGGGCTGCTGTGAGTCATCAGGTGCATTGGATCTGCGAATGATAGGAGTTAGCATCATCAATGCAAAGCACCTCTTCAAGAGGCGATTCGGTAATATAAATGCAAATGATCGTTACTGGTACAAATGATGATTTCCCTTCTCCCAGACTCCATTAGAGAGACACCGACTAGACATGTCACCGCAGACCTGCCCTGTATACACAGAATTTAACCCCGAACAGAAACGTCTCAGGTTTGAGAAAAGAACAGGCAAATGAAAGCAACGACGTACTAAAAGCGTGACAGCGCTGTCGCCACACCTGCGAATTCTTACAGTCTGGATTGCCACCATCCATCTGCTTGTTGTTTATTCTATAATCCACCTGTGACCAATAAATGGAGGCAGCTGAGTTGCAGCATCGCCTGAGGTAAACACTGCAACTCTTGTTTGGGGAAAGTGAGACGAGCAGAGGGAGAATCGACTGGGGAAGTTCTGCAGGGACTGTGAATCGAGAACTGGGTTGGCTCTCACCTTCGTGGTGGATTTGCCAGGTATCATTAGACAGAGCAACAGCCTCTGCGTGGATCAAAGGCTTCCTCTTGGCTGTCGTTGCCTCTGGCACATAGGAGTGCAGAGCAGTGGCTGGCTCGCTTCACATCTTCCACACAGTCCAGCTCCAGCTCTGTCTGATTTAAATAAAAGTAAACCACACAACATTTAACATATGGAAGCAGCAAACCTCAGTCCTGGTTATCAGTTCGACTCACAATTGTTCACAAGGTGGCGATTTTGTTTATAAAACTTGACACCACAAGTTTTCTACAGAGAGGCTTTTTAGTCTGTACAAAACAGCCTCACGTCCTATGAATATGGAAAAAGTAATCAAGTAAATTAAATAAAATAAAATAAAAAACCTCTTGAATGAATTTAAACGAGCTCTGGTAACATTAAAACCCTGATTACACTAACATTTTTCATTTATCAAGCAAACGTTCATCACTTTATCACTGTAGTCGGAAAATTTCCTGTTCTTTTTTGAGCTTACGTAATGCTCATCCTTACATTGACAAAAATCCTTCACCTGAGGCTTACAGTCATAATAGACGAATGCCCGGATGAATGGAGTGATGCGCGAAGCTTATGATTCATTTTGTGATTCACTACAGTCTGCAATCCCAAGGATGTCATAAGCTTGTGTAACATGAATTCAGGCGCTGTGTGCATTGCTTTGTATCTCTTTGAATAGACCCACCCCACTCTCTGAAAGTGGCAGTGTGCATCGCTCTGCCACTTACCCCATGCGGTGATATCTTAGTAGAGCAGAGAAACGGGTAGGAGGATGTAGACTGAAGTCACTATTCCCCTGCTGCTCCTAAACCTCAGTGGCTGAAATGAGTGTTCTGCCTTTTCCTCGCTTAATGAGAGAACACTGCTAGGCTCCGATGTGGGTATGTGTTATCCATGCCTAATGAAGGCTTAGGGCACTGTGCTGCCATGATAGTGTAATTGTAGAAGCTGTGTCAGGGTTAAACAGGACAGTTATACTACGGATCTATTTTTTAAGGGCTTTTATATCTGACCTAAGCAAACTCTCCCAACATGATGTGTTAGTTTCAATGCACCAAACAGCACCTTGGAAAATTAAACGTTCTTGTGAAAAAACCACAGAGGGATAGCTTGACACACTGCAGGTAGAAAATGCAAAGATATTGCAGGCTGGATAGAAAAGTAGATAATAACCGAAAATGACAGTAGGAAATGAAAATGGATATATAGCAACCCATTCAGCTGCCAGCGCTGACTGTTTTAATCATAGCGTTACTCTTCACCTGCTTCAACATTTCCACCACAGTGAAAGGATTCAAACTGTGGTGTAATCAGATTAGCTCATTCTTTAAATTGTTCCAGCGCAACAATTTAATTCTTTTGCACTCTAAAGGAGTAACTGTATTATTTCAAATAGTTCAAAATAAGTTGTTTATTTAACATCGGACCTTGTTGAATACTCTTATTTAGTCCACTCTTCTTTTTAGCGAGCCCCTTGAACAATAGGCAGGTTGGAGTCCTGCATATACAGTTAAAAAAAGTACATAGCTTCCAGTGTGGAAATATGACGCCAGTGAAGTGTTATTCTATCTGAATGTCACTAAATAGAAATAGCTGTGGCTGCAAAGAGTCTTCTGGTCCTATAGAAGTCTATGAACATGATGTAGCCTCTGTAAATACTTTCCTGCTAAGTTTATGGACTCACTCAATCATTTTAGATCATACTGAATAGAAAATTAAGTCTATTATGAAAATCTTGGTCATACCGGGTTTTAAAATGTTAGATTATCTGCCGCATGAAACCCGCGCGCAGCTACGCCCACCTTTCATCCTCTTCTTTTATGCCATCTTTTGTACTGGCAGAAAATGAGGACAAGCATAATATCCCCCTCTTCAGGAGAAAACTGCAGGAGTTATTGTACTTTGAATTATATAGTAGCTCCGTGGTAGTGCTGTGTCCAAAGCAAAAAGTGATGTTTTTGGGGGTTAGCGAGAGGCAGGTCAGTGGCAGACCGTGTCCGACTGATGTGGGTCAAAGCAATCAATAGAGGCCCTGCACCATGCTGGTTTAGAGCTAACAGCGGCACTTCAAAACCTAAAAGCCCCGAAGACCAGCTGGGTAAAGACAGCTCCTCTTTTTGCTCCTTGAAAGCTTCAATGTCTTCTGGCATAAAACTTTAACAGACTCGAAGATGTGATAATAAGACCCCCGATTTACATATGTGGTACGTTTGGGGGGGTACAAAGCTGTTAAGAAGGTTTGAACATCATTCAGGTGAAGATGATGATTGAGATGCTGATGGAGAACACTTTGCAGAGCTTTTCTTCTGATGTGGACATTTACCTGTCCAGTGTGCCCATTATGCAGCGTCATTATTGTACTATATAGTGACCACAGGGAGCCAAACTGGAATCAAGAACATTATGGAGCATGCTCTTTGTCTTTGATGTGGCAGTACACATCGAAATGCTGCCTAAATGAGTATAATTATGATAATACCAGCCTTTCTAATGTATCATTAGCTGCACTCACACACCCCCACATGCTTTTGTACACAGGCCCCTCCCCTCTTTGTGTGCAGGGTGTTAGGATCCATTTATGTGCCTCTGTATGGTTACTCTTATTGTTATTTTATACAGCACAAGGTATTTTCATTTCCCGTGTCCCATCTACATTGTTATGCAGGTGTTGCATAATAAAGAAATGGTAATGAATGCATTTGCAGGTTTTTGAAACTAGAGCCCACTGTTTGGATTTGCTGTCCTCTTATTAAGATTCAGTCAGCACTTTGCTTTTAGTTGGTGCTTCAGTGCTTTTATATCCTGGCACACAGCATGTGGACACAAACATTGGGAGGCAAACACAGCCAGTAGCATGGATTTAAAGTGTCCTGTACTTTCCCGTCATTGCATTTCTCTGACTGGCTTCCTCCTTTGTCTGTAGGATTACGCCACCATGCAATTTTGTGCCAACAAACTGGATAAAAAGGACTTCTTTGGAAAGTCAGACCCCTTCATGGTCTTCTACAGAAGTAATGAGGATGGCACGTGAGTTTGTCTTTCGCATTTGCGCCTCTGTAAGTCTTCTGTTTTGGCGTATCAAAGCCGGGCTGGAGGGCACGAAGCTCCAAGAGGAAGGGGAGCAGGGTTGAGAAAATTGGAAATAAGATCGAGACCCCTTGAACTCAGCTGCATGCCGATGAATTCATGCAGACATGGTTTCAAGGCAAAGCAGTTTTCTGCTTCAGATGTGAGAAGATTTTATCACTGATTTTTTTAAGTGTTTGTTTATATTTTAGAGATGTTTGTTTGAACTGCATCTCCAGGTTCACTATCTGCCACAAGACCGAGGTGGTGAAGAACACACTGAACCCTGTGTGGGAGCCCTTCTCCATCCCTGTCAGAGCGCTCTGCAATGGAGACTATGACAGGTAGGTTGACTGATGATGTGCAGGTGAGTCTCAGGAAGACAAACAAATATTCCCACACACTCTGAGTTTGTTTTTCAAGGAGAAATTAAAGCGGTGCAGAGTTTTAATATGTGGTGTAGCTCTTACAAAGTGGATCAGGGCTATCAGATTTAGAGCAAATAGACAATTATTACAGGCCGACTAGCACTACATGCCACCTTGCCTGGCTCTTTATTGATTTCTCCACAATCACGAGAGCCTTTCAGAGCATTGCGGGGTTTCTGATTGGTTTCTCTGGTGGCAACTTCTAGCTTATCTGAATCTTTTCAGAGTGAAGGGCATTGCAGAATACCCGAGGAGCAGGAAGAGTTTTGGCAGGAAGATAAAATAACACGAGCGAAAAAAAAAGAGAGCGAGCGGAGAGGGAGAGCCGGTCTAAAGATGTTGACAGGTGGCTGGAACAACACAGGAGCCCTTCTATGTGTGTTTGTGTGCAGAAGCAGGAAAATGTTTAGACCCAGACAGCCGTGTGAGTGTGTAGAAGAACATGTCAAACCATGGCCTCCGCTACGCTGGGTGTCAGCGAAGGTTCGCTGCTTTCAATCCTGGCTCTGTTCACCTGCCCGGAGAAGCTAATTGGGTCAGACAGATGGAGCAGAAGCATGAAAGTATCCTGATTCCCTTTGAGGATTTTGATGACAAGAGAAATCTGCAGCCATTTAGGGTCTCTCGGCTTTTCTTTTAAAATATCTACAGTTTCCAAGATCTATGCAGGAGACCTGCTGCACGGCTGTTGCAATTTCTCAGTCTTTTCATTCAATACTTTTCAAATCATGACATTTTTATTTCTCTTTAAATTGTATAAGTAGAAATGGCCTGGTTTCTCCCCCACAGGCTTTTCTTTTGGACTCCAGTAAAATGCACAGACAGGCTGGTCTGTGCTGTATTTTCTGCACTACCGTCTTTCATTCTTGTTCCCTTTTCTCCTGCAAATACACAGCAAAATTTACAATATATTAATAATGATGTATCGACTATCTCTCTGCAGTCACATTTTTCACCCTCGCGAGAATCTGATAAATCTCCTGCAATCGTTTGTCTTCGATAGCGATCAGAAAGTGAAATCTCTCCCATTTCCACTCCAACACAACGCTGGTTTCAGAAACGAAAATGAAATTGATTCGAGGATCGAGCTGCCCCCAACTCTGCTGATTATAATGATGCTGAGTCATCACAGGCAAATCATCTGTCACAAGTGGCCCCGAGTGTCAAGAATCATTTGTTTTTTTCATACTAGTCGAGATTGCAAAGTTTTCTAACTCTGACTCTGAATGTCTGGTTGGTTTAGAGGGAGACAAGTGATGAGTTCATCACAGACCATTAGAGGAAATCTCCTTTCTTTGTGCAAAACACAATTTGGACATTTGTTAGCTGGGAAAAATAGTGCAGACACAATTAGTTCAGGTCAGGATAACAGAGTAGCCCGGATACTTATCCGCCTCTTGGATCCTCTGACAAGTGACTGACAGCAGCAGCTGATGGGAAGATGGGGGTGGCAAGCCACTAGTAGAAAAGACTAGAAAAGAGGCGGCATCTTCCTCATTCTGCCTATATTCTCTCAGGCTTGCTCATTTGTGTTTTCTCCTACCGACTTATTTTGAGAACTTGCAAAATATGCTATTTCCCAAGAGGTTATTTTTCTGTCTTATGCATGTGGGGAGAAAATGCTTCACCTAAGCTGTTGGTGTTGTCGCCCAGCTCTTTACTCTGTGAGATACACAAAAACAATTCATTTAAATATTTAATGCTAGTTTATTAATCCGCACCATATTTTGTTATACATAAATTAAGCAGACAGAAACCCAATAAGCTCTGTGAATTTGTATTATTGTCAGTCTTGCTTAAATGTTGGCAATTACTGAGACTGGCGCTTAATAATCAGCTAATACATTTTGAAAACCTAACATGACTCAGGCTGCCACGCAGTGTAGCTTCAAAGAGAAAACAAATGTTGTCACCATTAGATCTCCAGAAAGATGTTTGTGTCTTTTGCATGCAAAACACGGAGCATGCTCTCTTTGTTGGCTTTAATTCAGCTTTCACTAACAATTAATGAGCTTAAGTTGGTTTGTCACTTTCAGAATGCTCTTTTTAACATTTCTCCTCAAGAATATTAAGTTTGTAGCTCACGCAAGGCATTAATATGTTCACACAAGGAAACAAACACATTTTCTGCTCTTTGATGTGCTTCCTAGGACAATCAAGGTGGAGGTGTATGACTGGGACAGAGATGGGAGGTAACTGATACACAGAGGAGCGTGTGCACACACATGCACAAGATTTTCTGCACAAATTATAGTTACTTTTTTTCAGTACACATCGATGGTTATGTGCTTTTATCTTCCACCGGTCAAGGCTGTGATGACGCTTTTTGTCTCCTTTCCACCAGCCATGATTTCATCGGTGAATTCACCACGAGTTTCAAAGAGCTGTGTCGGGGTCAGAACCAGCTGAATGTGTATGAGGTGAGCGGAGATAAAATCGACCAATACCATCATCACCTTCAGAGCAGCGGACCTTTATGTAAAAGCTGCAAATGTTGACTGCTGTATGGGAGCTCGTTCGCTTTAAGCTGCTTCCAAGTAGAATGCAAATCACTTTCTGAAGCAGCCATTTAGTTGTGCTGGTCCACTATGGCAAACGCAGTTTCAAGTGAAATTCAGCACATGGAGCAGAATGTGACCGGCCAAAGCTACGTGTGAATTATTAATGAATGAACCTTGGAAGCACCTGTGCCAAAAAAACGATTCTGATGGCACAAAAAGAAACCTCGGCTTCGTTTGTGCATGCTGGTGTGAGAAACCCGCCTCAGTCTGAGAACAAATCAGCGTGCCCTTTATACTCAGCAAGGTCTTGTTTCATGACAGGAAGTTCTACAGGTCTCACTTGTTTGAGCAAAGTTGTGGCTGTTCAAGATTAACAACTAGCCTCGCCTGTTTGTCCTCACCCTGCCCGCTATTAAGCCTCTCAAAGGTTAAGTGGTGCCATAGATCGACTGGGGAAGAGTGCTTCTGCGGTGGGAATACAAATGGAAATGCGACAGAACTATGTTACTTATTCCTTCCTTTGGATCGCACTCAGAAAGTCTGAATAGGTCCCTGCTCATTAAAACAGTTGCCATATTACATTAGCCTCTGAATCAGTCATAGAAGCACTCTAAGAAAAGAACAAGGCCAGTAAAGGTAGAGAGTAAGGGAAAAGCTGATGAGTTAGGTTAGGAAAGACGGTGCCCTTTTACACTGCTGACACGGCATAAGGATGTGCATCCATTACCCTTCACCAAACCTTTCTATATATAAAGCGCAGGTAAGGTCAGAGACCTTAAAAAACTTTTGTGATGTGGACAAAAATGACATAACACCACCTTCTCATTATGGAGAAATAAAGAAATTCAGTATGTCACATGCCACATTTTTCAGCTCTTTGCATATTTTTGTATATTCAACGTGACGTGCAGAAAGCTCGTAGACATTAGACGACAGCAGGCTAATGCCAGTACAGGACGCTGTAACTGAATGTGATTCCTTTGTGATGTAATGTGAACCTTTGGCGGCTGAGTGATGGTCACAACGCTGTGAGGCATAATTTTTGGAAGATGAGTTCAGGGGGCGCTTTTAGAAAGTACAGAACCAGAAAGGAAGAGTAGAGAAGAGAGACTTTATTATTACTTTATTATCCTGCACAGCTTCCTCCAGGCTCATGCTTTGTGTTTGTGTGCAGACCTTTAGAATGAGCAGTGCAGATATTTGACCTTGTTTTTGGCTGCAAGCTCAAATGTAACTTTAATTGAATGCACTGAAGGCTGTAATCACTCTGCTCGCCTTGGATATCACTCATGTATTTCCCAATTTTTTGTTTTTAGTGAAGTCTATAGGTTTTTGCACAGTGTTGCACTCATGCCCTTGTAAACCACCACACAGGATTTGAAATGAAGCAGCCAATATCTAATTGAAGTGCAGCGTATAACCTCTAACCATACACCGGGTCACCAGAAAAGCAATCCAACTGTTTAGGAATTAGACTTTTTTTATTAGTCCCTCTATTTTCACAGCATATGTAGCTGGACAAAGTAATTTAATACAAAATGTCAGCTATATAAACATACCGAAGGCTACAGCCTATGCATATCAAAAAGTGCAATGTTTTCTCGCTTGAAATGCTCTGTCAGCCTCGCTCAGTCGCTGCTCATTAAGGGAGCGCTGCCTTTTTTCTTTTTGGCTAGTTTTGTGTTCAGTAAGTGAAAAACATGCTCACTTGGGATGGAATCAGGTGAAAGACTAGGTCATCTAAAAATATTTAATGTCTTTGCCAAAAAGCTCTTAAGCTGTTTTCACTGCGTGTTTCGGGTCATTGTCCACGTGCACTGTGAAGCGCTGTCTTGTCAGTTTTTCTTTATTTGGCTGAAACTGAGCAGAAAGTGCAGCTCTGTCGTCTCTGCTGCTTTTATCAGCAGTCACATCATCAATAAACACTAGTGACCCACTTCCACTGGCAGCCATGCATCCCCGTGCTAAAACACAGCCTCCACCATGTTTGACAGATGACGTGTTTTCCTTTAGATCACAAGCTGCTTCTTTCCTTGTCGGCGCTCTTAGTTAATTTTGGTTTCATCTGTCTCCAGAGACTTCTTGTTCCAGAGCTGGGCAAGATTTTCTAAGACATTTCCTAGCAAAGTGTAATCTGCTCTTTCTGTTCTTGAGTGCCACATGTGGTTTGCAGCTTGAGCTAAACCCTTTGTAGTTACATGAATGAAGACTTGTCGTGATTGCAGGCTCTGACACGCCTACTCCTGTTGAGGTGCTCTTGATTTGGCGAGAGGTTGTGAAAGGAATTCTGAGATCATTCAGTTTAAGTTATTTTTCATGGGCGTCCAGGCTTGAACTCACCAGCGCTTTCCTTCCTTTTAAGAATTAGCCAGATTGTTGTCTTGGCCACTCCTATATTTTCTGCTCTCTCTGATGGCTCGCCTTTGTTTTCTCAGACTAATTACCGAATGCAAATTTTGGAATCAACTGCATACCTTTTATCAGTTTCATTTACCAGTCAATTACTTTTGATGGCATGGGAATGGAGGGACTGCGCAGAAAAATTTGAAGCAATATTTTGAGCTTCATTTCCTTTCTTCCTCTGTGGTGGTACATAGAGGCAAAAGCACAAAAATCGTCACTATCCAAAAGCTTGGACCTGGCTGTATGCATCTGCCCCCACTGCACATAACTGTGCACTTGCACTCATTCTGTATGTGGTTATAAGCACCACAGCTGGCAGCATGCATGTGAAATTTACAGTAGACTGCTTATGCTTACAGAAATCCCTCTGAATTATCTGCACTTTGCTGGAAGGCATGATCAATGGTATCTCATTCTCACCTGCTACAGTTATTGGATTCACTCCCCATGCTCCATTACCCTTACAGACATAGAGTAGGAGGACAAAGATGTTTTTATTACTTGCCCAAGGGTGGATAAAAAGAATTGTGCTGCAAGTTTACATTATCATTATCCTTCGTTCCCATTCTACCTTCATACCAGGTGGTGAACGCCAAGAAGAAAATAAAGAAGAAGAGATACATCAACTCTGGGACGGTGAGTCTGAGATACTGTAAGAGCAAATCCTTGTGCACGCACACCCCTGCCTGCCTTCTCTTTTGTATTCAGCAAGAAGTTTCCACTAAGTGGATTGCATGAACTCTGTTAAATGTTTTTGTTCTATTCCCAGTCCCCGAGCTTATGATCCAGACAGTGAATTTAAGTAGACGGGAAAACATTCCCATGACCTCAAACGGGATGATTATTCAAGTCTGTAAAGCTAAATAAAAGAGACTCGTGTCTGTGTCCTTTCACTGAAGAATAGTGACAGAAGTTCATAAATGAGCGGCGGCTTTGCTGCAGCTCTTAGCGTATTCTGTGACTGTAATTAAAATTTGTGACTAGCTATCCATCAAGCTGATCATCCATCAGTCCACAGGCACACTGACGCTCAGTGATTGTAATTCTAAGGCGCTGCTTCGGCAACGCAATCATTTTGCATGGATAGGTCATTTTGAGAGGTCAGTGTTAATGTGTAGATTGGTAAATTTCGTTTAATTAAAAAGGACGAGTTAATCTTTCGGGGCCTTTTTTTCCCTCTCAGGTATCCTTGTTGTCATTCAGTGTAGAGTCAGAGCACACCTTCCTGGATTACATCAGAGGCGGGTGAGTCATGCATTTGTGTGCAAGTTACATTACTTTGTTTATGTACTCACGCTGTTTGTGTTTCACCTCTACGAGTGGCTCACAGAAACTATGACCACATAGTTTCATTTACTGCACATCTGCACTCAAAAATGAGATTTGCATACTGGAAGTTCACTGTTTGAATTTAATTGTGCACAATGATGGCTGTGCAGACTCCCCATTAGTATGAGTTTAACACATGTACAAGTAACATATTGCTTCCAGTAGTTCATCTGTCGAACGGACCTTTTAGTTCTCAAACACAGGTGTGACTAATTACATTGATTACCACTTGCATGCAGATAGAACAAAACCTTCATTAACATCATTAGAGACACCTGTGCTGTCCCACTTTGTCATGTCAAAATGAGTGCTGGGAAGAGGGGCTTTGGAAAATGTATTCATCATTTGGATTATTTGTTTATGAATTCCTAGACAAGCAATTGACTCTAATGATTCCTGTCAGAATATTTTATGCGTCCAAAATTTAATTTGACGGAGATTTTAAGTTTAAAAACAAATCTTGTTTTGCAGTTTATTACACATTTAAGTGTTAAGCACACTGATAACATAATATTAGCTAAGATATATAATTAGTTAATATAATAATTAGCGCTGTCAGTGTTAATCTCATTAAAATGAGGTTCACGCCATAACTGGGGCGATCGTGGCTCAAGAGTTGGGAGTTCGTCTTGTAATCGGAAGGTTGCCGGTTCAAACCCCGGCTCGGACAGTCTCGGTCATTGTGTCCTTGGGCAAGACACTTCACCTACCGCCTACTGGTGTTGGCCAGAAGGGCCGATGGCGCCATATGGCAGCCTCGCTTCTGTCAGTCTGCCCCAGGGCAGCTGTGGCTACAACTGTAGCTTGCCTCCACCAGTGTGTGAATGGGTGGATGACTGGGTGTGTAAAGCGCTTTGGGGTCCCTAGTGGGGACTAGTAAAAGCACTATACAAATACAGACCATTTACCATATAACTGCATTAACGTGGCAAATCTCCGTTAGCGAGTTACCGCAGATCGCCCCGTGCATGGGGCTGCACGGCATCAACACATTAGCACGGTTAGCTCGTTAATGGGCAGAGATTTGCCGCGTTAATGCAGTTATGGCGTTAACCTCATTTTAATGAGATTAATGCTGACAGCACTAATCATAATCATAATATCACTGTGACATCCATGCACAGCTGTTCTTGCATGGTGGTGAAATCTGCAGTGTTTAACCTCCTAAGACCCGAACTCTTCCACGGCATGCATTTTTAATTTCTCTTTGATATTTTGGCTAATTGGGGCCCGATGAATGTAAAAACAAATAATTACCAGATTTTTTCTTTTACCTTATTTTTGTTTTTAAGAAAAATGAGAGCCACATATGAGGATATTCGTTTAAAATTTTGATAGAACAGTAGCAGTATAATGTCCTCGTAAGTGGATATCAGGCCCTTGCAGAGCAAAATTGAGTATTTTGGTCTAAATAACCAAAAATGTGATGTCCACATATGTGGACGCCAGGTCCTAGGAGGTTAAAGATCATTCAGGTAACCACTGAACTAGAAAGCCATGGAAATAATGGAGTTAACTTTTGCTTGTTTGATCCAACGATAGCTTTATTTATTTTACTTTAACTACCAAGTACTGGATACCATCAGAGGTTGATCAGTACACTGGTCATTGCTGGATAATAAATTAAAGTAAACCCTATTATTATCAGGCCTTTCCAGCGAGCGGTTACCTGAATGTCTATAAACATTACAGATTTCACCACACTAACGCTTTAACTATGCATTAATGGTTGTGGGTGGGTGTCATTTCATGGGAATAAAACAGCAATACGATATTGCAGATGCTTGTATTGACAAGTAGGCTCAGTTTCAGGATTTTTATGCTAGCACTGATGCTATATTGTCAGTATAACACAGTACTTAATCATTATTATCATATGATCATTTACCACTCAATCCAGTATGTGAACACTTAACATCCATCCCAGTCTTTCCCATCCATCCATCACATTTCTCACTGTTAGCATACCAAGCCTGCCAAACACAACACGAACGCTTAATGCTACCCTTTAGCATCTGTGCAATAACCATAGGAGAGCCAGCACTCTGGCTGTTTGAGTGAGTCATCTGCTCAAGAAAAACAGCTGTTCTGTGTTCATGGTCATAGATAGTGGTGCTGCTGACTGCAAATAGTGATATGCTGAGCCTCAGCCTCTGTTTGCTTGTATTGTGTAACCACTGAATCAGGAGATGACAGTGGGATAGTGGTCTAGAGTGGTGTGGTGTGTGCAGAGCACCTGGGTTTGCTTGGACTTTTCTGATGTTTGCTCTCAGACATTTGCTGTCAAATGGAGGAAGAATAAAAGAAAAGAGGTCACAAAATAATTTAAATTCAAATTTATTTTCACCGTGCATAAATCTGGTAGAACAACAGTCAATAGTGAGTGTTAAAACTTTATACAGTGACAGCCATCGCTGTGACTAATACACGGAAATGAGTCAGGGCTGCGAGATTTAACACGGTAGTTTTAAAATGCATTACACTGCCTCCCCCTTTTTACTTTGTTTCCTGTTGTTGCTGCCCATGGCATAACAAGCACTCATCCATGTTTTCCTCAGTGTTATTGAGTGTGGTTACTGAGGTGCTTCTGATTTTTCACATAACAGCTCAAAGTGTGGCCCCGAAGGAAACGATCGTGTCCACAGCCACAACTCAGAGTGAATGAATATGAATGATTATGATAGAATATGGAGAAGATCTGAGGGCTTAATTAAGGGCGAACATCCTGTCACATATGGAAATGTTTCTCAGTGGCTGCCCTGGTTTTAGTTTTCTGCTGCTTTGCTGCTGGTGGCTGAGTGTCCCAGATCTGTCCCGTTGGTCTCTCTCCAGCTCTCCACAAACGGACACACATACTGTACCCTCACACACGGCACACATTCACTCACTGTCAAAACAGCAGTGTTTTCACCTTTTTCTACTTGTTCGACTCTGATCTAATTTGTCCTTGAGAAACCGAAGAAAAATGGAGGAAGAGGGGAAATGGGAAAACAATGAGGTTAGAAGTACTGATACGATAGATCAAACTATGTTGTGCTGTATTTACTCTCAGATTTTAGTTCTTCTGGGGTTTTTTTTTCTCTCATTTTTATGATGGGGCAACCTATCATCATTTTGGATTCACCAAACCAGATAAGCAATTATCCAAGTTCACAGCAACCTACTTATGAGAGCTGATACTTGGGGAACATGCACTGTCCTACTGCCTTTTTTCTAAACTGACATTTAGAATTTAAGGGGCCTGAAACCAAGCTGTGAGAGAGACTGCACTGACCTGTTTAAAATTGTGTGCATTTATTTATAAGTGTGCGTTGATTAATTAGTAGTAAACATGCTTATGTCTTGAAGTAAGATTAAAAAATGGTCTGTAAAGAATTTAGTGCACCATTGTTCTTGGATTTTGTCTTCATATACAGGAACTTGTGAATATGGACAGCTGTTTGATCCTCAGTGTCTCTGGTCTGCATGTGGAAATGCCCTTGAGCAAGAAGCTGAATCTTAATTGCTCTGATGCATCTATCAGTGTGTGTGTGTGTGTGTGTGTGTGTGTGTGCGCTAGATAAAGTGTTTAACTTGAATACAGTAGAATAAAAGTGCTTTAAGAGTGTGTGTGTTTGTAAATGGGAGAATGTGGCTTGTGTAAAAAGCACTTTGAGTGGTTAGGAATACTAGAAACCGCTTTATCAACCCCAAGCCATTTTCAAACTAAAGAGACGCTTTCTGTCAGACCTAAATATAGAGTAAAAGACACCACTCCAAAGATCTTCCATATAAGGGTTTAAAATGTCTATTTTTAGGTAGTTCCTTGTGATTTCCCTTTGTGCTTCCACGTTACACCTCCAACACCTCCTTCCAGCCCCCCCGCCCCGATGGCCAGCAGAGAACAGGGGTGTGTGAAGACTCCAAACCTCCCTCCTCTCGCTCATGTGTAGTGTTGCTGCGTGTTGTTCTGAGGTGCATTTAAAACACGGGAGAGCATGGTGCTGCTGCCAGAGAGCAGCAGGTGTTAGCACGGCCCCTCCCGAGAACCCTCAATGTCTACATGGATTTAAAATTGAGAGGTGGGCACCGGCGCCAGAGGTGGGGTTGAATACACAGACGTTAACGTGCCCACCCTCAAGGCCCTATGTGTTATGAGAGTGTGAGTAATGTGGATGTCTAAGTTGTGGAATAAAATTGAGGCACAGGTGGCCAGAAGGGGACAGGGGGGGGGAATGCCTCCCCCAAGGCCCTACTTGTGTGGGTGGGTGTGTTGGAGGGAGGCAGCTGGGGATGGGGAGGAAAAGAAGGGAGGAGCAAGATGCCCAGCTCCCCCGCTGACCCCAGTAGGCACCCTCGTCCTTCGGCACCCACCAAGGTAAGGGAGCCCAGGCCCATCCAGACCGGTGCCTACGGCAGCAGGACCGCCCAGCCCCACAAGACCCGGGGGAGCCCACCCGACCCCACCGCAGAGGAAACTGTATCCACCCTAACATTCAATCATCTCCCAGACTGCACAAGACAGTAGACACCCAGGTTAAGTTTATTCTCCACCTCTCCTGTGACTCTCCCCCACCTGCAGAGTGGACTCCTGCAAGGATGGAACAAACTCCCTGTCAATCGAAGAGCCCCCTAGTTGGCCGATGTGCCAGAGGCGGAGCCCCCGTGCACCCACCCTCCCACAACCTCGGCGACACACCAACAAGGACCGAAGCCCCCAAGGCCCAGCCAGAGCCCTAGCACGGAGGCGAAGCACCCCCGAACCCCAAGCCCCCACGCCTGCCCCAGATCCACTCAGGGGCAGCCAGGCTACCAGGCCAGTAACCTACGTCCGCCAGCACAGACCCTCCCCCAGGTCTGCTGCACGCAGCCACAAGGAGAACACCCTCTAAGAGCAACCAGAGCCACTAACCAGGTTATGACCACAACCCCTGAGTTAAGCCCTCCAGGGATAACGTCCCTAGGGATTCTCCAGACGCCCTAAGCCCGTCCCAACCTCCACATCAACCACAATGGCGAAGGCGGGACCAAACCACGACCCCCCCACCCCCGCTAGGTGATGGAGCCGATCATTCTGAATCTTGCACTCAGAATTATCCAGACACCACACACATTTATCCACGCTCTACAGCAATTTCGTACAGAACCTGCCCATATATCAAAACTCAGCGTTTCCCAGCTGCAGGTAATTGATCTGAACTGCCACAATGTTTCCAGAGAGGAGCACGTGCACAACACTTGTGCGTACACTGACTTATTTTGCTTGGCACATTACTTGCTCTGTCATCAGGTCTGATGGTTTGTGACCTGCTAATTTGTGTTGCTCTTGGTAGAATACCTGTCATTAGCAAGAACTGGCTGCATCTTTGTTTATAAATTAGCACAATGCTAGTAGATGACCCACACACCTTTTAAATCCCATTGGTGCATTTATTTTAGTTGCAACCTTACTCTGATTTGCTCTGTGTAAGAAATCTGGTGTTTGGACCCAAGAACACGAACATGTTTGTTTCTGTTACAGAGGATTTATTGAATGATTTGAAATCTATGCAAATCTTACTGGTGCTACTATGAATTGCATCCACCTAAATCTCTTTTCATTACGTTTTTAAAACATTGAGTTTTATTTCGAAGCTTGAAACAGCTTTTGATTCATCCTGTGGTAATTTTCACATAAAAGTCTTTCAGGCAGAAGTTAAAGAGATGATCCCATTAATTAATGTGACCCAGGCAATATGTGGAGTGGTACTTCATCTTTTCGTTATAACCTATTTAGAGACGTTAGAAGCCCATCGTGTCTGTGAGAAAGGCTGATGACAAAGGCTTCTGCTTTAAAAAGATGTGGCAGCTTTGAAAAAAACATGGGATCTCTGCAGGAAAATCTCTGCAGCATCTGTGCACTTATTTTTTCTCTTGAGGTTTTTTACATCATCATGAAAGACTTGCCTCTGTCCCTCCTGTTGTCTCCCCAGTGATTTCTTTGAGAAATACTGTTAACAATGGCGGTGCTTGTGTATTTAAATTCTCCTGGAAGAGTCGTCTAGAAGAAACTACTTAAAATACGACACTTAAATACAGGCTGCAGAAAGTCTCAGTATTTCGGTTTCATATCTTCTTCTCTAAGTCAAGGCTTTTGTCCCCTTTTTGTTTCTGTTCAGAATAAAGCTCTGCAAGTTGTCAGCAAGTTGTTTATGTGCCAAATCATCTGAGAGGTAGAGAGCAGATGTAAAGTATGTAGATGTATTCTGGATGTCATTAGACTCAGCTGTCAAAAATAATTTGAGAATGATAAATTGAAGTCAATATCCCACGTGTAACACAACATTAATTCTTACTTAGCATGTTAATGAATAATGTTGTACCCAAACCACTACTACTTTTTAATGCGTAGGATGGCAAGAATCCAGAAATGAACTCGTGTATTCCTTAACAGTTTTTATCAGTAAAACATTTAAGGTATTGCAAATTTTTGTTTTTAAGTTTATTAATTATTTCACTTATTGAATTTATCATCAGCAAAAAAAAAAAGAGTTGATAAACAACAAATTATAAAGCACTTTGTTTTAGTATTACATCTGAATTGTGCAGATTTTAACACCTATTGAAAGGTAAATACATTTGGTTAGAGACTGATGCACGACTAAAATTGTTGCAACTGTGTGCAGTGAACTTGCAATCTTGTTGCTTTTGAAATGTTCTGCAACCACTTGCCTGCAGTTGCTACCTTTAAACTGATTCTGATGCTTCTCTCAAGACAGCGATAAAATGGCAAAAATCAGGTTGTGGTAACCCAAGCAAAATCACATTAGTGCCTGGGAACCTTGCTATATACAACCTATACAACCTGGAAACCTATAATACAACAAGTTGCATAACCGTCTGAGTGCACTGCTCGTGTCAATTTCCACTCAATGATGCAGACTGACACAGGTTGATTGACACAGATGGCAATTATTTGCAAACCTTTGTCAAACTTTTTGAGAGTGATTGCAGTTAGAGCGCGATTGGAAATGGGCGACCTGTGCACTCACCTTGCAGTTGAAAGTTGTTGCTCAGAGCATGATGACATTGGATGTTTAACCTCTGGGCAACTTGTTGGTTGCTGTACCTACTTGCAAACAGTCACCAAATGCAAAAAAAAGTCATTGCAATCCCTGGTTAACCATCATTTTTTTCCTAGTTGCAAGAAGGCCGCTATTCTATTTTTAAGGCCCTTTCACATAGGAAGCAGCAAATTCTGCGCCAACCACTAGTTTGATCCAATAACTCAAAATTTGTGTTGAGTTCATAGTATGTCACTTTTTGCTGCTGCCCATGGCCTTCACACCTACTACAATATATATGCCATCTTCTTATCTGCACTTTTATAGGTTGCACAGATGTACGTCATTGTGGTGCAGGTGAATGCTCCCCGGCCTTGTGCCTATGCTGCACTTTGCTCAGAGCAGCAGGAAACCATTATTGCTCTGTGCAAGTCAGAGAAACAAGGAGTTTCAGCGCAGTGCATGTCACTTCCTATGTGACTGGGCCATAAAACAGCCTTAGTACAGTTTGATACAACATCAGTTTCCAAGAACTAGTAGTTTTTAGACTACTACTATAATCAGAGATATTTTGATACATATGGGAAAAGAGTGAGGAACAAGCCTTTGCTGTTCAAAAAGAAAATTGGCGACACATAAGGAAAGCCCAAGCTTGCTTTGAATAATTTGTTTTGGACAGGCAAATCAAAGATTGAGCTGTTCAGTCACAGTGACAGTAAACATGTTTGGCACAGACCAAGTAGCAGAATCTCTTAACCAGTGTGGCGCATGGTGATGAAAATGTTATAAGTTGGGATTGCTGCTTTGGGACTGGGCAGCCTGCAGCTTGATTAAACTATGTGCTCAGCATTATAGCAAAGAAAGCTCCAAGTTACTGTGAAGGCATACGTTTGAAAGGTGAAGTGTGCTGAATCCTAAAGACATTGTAAGTAAAAACTGAGCGTCACTGAAAGACCTGGTTAAGATGTAGAAAGGCCATATTTGAAACCCACTGAAATAAATAATTGAAACTGGGAGTTTTTGCAAGAAATCCCATAAACATCTTGCTGTGGAAGATTTTTTGCATGGATACTACAGAAGATCTCCTACAAGAAGTTACTTCTGTTAAAGGATGAAGTCGTAGCTTTTGAGGGCAGAGACTAGTATTACAATAAATCTATTAATATTGTTGTTGAATGAATGATTGAGGAGGTATTTTTCTTTGCTGTGCTCTGTTCAGTGCAAGATGCAATGAAAAACTGCACTTGATCTAAATTTGGCTTGTTCTGCCCTTTAAAACTGTCTCCTCGTGCAGTGATACACTGTTCCTGCTGCCCTATTTGGAACACTCATTGGAAGTCCTGTCAGTGCATCAGGCAGCATCTCTGATGGATACTGGATCACCTCCAGTGTGTTAAAATCCTAATCCTTCCACTTTAGTTACATTTTGGGGAAGAGGAAGAATATCTGGTGAGAAGTTGTGAGCACTGAAGTAAAACATGGTGTTGACAGTCTGACCCT
Organism: Neolamprologus brichardi; assembly: GCF_056152115.1. Classification (NCBI taxonomy): domain Eukaryota; kingdom Metazoa; phylum Chordata; class Actinopteri; order Cichliformes; family Cichlidae; genus Neolamprologus; species Neolamprologus brichardi. The sequence continues at coordinate 3,790,539 of NC_142123.1, forward strand.
GGGGACAGATTTTCAGTGCACAGCACCCCTGAGTGAGAGAAAGTGATGAGCATGCTCTAGGTCATGCTTCTGACAGAAGGCTGCTGTTTGTTCTCTGGGCAGTGGCAGTGCATCCTATTCTTATCACACTGATAATCATGAAGGTTGGCTAATCTCTTGCCTGCTGATGGAGATCCTTTCACACTTTAATACTGTGCTGCTCCTTCTCAGAAGTCAAGCGTCTTGCATGCTATGGTTGGGGGTGAAGTTTGTCTGAAACGTGACAAATAAGAATTTAAAGATGCCAGTCTTCAAGGAAAGTCCCCGTGGAAGTTCTCCAGTAGCAGTCTTTCTGTAAAATCATCTTCCCTGGCTAATTTCTTTTCTGCTCTCCCATATATATATATTTATAATATAAGTTTCCCATTGCAGATTTCCCAATGTTGACACAGGCTTTGATGTCTGCTCTTTGGGGTTTCTGCAAAACGCTCTGGTCCTGTTGTCAATCATGCGACACACGCTGCTGCCCGTGCTGTGCTGCTTTCAGACACAACAGGAACAGTCCTGGATATCCTTTATGTATAGACACAGTATAAGAGAGGTTTGCATGTCAAAATATCCCATCATAAAACAAATCTCCATAGGATCTATTTACTTTTCCACCCGACTGTCAAATTACCACAATCGTAAAAAATTGATCAAATAAGAAAAGGTGGATAAAAACTGGTGCTTTGAACAGACTGTCGATTTGAAGCAGATTGCATAGCAGACTGATGAAGAAAATAAATCAGAGCTGAAAGAAAAACAACGACCATGTTGCTTATCCATGATGGGAAAGATTAACTGTATCGTTGAAAATTGATACCTCACGATACACATGAAGAGACTGCCAGTTTGGAGGACTGGAAACAACTTAAGACAACTGCAAACACTTGTCATCACTAAGTTAGATGATATTTAGTTATATTATTTTGTCAAATGTGTGTCTCAAAATGTTTTGCATTAGCCATATTATGAAAATTAACTTCACTTATTTAGCCTCAACCTTTAAATGGGTGTTGAGAAACACTGGCAAACTGCTAATGGGGGTTTGGGAGCATTTGAAATGAGAAGTACACAGTTTGACAGCTACATTATGTGCACTTTTATGCTGTTTTATTTAATTACATAGCATGTGAAAAATAAAGATGCTTAGAGAAACAAGAGGTTAGCTGTGTGAGAACTAAGTCAGAAATGAGGTATATTTCCTACATATATTTAGTACAAAAACATTTTTACTGTGAACAAATACCACAGTTTTGTGATATTATGGAAAAATACAAATATGTAAAAGTTGAATAAGATTACATTGGAAAGTTACTGTGCATTATGCAAGTTTCTTCTAATCACTAGAAGAAACTTGCAAGATTTATTTTTGGCTTTATTTTTGTTTTGATGTGTTCTCGTTCGCAAGAACAAAAAAATGCAGTTCGTGGATTCAGGCACAGAACACTCTGTGTTTGTCCCGTGGATCGCTTAGCTTTGATTTGGCATCTGTACTTGCCTAGTGAAAGAGATTAGTTTTCTTCAACTGATGCAAAAGATTCTACTTGAACGCGTGCCAACACCGTCATTCAGACAGATGATGAGAAATGTGAGTAGGAGCCTGAGCAGCAGGCTGTATACAACAGATCTGATATCAGATTTGATATTTTAGATCGCTGCTATTGATTTCTCTCCTTTCATGTGTGTTTGCTTTGCTGGTCCGTTTCTAACAGGTGATAACTAGCACGGTGCATTTTGGATGATATGTGAGGCAGAGGGGGGAAAAAGCAATTTCTTTTCAAGACCCACCAATGCACTCTGACTGGTTTCGCAGTGAATTGGTTTTTCATTCATTTTCATTAACCTCCAGTTGTGGCAGAGATATAGTCAAATAGAGGTAATTATAGTCCAAAAGCCACATGCTGCTTTGAGAGGCTAATGAAAGATTTATATTCTTTTCATCACATATTGAAATGTTTCTTTTTAAATTAAATCTCTAGTGAGATTGGTCATATAAAGGCTGGTGGGAGCTTCTATTGTGTTGAGATCTTATTAAGGTTTAATAGTTTCATCCCAAAATATCCTGAGAAATTGATACTGGTTTTTTTTTTTTATTGGATTTAGGTTAGCTTTGTGGTCAGACTGCAAAATCGCACTGCACAGAAACATACAATTTCTTTTCGTCTGCTTCTTTTACTGGCCTTTGCTATTTGCTGACTTTTGAAAGAGAGGTGTTTCTCAGCTGTGACACTCAGTCTTCTGCAAGGTTATTTTTGTGATGCAGTGTTGTTTGTTATCTGTCAGCAGCTGCAACAGCATCGTGTTCTCTTTATGTGTATCTGCATGTGTTTGTCTGTCATGGCAAAATGTGGTCATGGACTATAAACTTCATCAAAGCACTTTCACATGATAACTAAACAAGATGTACTGATGCTAAACCCTTACAGATATTTCTGGTCTGCTAGGCTGTGCAGTCTGGTGATTTGTTGTGATCATACAGAAGTTTGAGTTTACAGTCACCAGAGACAGAACAGTTCACTTTGAATTCTTTAAATTTATGTATTACAAAGATATACGTTTTGTCCAGGGAATCGGCACAGCTAGAAACAGCAATGACAGTTTCCAGCAGTGTTAGTGCAGCTACTCTTTTCTACTGCCACATGCTGAATATTCATGGATATTCATGGGGTCTATGCTGTTTTCCAGTTTTACATTCACCCACTTAGCTTTGTAATTTTTTTTAGCTTGTTGCTCTTTTGAAAGTCCGGCTGAATGTCGTTCTCACAGTGTACAGCTATTGCTCGATAACCCCAATACTTTACAATCATGTCCCATGCAGTTTTTTAAGTTTCTAAATATGCAGTATATAGAGAAGTAGTGGGCTACCTAACATTACACCTTCTGGAGCTGTTCGGCTTTGGAAACCCATACCACAAAGCTCCCAGCACAGTTTTTCTGCTGATGTCAACGCCACAGGAGGTTTGGAACTCTGCAGCTATTGAGTCAGCAAAGTGTTGGCAACTTTTACACACTATGCATCTTGACAGTGGCGATCATGCTCTGTAACTTCGTAGCTAAGTTGCTGTGATTCCTAAATGCTTCCACTTTGCATTAATGCCACTTTCAGTTAAAGATGGTAAATGGCCTGTATTTGTATAGTGCTTTACTAGTCCCTAAGGACCCCAAAGCACTTTACACAACCAGTCATCCACCCATTCACACACTGGTGACGGCAGCTACATTGTAGCCACAGCCACCCTGGGGCGCACTGACAGAGGCAGGCTGCCGGACACTGGCGCCACCGGGCCCTCTGACCACCACCAGTAGGCAACAGGTGAAGTGTCTCGCCCAAGGACACAACGACCGAGACTGTCCAAGCCGGGGCTCGAACCGGCAACCTTCTGATTACAAGGCAAACTCCCAACTCTTGAGCCACAATTGCCCCAAGATCTAGGAGGAAGAAATTTTATAAACTGACTTGTTTTAGTGGTGGCATCCTGTTACAGTACTACGCTCGAATACAGTGAACTCTATCATTTACAAATGTCTGAGGTGCTTTTTAAAATCTAGCTTAGCACTGCTATAAATGGACAAAGTAATAAAGAAACCCCTGTCAATATAACAGTTAGACTGCATTATGTATTTATACTTTGCTAGTAAAATTGGAAAAAAGGGCAGCGGTTTATTGAAACATATGCAATAGAATGGAAATGCAGCATATAAGGCAAAAAACAGTAATTCTAAGAGCTTGAAAGTAAATATTTGGTATGACGTCCGCATATTCAAAGCTCTTATTTGGATGTTGGCTGCCTTTTGTTCCATTCTTTGTGAAGATGAACATACACTGCTTCAGTATTGTTGAGGTCCAGGCTCTGGGGAGGCCAATCCATGACTTAGTGTTCCACTGTGTATTTTTCAATCCAGGTATGGTGTTTGGGATCATTGTGATGCTGAAAAATTCATCTCTTGCCAGTCAGATGCTTTCCAGATGGTGTTGGATTAATACCATGGCTGGTGAAGCAAAACATAGTGGCGCTGATGGTGCTTTTTTACCTTCAACATCCATCAGTTTTGAAATGTTCCCCAACACCATTGGCTTAAATGTTTCCCAAAGGTTCTACCTCTCTCCTGACCCCCTTGGGAAAGTTTGAGCCAAGTATTTCAAATTTTGATTCATTAATTTCCAGTTCTTGTGTAATTTGGCATACTGCAGCTGTTTCCTCGCCATTTCCTTTGTTAACAATGGCTTCTTGATGTCCTGTGAACTAATTTCTGATGTGGATTCAGTGAATAGTAGGTGGATTAACGGAAAGGCCAGTTAATCCATGACAGGTCTTTGCTGGGTTTTTAAAAAGTTGTTAAGGACATGACTTTCAGATACTGTTCATCTGCAGTTGATAGGCTTTATTTAGTCGTGAACTTTTTCTTTTGCCCTCCACTCTTCCAGTTTCCTCATATTTGTTAAGGAAGCATTGCGCACAATGCTGAGATAGTTCTTTGGAAATCCCCTTGTTGGTACAAAAATACAATGTTATGAATGTCTAACTGTGTATATTTTACAGATTTAACGAATAAAATGGGGAAAAATGTGTTTTTGCAGCAGACTGCACATAACAAACCTGAGATAGGTGCCTTTTAATGCTTGAAATATTCACAGGTCAGTGTCAAGAGGCTTAACAGACAAAAAAGCATTCCTCTGAAAATGGTCAGGTATGAGAACTGGATTGAAAATTTATGAAAAAATAGCCAATATCCTGTCAAAAACCTTTGAGAATTTTTGCTCACGACCATTAAAAAAACATTATGAGAGAGTCTGGCTCATTGGAAGCAAAATATTAAAATAATCAGAGGTAGTGTAGGTGCACTAATGAGGTGGCAGTGGATTGTTAATCATCTTTACTGTTGTGGCAGTTTGTTCACTGGTGTAGTTTATGTTTCCAGAGCATACTGATGAGACTGTAAATTAACTGTAGGTACATTGTTTGTTCCCGGTTTTGCATTACATACAATAACCCACCCTGCTCAGATTGCTTAGTCTGCAGGCATTTCACATTATAGGCCCTTGCCATATGGTGTTTGTCTAACTGGAAGGGTAAAGTCAATATGACACCGATACATTTCTGCCTGTTTTATACTGTTGCAGTAATTCAAGGTGATCCACAAACTGTTTGGGGAACCGTCATTTTAGCTTGGAACAAAACTGAAAGGAGAGGAGACACTGAGTGGCAGAGTGAAAGGACAAACCGGTGCCAAGAGGGAATTGTCGGACTACCTGTGCTGAAAGATTTGTGTTGAATTAGATTGTATGAGGCCATTTAAAGGCTGATGTCAGATTTAAAAACGCCTGGTGAAATAGAGGAAATGGTGAGGGTACGTTAATTTGTCCACTGAGTGATACATTGCTCGAAGAGGAGCGTAAAAGTAAAAAAAAAAAAGACATGCAACCACACAACTGAGATACTTAGGTAATATTCATTTGGTCTTTTGTCTTATGTTTACGTTATGCTCTAAAGCTTCTGTGATCATAAGTTAACTAATTTGATATTTTGAGTTTACCTGTTTTGCATGACAGCACTAAGCTATAGCCCAAATGATGGCATAGACTTTGCTTTGCATTGTTCGTTATTTTATATAGGTATATGTTATATTGATTATATTTCTGCTCTTTCTGAGTTACCTGACCTCCGCTCCAGTCCTTCCTGGCTTGGCTGAAAGAGGAGGCTGAGGGTGGAGCTGGTTTAAATGCAGAAGCCAATAAAGTGGATTGGACCATCTATTGTGATCGTGCAGGGGGAATGGGGTTCTTCTTGAATGATGGTTAGCTGTTACCTCTTTAGTTTTCACCTTTGGTGTATATAATGGTTTATTCATTTGCTATATAACTGGAGCTGTTTCTCATTTGGGCAGGTCAGTTTGTTGAGTTATGTTTTTGTTAAGTGACTTTTGAGTAGCGTTCTGTTAAGTTAACCTCTTTTATGGGCCCACTTGGTTCTTAAAAACTTTATTTTTGTTATTTTGAATTTTTGTACTCATCTTGTCCTTTTTGGGGGTATAATAAAACCCATTTTTTTGAAGATTACATTTGTGCCTGTGTGTTCCTGGCTGCTTGGATCATGACAGACAGAAAAATTACCAGCTGTCAAGGACAAGGATAAAAATAACATCTCCGGATCAGCCATTGGTTGTTTGCCAAAACTGGCAATATTACAGCATCAGTCAACATGAATACATATTGATTTTTTTTGTCCCAAGAACATAGGCATGCAGTGCTGTCCAGAGGTTTTAGGTACTTTAAGGTGTTTTCTTCCTTCCTATACACAGTATCGATTTGGAGACATTTAGAGAGCACAAAACTGAACTATTCATTTACAAATATGATGCAAGGTAATGCTATGTGATGCAAAAAAAAAACACTTCAGAATTTGAACCATGTTGTGGGTTATTTTAGGTCAGAGTTCAGCAATTAATGTTTAAGTATGAAACTGTTCATAATGATCCGACAGACAATTTGAATAACATGCCCAGAGTCTACTGTCCTGTAGTATTAATGCTAACCCACCATCTAGCTTTTCTAGCCAAACATTCAAACTAACCACAGAAATCAGACTTTCAAATCGAGGCAACATGCCACCGCAACAATTCCCCTTTGTCAGCTGAATGCTCGGCTCAATGCTGATTAATGAGCTGAGGTCAGAGCCTCCCCAGGAGGACGGTGCCATTATCTACAATACTGTGCTCGTGGGAATTTCTGAATGGAGGTGAAGCTAGGAAAAGGCAATCAGTGTTAATCACAATGAAAGAGCACGCACTTTGATCTACGCCCTTCTTCCTTTCGCTCCCTTCGTTTCTCTCTCTCGGGAAATAAACAGATCCAGCAGAGACTAGTTAGGCCATGTTTAGTTTCTTTTCAAGGTTTTGGCTATCATTATGGGCTCATGAATAAAAAATAGTAGTTTTTGACTTCTTTTTTTTGGCTGTAGGTTGCTTTTTCAGCCTGGGTGCAGTGAATGAAACTGAGTTACTTTATTCAGATGCTTTGTTCATCCCCATATCTTTCCTGATGTTTCATTAAGCCAGCTGCAGCGACTCATTATGTGTTTGTACAAATCACTGGTGAAATGGCTGTGCTCTTATCAGGTTTTCTGCTTTTTATGGTCTTGTAGTTGTGCTGTTAAATCTTTAAGTAATGTAATCATTAAAAGGCTAGAACAGTCCTCTGGATGCAGTATAGCAATACATAATTTATGTATGTATCTCCTTCACTGTTTTAAAAATTAAACTAGTAAAGCCTGACTCCAGAAGATATATTGTCAACACTGTTTGTGGTTCAGTTTTGTCGCAGCTCTTCTCAAATAAGACCACAGAGGATGCTGAAACCTGCGAGAGCTTCATTAAACTGCAGCATCGAGTTTTCCTGCCTCGCTTTTGTTAATAGCATCCTTTCCCCTATTCATCTGTTTCAGGACTCAGATTCACTTCACAGTGGCCATTGATTTCACAGCATCAAATGGTGAGTGTTTCAACAACCATCGCCCTGCTCTGCCTCCATTTGTCATCTCATGTATAACTACAAGATTTGCTATTATTCAAAGAGCGGCTGGAGTTTCCTCTCTGCCTGTGATCTCCCTTTTTATTTCAAGGTGTTCACATGTCAGACACTATTAAGCGCTTCTGCCAGCCTGCAATATATAAAAAGAAAAATCATATTAGTGATAATTTAAAAAGATGGTAGCTGTAGTATATATACCAAAACATGTACAAATATAGAAATACACAAAATCGAACATCTTCAGTGGCCGGAGACCGTGGTATGAATAAAATTTGTGCGCTCGTGTACAATGAACTTGTGATCTTGTTGCCTGTGTGACGATTACTTCAAATGCAGCGACTGGGTTTGCAGCTGCTTGCAGTCAGTTGCCCTTTTTAAAGTGACTGGTGCATTAAGACAGCGATAAAGCGGCAATAAGCTGGAGTCAGTCGCTATCAGTATGAAACTGAAGGGGTTCAAGTTGTAATTACATGCAATGTTTATGATATTAATGTGATTAACTGTGATAAATCCAGAAAGGTTGCAAATGTGTCACCATCTGTTGCCGTTTACATACCCAGAAATTCACATTTACTGCTAACATTCAGTCAGAATCTCCGAACGCCACAGATTTGATACAGAAATTCAGAAATTTCACCACAAATAGTGACAAAATTACTTCAGGATGTTGATTTAACTGCAAAATGACATAGACGCTCTGCAGGTTGCTCTTATTTAGGAATACAACCAGAGTACAACCAGCTCAGTTGAGTTCCTGATGTGTCATAGACAGAGATGGGTAACGCGTTACTGTAATCTGATTACTTTTTTCAAGTAACGAGTAAAGTAAGGGATTTCTATTGCAAAAACGGTAAATAGATTACCGTTACTTTCCCGTAGGAACGCTGCGTTACTGCGTTACTAAAACTCTGATGGGTTTCGTGATTTTTTTGCGAGAATGTCTCATGACACTGACATAAGCGAGTGCGACGTTTGTGACAACAGCTGTGTGCAGATCAACAGTGGATCATATATCGAGTGCGGGAGAGAGTATGAGCGTGCAGCGTTTAAAGCGTGGAAGTACTGACCTTACTTTGAGTTTGATTCCATAAAAAGTGACAAAAACATTAGCATCCATTGTGCGTGGGAAGAAAACGTCTTTTTACACCGAAAAAAACCCCTAAACTTCCAAACAAGCTCCGAGTAGCTACGACGTAATGGGAAACTCACAGAGAAACTCGCGGATTCATCCACTGACCGCTGCGGCACACCTGCACCAGGGTAAACCTCTGCCTCCCCTACTCCTGCTTTACAGGTGAAAATAGAGCAACAGGACCACTAGTCTTTGATGTTATTTATTTTCTGCTGTGTTTTACTTGCATCTATTTGAAAGACTGAGTGTAAACACAAAAAAAATTTATTTTATGAGCTGGAATGTGCAGAAAATAGGTTTAAATGTTAAACTAATTTCTTCAAGTCAGAGAATGTTGCATATAATTTAATTTTTGCTTGATGCATAAAGTTAAAAGATTAAAACTAATAAAACAAGTTTTAAAAAAGAGATGTTTCCATTTGATTACATTTTGTATGATGGATTATGTAGAAAAAGTAAAATTGGCTGAAAGATCTATCGCTTTATCACCTATTCAGGTTGTAAATCGTGTTTTTAAAAAGTAACTAAGTAACTAAGTAATTAATTACTTTTGAAAATAAGTAATCAGTAAAGTAACAGGATTACTTTTTTTTGGGAAGTAATCAGTAATTAGTTACTGATTACTTTTTTCAAGTAACTTGACCAACACTGGTCATAGATGTCTTGTGGTGCAGACTGACCGCATTTTGAGAGCAATCTGTCCGTGTTATAAATTAGTTCAACTCAATTCACTTGAATGTTATTTATATACTGCCAATTCACATCAACAATTGTCTCGAAGTCCTTTTATATTCTAGGTCAAAGATCCTGCAATAATAGAGAGAAAATCCCAACAATAAGTTGTACCATGTTCATAAGTGATTAAACTTCTGTTAAAAACGCCACTAGGTTTGCAAGAAACCTTAGATCACTCACAATCCTCAAAGCATTATTGCCACAGGCTTAGGGGGCAATTGCCAACATCACTAAGAGGGTAAATTTCACTGGCTGACTGGCCAGGTTGCACTCCCAGGTGTGTTGAGTCAGGGTTTTCCCCTCCCAAGCAAGAGGTTTCCAGGATGTGGATTTGAGGCAACACAGCGTGTTGGTTAAATAGCAGTTTATGCGAAAGTAACTGCTCAATAAACAACATTTTCCACACATAGTTTTGAGAGATATTTGCAGAGAGTGAAGTTAAAATAACAAACAGTTGAAATTTTGGAAAGTCTGTCTGTTCCTGATTGCTTGGCCGCTTGCGTGCACAGCTGGGATTCTTAGTTTCTTGGGCTGGCTTTTCCCATAGTGCCTCACACATCCTATGGCCTTCACTGTCACCAGATGTCAGCATAACTAAATACCAAGGGTAGATTTTAAACCAACGTGCTTCACGGCACCATCTGCTCCACCATCGCTAACAAAATACCAAGGGAATATCTTTTGGAAGAGCAATTTTTCATCCCTCCAGTAGAACTAACACCAAGGCACACAGAAGACACTTTATACCAGTGTTTATTTTAATTAGTTATCTGTCTCTGCATCATGTTTAATGGCATTTAAGCTTTAAAATATAAAAGTAGATGACCAGTCAAGCACAGATGCCAAATCCTCTCAGCTGAAGCGTCTTTTTTAGTCAAACACAAGCATTTATTGTGTTTCTGACGAACACTCATTAAATCCATCTGGGATAAGTTGTAATAAAAATAAGAGATAAATATATTCAGTGGTATCATTAATCTGTTTAATAATATTATCCAGCTACTAAATCAGCAAACATATTAATTCTGTGAGATAATAAGGGCTCTTATTATCTGGCGGGAAGCCTTATAGTGCAAAATAAATAGACATCAAGTTTTACAGTTATTTTCAATAAGGCAGTCCTTTCCTCAAACCCAAATCTTTAGTTTAGCTTTAGTTTGCTCTTGTTTCCCCTGCCTCGGCTTGGCTGTCAGTTTCCTCTCAGTCTGATGGTCTGCATCAGTGACTCTGACTTCTCTCTTCTTAAAAGGAAATCCATCACAGTCCACTTCACTACACTACATGAACCCATACCAGATGAATGCCTATGCCATGGCCCTGAAGGCAGTTGGAGAGATCATCCAGGACTATGACAGTGATAAGATGTTCCCTGCCCTAGGATTCGGTGCTAAGCTGCCCCCTGATTGGAGGGTTTCCCACGAGTTTCCACTGGTGAGTAAACTACGGGATTATTTTAGACACTAATGTTATATTTCGGCATCTGGTTCATTGACTTAATCTGAATCAGAGGGAAGATGATTTTGGCCCTCCCACTGGAGGTGATCCCAGGGAGTGCTCATTTGTGTGTTTATTTTCTACGTGTGGGTAAGCATGTTGAATGTGCAGTGTAGATGTGTGCATTTTGAGATAAAAGCAGCTACATCTCTGACATGCGGAGCTCAGGCTGAATTCCATTTACCTTTTATAGTGCAAATTAGGTTCTGTAAGGCTGACGGCTTCTTAAATCAATTTAGCTTCACTCAGTAATGTGCTCTGGCTGCTGCATAGTACAGCCTAATGAGGACTGTGTCTACAGGGTAATGTCTGCATCACTCCATGTTTCCATTAAAACTTGTGAATTAAGATTCATCTCAGCATATAATTGAAGTCTCTCTTTTTTTCTTGCCATACTCATGTAAGTGGGTTTAAAAGTAAAGTTAAGTCTTGAGTGAAATGTTTCTTATACTGTGTATGTTTGCTTTGGACTGTGCCTTAATGGGCAAAGACGCTAACCTTTGAAGCTAAGTTGACAAAAAGATGTCTGTCGGCTAAAACCGTGTTTTCAAAATGCCATTCAGCCCTCAACTCCACACCAGTATTTTAGAAGTACCCGTGGTACTTAAGACCACATACAGTTTAGAGGTGGGAATCACCATACAACCCATGATACGATATTATCACAATACTTAACGCACGATACGATATTATTGTAATTTTTTAAAATATTTTGCAATATTCAGATTCTGTACATAAAGGTAAACTTTATCAATATTCATTTTATCTAATATCAAAGTCTCACACTCAGTCTTTCTCTCATTTCAGTTTTATTGTTGACAAACTGAACGGTTTGTATTACAGTCTAGTCCAACTTAACTGAACGCAACCATCTGGTACAATTATAGCTATTCTGAACTATGCAGTTTATGAAAACTATGCAGCCCCTTCAGCAACTGAAGAATTTGAAAGTAAATTAAAACAAAATATAATTTTACATTAAATAAAAAAGTTTTAAACTTAAAATAAAACATGTCTTAAATTAAAATAAGTAAACTGTCATGTTTATTGCTGCCAAAAACAAGTTAAACACATTTGGACAGTGAAGGAATGTCAGGATTCTTGCTCAGAAAAAGGATCAACATGCTCTGAAGTCAGAGCACAAAAACCTTTTTTGTAACAAAATATCGATTTCTGCTGTCCCTGTATCCATACATTATTAGCAAACAAAATATCACCATACTACACAGTATCGATTTTCCCCCCCACCCCTAATACAGTTACTGCATCACTATTGTTATAATATTATTTACAATATTGATTAGCTTTGACCAAATTACAACCTGAAGTTCCTCGACTCTCCATGCACAGTTATAAAGCAAGTGAGTCTTTTGATCTTGTTATTATTTCTACATTTCCAAACTCCAGAACATGCAAATCTAAAGAGCTATTGGCTTACAGTAAAGAGGGTTGCAAGATTGATCGTAAAAGACATGAAAGTAGCAGAAACCTGTGATGCTTCAGTGTCAACATGTTGTCCTGAGGTACAAACTACCAAGTGCACAGACAGAAAACATGCCCACCACTAAAATTACTTAGACTTAGATCCTCCCGCGCCGATCGGCGCATCGGGCGACAAGAGAACGCCATCGACTCGGTCTATCACGGCAGTTGTTGCTTCATCCCATGACAGTTCGACTGAACGTAAATCTTCAAGGAAAGTCCTCCTCCATGTTATTTTAGGTCTTCCTCGCCGTCTCTTTCCATTCTTTGGGTTCCACAGAACCGCGACACGGGCAGGTCTCGGGTCCGGTAGCCGAAGGATGTGACCGGCAAATCCACTAAAATAACATTCACAAATTTCATATTTGAGATTAGGCCAGGAAATGTATGAAGACAGAGTTTTTTAAAGGTTTTAGAACCGGTGAAATGAGAGTGCCTCTAGATGGAGAAGATGGATGTGCGTGGCTGGATCACTTATAGATATCAGACACCACTTCACCACTGGCGCCAGCACAGTGGTGAAGGTTCTGGTATGGACTGTGCTCATTAAGGATGAGCAAGTTGGAGCTTTTATACAACTCCCAGACCTTCTGCCAGCTATCGGAAGATACCACACAACACTGCAGCATTCAAGAGGGCGATGCATTTTATGTAGGACAATACTCAAGCATCAGAGCAGCTTAAGAGCTCAAGAATGACTGAATAATGACTTGTGAACCTGTCTCAGTGGTGAGCTTTACAGACAGTGCAGGGGAGTCTGTTTTCTTCTTCATTAAAAATTTATTGCAAAAATTGGAATAGCTGTTAGACCGCTGGTTATATTGGACACTGAATATTTTTAAAAGGCCTAAATGTTGTTTAATTAAATTTTCTGTTGCATTTGTTAAATTTGTAACATACAAACTTCCTTAAGCCTTTTCTTTGCTAAATATTTTTGATTTGTAGTTGAGTAAAATTGACTGAGAGCACTGCTTTTAAAAAATGTAATAAATGTAGTCCTAAATAAATAATTTTGTCTCTTAGCTGAGCACGCGGTGGATATGGTTCAGTTTGTGGCTATGATTGGCACAAAACACAACTTTAAATGAAGCTCTGTATGAATATTTGATTCTTTAATGTGTTAAGTAATTTTTTAACTACTTTTGTTTGTTTGAGGAAATCTGGCCATCCTGCCCATGCAGAAAAAGACATTTTAACCACTACCATTCACAATTAAAAGTTATGTTGTATTGTTTTAGTCATGAATGGTTTTCATACATGCACCGCTGACCGATGGGACCTGAAATGATCCTTAACCTGCTAGTCCCCTTCACATGAACTTTACTGTACAGCATAAAGATGTTTGATTTCACAGATGTGCAGGTAATGGTCTAGTAAATTGTTCTACTCGAGTAACCCTGGTGTCTAAATCAGAGTAATTTAAGTAGCATCACTCTGACGATTGGTGGCTTAAGCCCTCTTCTTCGGTTTCACCATCATCACACACTCAGCTTATTAAAACACTAGCAGCTCTTGCTGGATGTTTCCTAGAGGTTTTTTTTTAAGCAAGTTGTGTTTTTTAAAAATTATTTATAGTCTGTCTTGATATATTTATATTATATAAATAATTTTATGTTATTTTCTGTAGTGTTACCTTTATGTTAGTAAATCTCTGTAGCAGGGAGGGTAGAAAGTGGTGTCGCGATGTGGTTGCTGCTAAACTTAATACAAACACAGAGCTTTAAAACAGGTAAGCTAAGCTTTCCAGTCTGGTTTGGTCCAACATGCTGCTGCTTATAAGCATAGTGACCTTCCAGCTAGTAAACATACTGGAGTATTTAGCACATCCACTTGTATTCATCTGAAAATCGAATAAATCACTTTAACAGTTTAACACTTTAACACGAGATTAATTTTAACAGGTTAAATGCATTTTTGTTGATTGTTTGACTCGGCCATTGTTGTAGTTTTTGTACCATTTATGTCTTGTTGTTTTTCCTCAGAATGGCAACGTCGACAACCCGTACTGTAATGGTATGGAGGGGATTCTTGAAGCGTACCATCAAAGCCTTAAGACAGTTCAGCTATATGGACCCACCAACTTCGCTCCTGTTGTTAATCATGTGGCAAGGTACCAACGCAAACATCTGTCCCAGTGGATATATGACTGAGCGCAGTCGCCCTTTCTTTGAAAGTCAGTCTGTAAATAATCTTCAGCAGGCAGCCATGCCATCAGAGGCATTAGGACAGTGAGTGATGGTTTCTCTGTGAATTGAGTAGAAATAATGAAGGGAAAATAAACAATCAGCTGCCAGGCTAAGACAAATAGAAATGGTAATCAGGGATTTGTGGTGCCAGACGTTTATTTTGCAGACATATAACGTGATGAACGTGGGGAGGTAAGGCGGCGTCTCTGGGAGGGAACTTGTAAATGGTCATGCAGCCTTTCGTGACATGTATCGATGAGCCACGCTTAATGAGTTTTACTGTAAATGAGGCATGGCATTAATTCACCATTACAAACTCCTTGTCACTGCAAATAGAGTAAGTGCACAAAGTGAATTAAAAAGCTGTGTCTACAAACCGGCAGCAGTACATTAAACACACAGAAGACATAATGTGCTGTTTGCAGCTAAAAACAGTTGTGATATTACTATATTAAGTCCCACGTATATAACGTGTCCCTGTGACCTGTGTTTCATTACTCCACTCCCCCTCTGTCCCTAAATTAAGTGTATTTGTTAATATTTTCCCCATAAAGATTAATCTTGTAGTAGATTAATAGAGCTTATGCAAAAAGATTTATTCAATAAAACGACGCGCAAAATTTAAACTAACAAAATGTAACATATGTATCTATATATATATATATATATATATATATATATATATATATATATATATATATATGCCCTGCCCACCTCCTACAGCTGACAGAAGGTTAATCAAATCAAATCAAATCAAGATTTATTTATATAGCACATATTAAAACAACAGTGTTGACCATAGTGCTTCACAGTCAGTAAAAGCATGAGACAGTTAAAACAAACAATAAAAGAGGACAACAAACAATAGGTAACAACACAACAAGCTAGACCAGCCAACTAGACAGAATCAAAAGCCAAAGTAAAAAGTAAAAAGTTTTAAGACGTGGAGTAGTTCAGAAAGATAGCTGGGCGCTAAATTATTCATAATATTAAAAGTGAACAAAAGAATTTTAAAATCTATACGATACTTAACAGGGAGCCAATGTAGTTTGGCTAAAATGGGAGTTATGTGTTCATGGATTCTCGTACCTGTTAAAAGACGCGCAGCTGCATTTTGAATTAACTGAAGCCGGCAAAGAGAGGAGTGTTGGAGGCCCGAGTAGAGGGAGTTACAGTCGTCCAATCTGGATGTGATAAATGCGTGGATAAGCTTTTAAGGTCCTTTAAAGGAAGGAACGGCTTTGCTTTGGAAATCTGACGCAACTGGTAAAAGCTGTTTTTTACCACAGTGGACACCTGTTTCTCAAGTTTAAAAGAGCCATCCAGGAACACTCCGAGGTTTCTTACAGTGGGCGAGAGATGGCTAGCGAGAGGGCCTAGGGCATCAGCTAACTGGTCTAGTGGAGTGTGACTACCAAAGACTATGATTTCGGTCTTATTCTCGGTTAAAGGACTTCATATCCATCCTTACGTAATTACAAATTATTATAGTGCTAAAACAGAGCTTTTTCCTATCTGCTAGTAAGTAAATCATCTATATTTAATCAAAAAAATAAATCAAAATACAAATGTGATCAATGTATTAACAGAGAAATGTAGTCTGAGCAGTGAAAATGTGTAACTTGTTTTCATCTGAAGGGCTTTTATGTCAACTTTTGTTTCAGTATTAGTTTTGCAGGTTTCATGTAGATAATATTTGCTTTTCTCTCTCTTATTGGTTTGTATAATAACAGTTATAAACTGTGAAGAATCCTTTTCCCCAGTGATGTTGTAGAGTGGGAGGAGCTATTTCAAGCCTGGAATCATCCAGTCTTAGAGCTTAAAATCCTGTTATATGCCTCACTAACAACTGGCAGAAGCTAAAGATTAGGGTGTTGAGATAACTGAAAGCACAAACTGCAACTTAAATTAATTTAATTTAAAACCCACCAAAGAAAACATTCCCCTGCAGACCTTTATACATAAAAAAAAAGAATAAATAAAAGTCTCAGAAGGATGTCCAATTTAAAACTGATGATAACATAACTATTTGCATAACCAGGAAATGATCTAAACAATGCAGTTCATTTGAGTAGTTGTGTTTAATGTGCATGTTCAACTTTTCCATCCACCACAAGCAGAAAGCTGATAAATTATTGAAGTCAGGAAATGTTGGTAAAAGGGGGAAAGATGTTCATGCATGATGCATAATGTATAGTAAATGTACGATGTTGAGTTGTTAATGTTTTAGCCAGTTTAAGGATCTCATCTGTGTAGGAATCTACAAATTGAGTTTGACTCTGCTGTTAGTACTCTGCTAATACGCTCAACAGTCTCCAGTGAGTGTGGCCTACACTGTTGTAAGTCAGCTAAGGAAGACAAATGTAACTTTAATCGCTTTTGCTGTTGTCACAGTCAGGGCACGCTCTTTGATTAAACTGCCGGTGCCTCACAGTCAATTTGACCAAGCAGGATGCAAAGAGTGAAGCTTCACCTCTGACCTGTCCTTGGCTCTTGCAATGATCTGCCACATTTCTCCCTCTTTTTTTTTGCTCATCAAGTCTAGTAAGATGAATGCAAGGCAATCAATAATGTTCCAGAAGAATAAGACTGCTGCACTTGCATAAACAGTTTAATAAATTATTCATAGAGCAGCCAGCGATGGGCGATTGAATCTAGGCCACACTCACTGTGGTGTCTCTGATGGGTTTCGTAATAGTGTCTAGATAGACCTCTGAGACGTGAAGAGCTATGCAACATATTTTTCTTCTTTACGTGTCTATATTAAGCTCTTGTGTCGCACACTGTGCGGAGAGGGAGTTTGTTTCTGAGGAATATATTTTTTAATGTATTTTTTATCTCTCACACAGTTGTTTTCTGCTCCTCTAAGAGTTTCTCTCTGGTTGCTCCTGCATGCGCGCTTTTCAGAACTTTTTTTTTCCTAACATGAGCTGTTGTTCTTAAATCATTCTGTCACAGTCAGTTTCACGATCGTGGCTTAAGAGTTGGGAGTTCGTCTTGTAATCGGAAGGTTGCCGGTTCAAGCCCCGGCTTGGACAGTCTCGGTTGTTGTGTCCTTGGTGGTGTCCGGCAGCCTCACCTCTGTCAGTGCGCCCCAGGGTGGCTGTGGCTACAATGTAGCTTGTCTTCACCTGTGTGTGAATCGGTGGATGACTGATTGTGTAAAGCGCTTTGGGGTCCTTAGGGGCTACTAAAGTGCTTTACAAATACAGGCCATTTACCACTTACCATTTCTTGCACTCAGGTATGCAGCAGCAGTGCAGGACGGATCTCAGTACTTTGTCCTGCTCATCATCACCGATGGAGTGATTTCGGACATGGCTCAGACCAAGGAGGCCATAGTGAATGTAAGTGCTGATTTAACACTAGCCTGAGGATATTAACCTCTCTCCATTCTTCTCCACTCTGCGGGACATTGGTTTTGCAGGTGCTTTAAGCTTCCTGTGGCACTGTTCTCAGGCTTCCTGTTACTTTGAGGGTTTATAAGCCAGTAGCACTGGATTTGAGGATTTATGGGATGTTTTCTACCCCACTTCTTAGAGGCTCAGTTTGTCCAATATTTTTATTTCTTTCCGAGACCCTCAGGAGGCTCAGCTGAGATTCAACTTCTGTGCTACAGATGCATTGTCTGATCTGAGATCTGAGGCAACAGTTTTGCCATTTTATTTTAAAGTTTCATTGTGTTTGTTTTGTCCCATACTGCCTGCTGCATATTTCACGTGTCTTGGCAACGCTGCAGCTCACCTTTGGCTGGAATCTGCCCACAGAGGTAAGGCTGACGATCAGTCATCGTCGAGCGGGTAGAGCCTCACAGGAACACAGTGTTCAGACCCCCAGCAGACTGGGTTTAAAGGGAATTTGCGACTGTTAATCAAACCATTCGAACAGCCACACCTTCCTTTTAAGATCTTGTCTGCTGCTCTGCGCTCTGCTCAACCTGCCACATCCTGCTGCCACTGGACCTGACTTCACTCTCTTTGGATGGAAGAGCTTCATTAGGTATTCAGCCTTTGCCCTGGAACGATGAATCATAAACAAGTAGCTGTGTCCAACACTCATCTCTGCAATTTTTTTCTTTCTTCCAGGCTGTGCTGTGTCATGACAGCTAATTTAAAATACTGTACAGAGCAAATATTGACTGGTAATTTTACTGCTAATGGCCACACTGTATGGTACTGTATTTTAAACAGTTTAGCCTTCAGGGATTGATATCCACTTATCTGACAGAACAGCCTCAGAGGTAAATACAGTCTGCAACTCTTTTCCTTTGATGTTTTTCCCTGAAACTGAAAATTTCATTTTAATAAAATTGTAAAGCAGAGCCTGTTTTTAGCCCGAGAGGAACAGACATAAATTAATTTGTATGCGAAATTTAGATTATATCTGCAGTTGGGTGAGACTGACTCAGGAACCTCATAAAACCGTGGATATTTTCCTGTTAGGGAGATTAATTTGGGTCTTCATCTTCGAGCTTCGGTGAGATGGAGTGTTGTGGAAGTTTTCCACTTAAATAAAGCCTGCAGACGAGCAGTGAGCGGTAGCTATCATTCTTTTATCCAAACACACAAAGAACAGACAACCAAGCTTGATGGAGCCCCTGCATGTCCGCGGGACAGACGGTCAGCAGAGTTCTCACTGAGCCTAGCATGGCTCTCAGTTAAATACCTTCTCCAGGAACAAAAGGCAGTACACAGCTGTTTCACACCTTAAGGTTCACACTCCCTTGCTACCTCCCAGAGTCCTCAAAGAGACAAAAGACTGGTCCTGTGGAGTTCCTGTTTCCCCCAACATCCTTACTACACCCCCTCTTAACGTATGAGTGTCACACATGTTAAAATCCAGTGGCACCAAGGCATCATACAATAATGTGATTAATACATGAGTGAAAGAAATTCCTATACAGGAGCAACCTGATACAGAATACGTAACAGTGTTGGTACAGAATCAAATGAAAGCTACTGCAGAGGCAATGTACATATTTAGATTTTGTGGTAAAAGTTTTGTGAAGAATTAAATTCATGGGCATGATTGAAACATGGTGGCGCCATTCTTCCTGTCCCAAAATATTTCTGTAGTCCTTTATTGTTAAATGAAACTGCTGATATCAGAGCTTTATATTTATTGTGGTTCTCTGCAGTGAAAGTGAAGCATCAGAAAAACTGGAGGAGTGACACTTTACAGTACACGCAAAGTAACAAATGGTGTAAACTGAATAATGCAGCTCAAGCAACAGTATCAGCTCTGGCAAGTATATACCTGGGGGTTTTGGTCTGCTGGAAACTGGGAAAATAGAATATATAGGCTATTTTGTGCGAGAGCAAGAGGTCATGAGGAAAAACACTAGTGGAGGAAAGAAATAAATCAGGAATAGAGACTGAGGGAGAAAAACGGTAGAGACCATGAAAGGGGAGGTCCACCTCAGTCTATTTACTCCTATCTGTGACAGGCCTCTCCCCTTGAGAGGTTTTTCCAGGAAAGCTGACCTACTTTTGCCCCCGTGAATGCATTTCTACCACAAGCATATATCATTCATTCATTCGTGCCAGGGCTTTCACGTTCTGCACACCAATGCCATGGTCTGAATTCATGCAGTGCAGTAACCTCTACACCACAAACCGTGGAGAAGATGCCCCCTTTCATCTTGTAGATTTAGGATTTGTTTTGACTGTAGTTTAAATAGACACAACATGTGGAACTTTTCTGTTCTGATATTAAAGGCATTTGAATTATTTCTATAATCAAACTTGAATAAATGGTTTTATACTGAGTGGTGTTTGCAGGATTTCTGCAAACTGCAAGAACATTGCATAACCTTATGTTTTTTAACTACCCTGAGATTGTGATTGTGTGTATATTGGTTAGCTAACAAATTCTGTGCGTGCTGACAGTTGTATCCACCTTGAAGGCCCTGGTTTGAATAATGCATTTTGCGTTTTTCCCTTGGCTCCTTTGGGAACAAAACTATACAACACAGTGTGATGTGTAACATAGTCAAGACAACGTTCTTATGCTATTTCTAATTTATATTTGTCTTATTTTATCTTACCCATTATTATTTATGTCTTCTCTGGGGAACTGTGCATGTCGGTTCATACTGACTGTTTTAATGAGATGTGTGTTGGTGGATAAATAAACGAAATTGGAAATGTAACCCTTTCATGCTCTGCGAAAAACTTTGATGGCTTTGGTTCTTTTTTGTTTTTTTGAAAGAAAATATTGTATTCCTGGCATGTGACTGACAACTGACTGTTTCTTCTTCTTGTTTATGACAGGCAGCCAAACTCCCCATGTCTATCATCATTGTTGGAGTTGGCCAGGCTGAGTTTGATGGTGAGAATACTAACTCAACACAAAATATGTGGAAAGCACTTTGTTGCCTCTTCGGATTAGGGATGGTTTGTTTTATTAAACCAGCTCAGACTTTCTGCAATGAATAATAAACATTGTAAATGACTTCACAGAATGAAGACATATTTGCTCTGGAAAGTTTTCATGATGAACTAAAAAAAGAGTGTATACATAATTTTGATGCTGAGGTTTACTAGAGATTTGTTTAAAAGTCCATTTTTGTTCTCTGTAGCAATGGTTGAGCTGGATGGTGATGATGTCAGAATCTCCTCACGGGGGAAGGTGGCAGAGAGAGACATTGTACAGGTGAGACGTCTCGGCTTGTCACGGGAAGGAACAGCTCGTTTTCTATAGGCATAAAAACATTAGGCAACAGCGACCTTATTTTTTGTTTTTTATTCCAGTGCAAAATATCTCTTAAAGTATGGCATACATTTATCAATTTCAGTCATATTGGTGATCTCTTTATCTTCCAGCTGCTTTATTCATACATTCAATTCAATTCAATTCAATTTTATTTATATAGTGCCAAATCACAACAAAAGTCGCCTCAAGGCGCTTCATAGATACAGAGAAAAACCCAACAATCATATGACCCCCTATGAGCAAGCACTTTGGCGACAGTGGGAAGGAAAAACTCCCTTTTAACAGGAAGAAACCTCCAGCAGAACCAGGCTCAGGGAGGGGCGGGGCCATCTGCTGTGATTGGTTGGGGTGAGAGAAGGAAGAATCTAGAGGTTAATAACAGATATGATTCAATGCAGAGAAGTCCATTAATACATAGTGAGTGAGAAAGGTGACTGGAAAGGAAAAACATGGGAATCCCCCGGCAGCCTACGTGTATTGCAGCATAACTAAGGGAGGATTCAGGGTCACCTGGTCCAGCCCTAACTATATGCTTTAGCAAAAAGGAAAGTTTTAAGCCTAATCTTAAAAGTAGAGATAGTGTCTGTCTCCCGAATCCAAACTGGAAGCTGGTTCCACAGAAGAGGGGCCTGAAAACTGAAGGCTCTGCCTCCCATTCTACTTTTAAATACTCTAGGAACAACAAGTAGGCCTGCAGAGCGAGAGCGAAGGGCTCTAATAGGGTGATATGGTACTACAAGGTCATTAAGATAAGATGGGGCCTGATTATTTAAGACCTTGTATGTGAGGAGCAGGATTTTGAATTCAATTCTGGATTTAACAGGAAGCCAATGAAGGGAAGCCAAAACAGGAGAAATCTGCTCTCTCTTTCTAGTCCCTGTCAGTACTCTTGCTGCAGCATTTTGGATTAGCTGAAGGCTTTTCAGTGAGTTTTTTGGACATCCTGATAATAATGAATTGCAGTAGTCCAGCCTGGAAGTAATAAATGCATGAACTAGTTTTTCAGCATCACTCTGAGACAGGATATTTCTAACTTTAGAGATGTTGCACAAATGGAAGAAAGCAGTCTTACATATTTGTTTAATATGTGCATTGAAGGACATATCCTGGTCAAAAATGACTCCAAGGTTCCTCACAGTGTTACTGGAGGCCAAGGTGATACATACAGTCAGCATTTGTTTATGCACAGATGCAGGTACCGCTGCAGCATTTCAGGCAGGCTGAGTTCTGGACTTTGACTGGGTCATTGCTACATCTGGATTCTTTCTTTTTTAGCTATTCTCTTTATATTTGCTACTGTGATTGGGATCGTTGTCCTGTTGCATCACCTAGTTTTAGCCAGGTTTCATACTTTGGACAGATACCCTACATTTGAATATTTTGGTAGGAGTTCACGGTTCACTCTATGACCAAAAGGTGCCCAGGTCCTGTGGCTGCAAAACAAGCCTAAATTACCACAGTGCTCGACAGCTGGTATGAGGTTTTGTGCTGAAATGCTGTGATTGATTTTGTCCAGATGTGGTGTTGTGCATTATGATCTCATCTCTCATTGTTACAGCAATGTGATTTTTTCAGATGCAACACTTTCTCCTGGAAACCCTTCCAAACAAGCCATACTTATTCAGTCTTTTCATATTGTACTGTTATGAACATTAATGTTTAATATGCTAACTGAAGTCTGTAGAGTATTGCACAGTCTGAGCTTGAGGTGAATTTGCTGGAAATGTGTTAAAACACATGTGAATGCTTTAGACCAGCAACTTGCCAAAAGCTCTTATTTAATAGAGGTGCTCACACTGGCTGAGGATGATTCCAAGTGCATTTGATTAGCAGCACCTCGGTGCTCCTTAAGCTTAGCCTTAACTCCCATGGAAGCAGTAAGGGTGTCTTTCACAGCACATCTTCTAGTTGTGAGAAAACTTGATTTTTTTTCCACATGACTGTATGCACATCAATCTACCACTGTGGAGTCTTGCAATAACAGGACCATAAACTTAGCAGAAAATTGTTTGCAGAATTTATGAATTAACCGAAAACTAAATTTATTTTCTACGGAGCCCCGCAGGGGACATGAGAGAGAAAAAAATAAGACGGATTTTGCGAGACCTCGCAAAACTAACTCGGGATCTCGCAAAAGTTGAATTCCAACAATGGCGGCAGCTACTTAGTTGTAATATTACTCTTTCTGGGTCACAAAATACACTTTTAAGATATTTTGAGGCGTGAATGTAGTTGTGTAAACGTCAGATATCTGCTCGGTTTACACGACATCACATATTTGCAAAAGAGCTCCGACGTTTGCGGAAATCTGACACCCACTAGCTCGAAGCTAACGGGAGGTCGAGACCTACTACAGCCAGGAGGAACACCGCTTTCCCGGCACATCGTGCCTCGACCTCCCGGTCGGCTTCAAGCTGGTGGCCTCCGAAGAATGCGGCTAAAACTTTTGCGAGATCCCGAGTTTGTTATGCGAGATCTCGCAAAAGTCCGTCTTAATCTTTTTTTTTCTCCCATGTGCCCTTGTCGCTACCCGATCCGTACCGGAAACCCGATCGGTACCCCGCATGCGCGAAAGGTGTCTACTTCCGGTCGTAGCGTTTTACGATAGTTATGGGTCAGAGTATCGGTTAAGATGTTAAGAATAATAAGTATATCTTAAAATGTTTGCAATAATGAAGCATTTCAGTACAATGTAGACAAAAACGAAAAATAAAAAGATAGTTACGGATCGGGACTCCCCGATCCTTACTGCGCATGTGCAAAGTCGGACCGTACAAATCGGGTCTACCCGATCCGTACCGCGCATGTGCAGATGTTTTCTTCTTCTTCTGTTGGTTTAATGGCAGTGTACTCCCCAGTGTACGAGGATACTGCCACCTGCTGACCGAGCGAATGAACCCCATTGTAAAATGAATTGTCGTCATTACAAACGTGTGTTAAATTTGATTTAGTGATAGTCGAGTGTGTTTATGCTTGTCTGTGTTGAGAGGATTGACTGGAATAGTGATGATGATGTCCGCTATCACTGTCAATTGTCAGTAAACACTTAATCTGGCTGATGAATCTTCACGTGACACATTGCTAAATCAATATTATTAAGTCTGTAATTAGGCGCCATTCTTCTTATTTTATGGCGCTGTTGTTCAATCGGGGAAGGCTCTCTGTTGAGGAGAAAAGCATGACTTTGTTTGTATACGGATTATCCATTGTTTAAATGTCCCGGGCAGTCGAAAAGGAGGCAGAGCTGTTGAGAAATGCTAGGAGCTAACTGGGCGCTAACCGTATCATTCAAATATATTGAATGTCGCAATGTTGGCAAAGAGAGGAAGTGACGTAAGATTTGCGCATGCGGGGTACCGATCGGGTTTCCGGTACGGATCGGGTAGTGACAGCCCTGCGGGGCTCCGTAATTTTCTTATTGACCTACATGGCTTATAAAATTCTCTCTGTAATCAGAGGAGTCGCCCCCTTCTGGACATTACAAAGAATTTTCAAACCTTGGTGTTCCTTTGATTCATCATTTCAGTGAACCAGCCAGGAAACCAGGAAAACATTGCCAGTTTGATTCGGGGATTTTTAAAAGTAATGTGTTTCTTTCCCATGTCACAACAGTTTGTACCATTCAGAGACTACATGGACCGCACAGGTAACCACGTGCTGAGCATGGCTCGACTGGCTAAAGACGTACTGGCTGAGATCCCTGACCAGCTGATCTCCTACATGAAGAGCAGAGCCATTAAACCCAACCCTGTGCCAGTGTATTCGCCCAGTGATGAGCCGCCGACCAACCCCGTGTGAGCCCCTCCCCGCCCACACACACAAAGCTCTGCGTCGGGCAGAGCAAGGTTGAGATTGATGGGAACCCGTCTCCACCAACACTTCTTTGAAGCAAAAATGCTTTTGAGGCCCTTCCGTAAATATTAATCCAGCGTAACACAAAGATGATGAGACTCCATTGTGGTTTGGAGCGGTGAGACTGCAGAGGGGAACCTGCTATGATGAGGGAGCTTACTCTCTTTGAGTGCTTGAGGACCGGAGCGCTGAGAGACCGCTATGAAAGGAGCTTTCAGTTGTTCACTGTCTAACCTGACAAAATGGTGATGTAATGGATAGCAAGTGAGCCCATAAAGAGGGCCTGTTTGAAGGCATAAATATATTAGGATGTGCCAGTGTGTATCATGCTTGTGATACCTTTTGTAATCAATGTGTGTAAACTAGGAAATCATGTGTATAATAATTTATTTATTTATCGCAGGAATGATCTGTTCATTTTAGGGGGTATTAAAGTCATATTTCCCCAGAAGTTTTCCACCTTATATTTTGTGACCAGTATAATAAAAATGACCCCCATTTCTACTTTGATAAGGACTGTAATATAAGAGCATGTGACAAAACCCATTCAGCAGTTTATTAACCATGTTCACCTATGAATAATCTTTAATTGCAAGCTATAAAGTAGAGCTCCTCCTGCGAGCTGTTGCTATATAGATATTTTAGCACCATGTCTTATACATCTTTCTTATATTTATATTTACAGAATGCACTAAATATTGTCCAAATAAAAAGCACAAAGGCAATAGTGGTGATAAGCTAAAACAAAACCTCTTATTTTGAAAGGACTAGCCACAATGACAATAATGGAAAGGGCCCTGAATTTTTTTTGACAGTCTTTTTTTATTTTAAATAGGATTATCACTACTATTATACTGATATTTAAATTAACTTGTATCTATCATAAAAACAAGCACATACTCACTTTTCCATGTAGTATGCAAGGAAATGTAGATAAAACTATTCTCATGCTGCCATCATTTTCCATCTTGCTACTTCTTTCCATTATGTTTGTTGTGGTGACAGTTTAATATCTGAGATTTAGTTCAGTATTTTTAAAGGAGACTTCAAATACGATATACTTTTGAAAGACTGATGTCAACTAACAGCCATTTCTCTCCTCATTAAATTTGATTTGTTTGATTTTCCCCAGAATGAAGATTGAACAATCATAAATCTTGCAACAGAGTAAAAATATATTTAGGCACTGAGTGTTTTTTTAAGTGACTGCACAAAACAAAAACAGACCTTTTTTTTTTTTTTTTTAATTCCATCCTGTCTGCTGTCCTCTGTCTCTCGACTGTTCTTAGATCATTTTGTTTTATACTAATGCACAATGGCCCATTTTTATAACTCATCGGGATGCTATTTAAATGCTTAAAAACACAATTGCACAATTCTGTTTTAAGATTTAGTTTAAACTTGTTAATATATCTATATATATATATCTATATATCTATATCTATCTATCTATCTATCTATCTATCTATCTATCTATCTATCTATATATATATATATATATATATATATATATATATAGATACAGATATATAGATTTATATATATAGATATATATCTATATCTATCTTTATGGCGACTGTGTATAAATTGTGTAAAAAAAAAAAAAAAGACAGTTGTGGCCCAGTTGTGTACATCAAGTTATCCATATATAATGGCCATTTTCACATAGTCACTCGATATCTTGATCCAGATGTGCCTATTTATATGGAAACATATCCAAATTTAGTTACCCAGGTGTGATTCTGCCAGCATGTTTTAAGATGTACACACAGAAAATGTTGGAGATAATAAAACACTTGTGAGATTAGGACTATTTCAGCCAAAGGAGCTGGTACACACTGTCTCCGCCACTGCTCTGCACTTTTTTATACTTACAGCTCTTCACTAAGAATCTTTGAAGTAATAAATGCTACCAGTGTCATCGAGCCTTGTTGTACAATATTCAAAGTCAAGACTTGTTTACAATTCAGCTGTGGCATTTACATGGCCTCAAGGAAAAAGTAAACATTCATGGGTTTTATTAAGAAATTCCTTTCTGTTTTGTTAGCACATTATTCAGTGTTTCAAAATGACTTCACTCAATGAAACGGGAGAACTAACGTTTACAAAGATTTTTTTTGTGTTGTTCTCTGTGAATGTGAATCTCGGTTGTGTTTTCTTTTGTGTTCGGAGTTAAATGTGTTTGCATAATTCATGTTGCTTTAGAGTTTTTGTTTGTTGTTCTTTGACTCCCATGGCTGTGTTGCTCTCAGAGAGCAGAACGAGTCTGATGATACTGCAGAAAGTCAGTCCTGAGGTGCTGAACTCCTTCTGTCATGAGTCCAGCCCCATATTTGGGTTTCTTTCCTTTAAATGTTTTCATTAGTGATGACATTTCCCTCTCAGAAGACAAAGCAGGGTTTAATCTGCTCACCGATTTCTTGGTTCATCACATTTCAAATTAGGCTGAGTTACATAATGGTCAAAAATACCAGTATGCCTCTACAGAAAGCCATTTAACACGATGATAAAAAAATCTATAAAAGCGGAAAATGTCCCGATAAGTCTTTTTTTTCTTTTACAGAAGTTTTTGGGCATTTCTATAAATGTCAAATGATAAAATTCAGTGTATGGTTGAAAATATGGGAAAACAACCCCCGAAAATGAATACGGATATTGTTTGTTTTAAAATGCTACATACTGTGCTGTATTTTTCAGTGAATCTAAGGGAAATAATTTGTACTGAACACATTTATCATAAGATGAAGTATGAACTCAATAACTTAGAAATATCAGTAATATAAATACATGCAGGCCTGCACTGCTTTTTGAAATGCTTCATTCAGTATTTAATGATGACTCAAAAATATTGTACGTGACACACAAAACAAACGCTAAGCGAGAACAACCATCGCATTTGCAGGGAGACAATGAAAAAAGCATAATGTGAAAATCCAAAAAATTGGGATTTGTAATAAATCTTTAAAAAAATCTTTTAGATATTAGAAATGCTTTAATGCTTTATCGAAAGTTTCATTCAGATTGTCCCACTCATTAAGGAGGGAATAGGATACATGCAAACATAATACATACATATACTGTGCTCGTTAAACCTGAAACGCATGCAAATTTCCAAACTTTGTCTGTGCAGTTTTAAATAATAATTTAAAAAAGTAGCACTGAACGGTTTTATGCTGTTTTTCTGAGATAATAATAACAATTTCCCCCAGTGAAATCAGGAAACTTCAATCCTTAGTAATATAGGGAAAAAAGCTAAATAAATAATCAATAACACCTCTGACACCTCTGAATTTTATTGCTCAGTATAAACGATGTCTTTTGCAGCAACAGAATTATTCCGTTTCTCTTGGTGGAAATGGCTTTGTTTCTTTTTTCCCACTTCCTTTCAAATTCTGTTTGAGGCTGAACTCTAATTATGTACATAGGCCCCGCATAAAGAACATTCAGTGCCAACGTGTGTTCAGTAGTTGAACTTGGCCTCTTTAGAAAACGTGCATGTTTGTGCCAAAGTGGCAGGAAGTTTGGTAGTTTGCCATCATTTCACCTGATTAGTGCATCTGCCAGTGCGTCATTATCGTTACTTAGGATGTATTTGGAGATAAACAGCCACATCCAGCATGTTGCATCTATCGTTTCTTTCATTCTGTTCCTATGAGACACATACTGTATGGGTTCTTCTTGCCACTACTCCTGTTTTATCCCAGGTTGTTTACATACCTCTCTTGGTCTTTGACTTGCATGCTGAATATTTCCAAACCAGGTGTTGGACATGATATTGTCGTCATACTGTGGTTTGTGAAATGCTTTGTAATGGATTGCCTTAAGATTAATAAAATATTGACAACTTTGGCAGAATACCAGTTGGATTTTTAATGAATGAATGAGAAATTCTTTATTATTTAATGTATATTTGTGATTTTTTTCTAGATGAAATAATAACAATAATAACATCTGGCAGATGACTCTCTTCCAGACAGATTAAAGATGGTGATGAGCATGCGGTGTGAAAGATGCCTTGTATCTCTCCTTGTGGCAGTGGATCCAAAAAGGAGATTTCAAATGAGGGATTACTTGAGTAACTGCTCTGCTGCCTGTCTAAGCGGTGCAGAGAGGTGGTCAGGATTATACATGATTGATAACAGTTCGTTCAGTGACCTCCTCTCTACCACAACTTCAAAAGTGTGCAGTTTGCAGCCAGTCACAGCCTTCCGATCAGTTTATTCATTCTGTTGGTGTCTCCAGCGCCGATGCTGCTCCCCCATCAAAGTTCACTGTGCTTGCCACAAATGAGTGATAGAAAATCTCCATTATTTTGCTGCACACAGAAAAAGTAGCGCCTGTTCATCTCCTCTTTCTTTACAGCCTCTGTGTTAGTCTTCTGGTTCGGCCTGTTGTCAGTGTTCATGCCCAGATCAACCATTTCAAGGACACAAGTCACACAGCCGTCTTCTTTCTTCTGAAGTCAATTACAATCCCTCCGGTCTTATTTACATTCAGAAGCAGACGATTTCTCCTAGACCACACCCCACAAAATCATCCACTAGTGCTTTATACTTCTGACCCTGCTCATCACTAATACAGCCAACCGCTACAGAGAGGTCGGAGTATTTCTGTAGGTATCGTAACACAGATGGAAGGAAGACAGCACAGTTCTCATGCCTCACTCGAATAACTTGCACAGTGCAATAACTATTCCCAGTAAGTTGTGAACATAAATTGATATGCAGTCTAATGTTTTGAGTGAGGACTTTATAAACAGTTTGTTCATGACAGCTAAGTCCAGTATTCAATCTTTCAAAGTTATGTTTTCGTATACCTCAAACCACTGGCAGGCATGCCTGGAGGCCTAACGTTTTCCTGGATGTCAGCATGTAACTGTAACAAAAGTTCTTCAAATTTGATACAAACATTCACTTGGCCTCAAAGATGAACTGATTAGATTTTGGCTGTGAAAGTAACATTTATTTGAAGTGTATGGAGAGAATTTGATCCCATCTGGTGCACACGCTTATTTGGACTCAAGGATGAACTGATTAGAATTTGATAAGGAAAGCAGTAGAAGGTCACTGTGATCTCACAAATATGCTTTTGGTAGCAACTCTTAAATAAATGTTAAATATACAGATATTTTAACACTAATGTCTAATACAGGGATTAGTAAACTTTACTATCAGTAGAAACATGTATGCCTTTTTATTTAAGCTGTTGGTGAAATGTTTGTTTTGTCAAAAAAAAGTAAAACTGCTCTAACAAAAGAATTTACCAACTTTGAGAGAAAGTATATTTGATCCTCTTTCATTTTACGGTTACAAGGTATATTAAGTATAACTGAGCCTATCAACATTGCTAATAGATGTAACATTACTCTACAGTGGAGTATTAATGATTATTTAGTACTTCAGCTTTGCAGTTTTATTACAATGCCATTAACACCATGCTGTTGCTAAATATATAGAATCAGAGTGTCGATAGCTAAAACCGTTTTCTTCTTCTTATTATTACAAAACAAAATTGAGCAATCGTGAAGTGGAAAGAAAGTGGCCTGCAGCTTTATAGCTACTTTGAGTCCTACATGCATTCTTATAAATCAAACAAATAAAAAGCTTCAAATATAATAAGGGTAATGAAATTAATAAAGGTTTTATTTTGGCTAATGTGCAGAAAACACATCTGTCTATGCACAGTTAAATTCTCCAATTTTCTCCATGGCTTGTTTTTTAGGGATTTTGAGTCCATAGCTAAGGGGACTTCATGACTAACCATTTATGTGTATAGATTTAACAATTAAGGTTAAGTTTCTATTATTAATTATTTTATATTAATGTAGCTTTTTGCAAAGGGGAGCCTCTACAGATGAGCTAAAGAGCTGCAAGTAGCAGCTGGAGTTGTGGGTTTGAGAGACTAATATGTAGATGTTATGACATTTCATATCCAAAGTTCAAGTCTGCACAGACGGGGATGTCAGCTTGAACTTGGCTGGCTGGCAGATGTGATGCATGCAGCTGCTAAGAAAGAAAAAGTTCTTGTTGGCACCATCTCTAAAATATCTGCTCTTTCTGCTGAGCAGGTAGGTACTATAACTAGCTAGTCACCAAGGTTTCATGAAAATGGATCACATGCGATTGTAACATTTTCACTGACTTAAAGTTAAAGAAGTTAAAAGTGCTATAATCCCAAATAGCATCAGCAAAATATTGCAGTCTCTCAGGGATGGTCTATTTACAGTATACTGCTCAGCTCACAGCAGAGAAAGGGGGGGTGTCACAGGCCTAAAAATTGGTAAAACAGCGCATGTTGCCTCATGTTCTCTCACACTAATGATGTGAGAAACAGAAAAGTGAAGTTTAGACTCACTTATCATTCAAAGCTGTGCTGTGATCCCATGAGCATTTTGTTTTTATAGGAAATTATGAACAGGCATAAATACAGACACTGAGTTGGGGGGCACTAGTTTAGGTAGGTTAAGCATTAGGTTACTAATAGTGTTGGGAAGGTTACTTTTAAAATGTATTCCATTACAGATTACAGAATACATGCCCCAAAATGTATTCTGTAACGTATTCCGTTACGTTACTCAATGAGAGTAACGTATTCTGAATACTTTGGATTACTTAATATATTATCATGCTGTTTACAACTACATGAATGTACTATTGCTGTGATTTATTACTGTTACTGAAGGTCCGCGGCTCCGAACCGTAGTAAAGGGACCTCTGGCTAATACGGTGGGTTCTGTGTCGGGCTCATAGCCGAAAACTAGCTTTACTTTGTTGTCTGGGTCAACTTTGCTAGCGAGAGACAGAGAGAGGTGTTGAAAGGCTGCTGCAACGGAACTTATTGTTTCGGAGGAAAACACGAACACAGCGTACAGTCGAGTCTTAGAGCTATACCTGCAGCATTCTGCCTATTAGCTTAGCACAACAACAAAAAGGCCTCTCTCACCCAGGAAACGCAGCGAGAGAGCGTCACCCTGTAACCATGGCAACCGTAACGCTGGAACAACAGAACGTAGCTGTCAAACAAAACCCAAACAGTCCTGACCCGCCACACTATGAAACAGGAAAGTACCGCCGTGTAATCCATTTATTTCAACAAAGTAACTGTATTCTAAATACCACCTTTTTAAACGGTAACTGTAACGGAATACAGTTACTCATATTTTGTATTTTAAATACGTAACGGCGGTACATGTATTCCGTTACTCCCCAACACTGGTTACTAATACTAGCTGAGTGAAAAAATATTCATAATAGATAATGAATATATTTCAAGTGTATTTTGCTTGTGGCAACTTTATTAAATAACATCATGTAAAAATAATGAGTAGATGATGTTAGTAAATTTCAGTATGACTTTATACTAATATATAATAGGAAGGGGTGATTTGACAAGGCTAAGAGATTTATGCAAAAACTAAAACCAAGTGTGTATTTGTCATGCAGCCCAGAGTTTATTATACTGAATTTCATAATAATAAGCATCAAACTAATAAGTTATTATTATCTCTCAGTGTCTGCCTGTCTCAGTGTTCTTTGCTTTTCTAAGCAATCGTTTATTTGTGCTGCTTCACACTTGGCAGGTGTGTTCCTGCGAATACACAAGAAAGTGTTTGGAAGAGGAGTTCTCATATTTCAGCTAAAAGATTGCCCTAGGCTCCACTATGAGTGTGAGGAGATGGGTTTACACACACATACACGGAGGAGAAGAGAAACTGCTGTGACATGGACATGACAGGAAAAGAGTTACACTGATACACGCGGGCACCCCGCCGCGAGCGCTGGAACATTTCCTGGTGGTCTGAGGGTGACAGTGCCCTGCCATCAACAGTTAACCACTGTAAACTGTATATGTATAAACTTAAAATACATGTTCTTATGTTTGGTCCTGATTTGCTGCATTTTTATAATGCATTGCAGTACAGATTAAAAATGTAATTAGTCTATGGGTATTTATTAGAGAATATTTAGGCAATAATGTTAATTTCACTCAGATTGGCCCACAAAGTGAAATTTCTTAATATTTTCTGCTGCTCAAACTGACCTGAAATAGTTTCACTTTAGTCATTCTGGGTAAGTTATTTTCATGTTTGCATATGAACCCTGGAAGTGCATCGCCTCTGCAGGTGTGTGGCTATCTGGCCAGGCTAATATCTCCATCAGGAATTACTTTATTTTCTGTTTGTTCACTTGGGTGCCTAGTGATTGAACAAGTTACTTTACATGCCAAGAGTACTGTGCCTTAGGGCCTTGCAGTCAGGCCCATCTGATGTTGTTATATCCACTCTTAATGTGATATCTGGCTATGCTTCTGGATTATAGTGGCTTTTTAGAGCTCCGCTGAAAACAGCTGCCTGCTGTGGGAGAAAACAAAGCAATGAGAGCAGGGACAGCGAACCAAAAATATTGTGGCCTTGGCTACTGAAAATGAGATGAAACTCACAATAAAGCTGCAAAAAGGCAACAGGAGCTGCAGATTCTGGCTATATTTCTCTGTTGGTTCACATTAGGCCCCTTTTTAAATATATATTATGCAATTATACCTGTTTTAACTTAGCTCTTACATCAGAAACAACTTAGCAGATTACATATAAACTCCATCTCAGTCTCATTTATTTTCAAAATACACTCACTGGTCACTACAATGCACAGGTACTGGTTTGGACCCAATTTTTGCTTTCAGAACCACCTTAATTGGGGGGAATCTCAGGTTTCACGACATCCTGAGGTGCTCTACTGTATTGAGACACTATGATCATGAAAAGAGGGACCTGGTCAGCAACAATACTCATCCCCCACACCGTTACACCACCAGCAGCCTGAATCATTAATAGCAGGCAGGATGGGTCCATGCTCTCATGTTAATAAAGCCAAATTCTGACCCTGCCATCCAAATGTTATAATAGAAATCAATCCTCATCAAACCAGCTGATGCTTTTCCAATATTCTGTTGTGTAATTTGAACTGTAGCTGCAGTTTCCTGTTCGTAGTCACAGGAGCGGCACCTGGTGTGGTCTTCTGCTGCTGTAGCCTTTTCGTCCACAGAGCTGCTGCTCACTGGATATTTTTTGTTTTCAGATCGTTCTCTGTAGACCGTAGAGATGTTTATGTCAGAAAACCGCAGCATTTTTTTGAACACTCAGACTACTCCATCAGGCATCAACAATCATGCCACTTTCAAAGTCACTTAAATCACCTTTCTTCCTCATTCTGATGCTTGGTTTGAATTTCACAAGGCTGTCTTGACCGTACCTAAATGCACCGAGTTGCTGCTATTTTAAGACAAATAGAAATTTCAGTGTGTATCATAGATTAGAAACAAAAAGACACTTTCCTCACATTTATGTTTTTTTCCTCCATTTTATTTACTTATTTATTTATTTTTATCAGGCTCCCTAATTTGTATCTACACATCTATTCCTTTGAGAAACTGTTGTCCAATCAGGGATGAGTGCCGTCCTTTCATAGACTCTGCCTCCCTCAGAAATGTGTTTTTCTCTTCCTAATTAGATGCACTGCTGAGGAATCAAGCTGTCCACCTGGGGAGAGGGAGACAGCAGCTGGAGTCATAAATTACCAGCCTAAGATAGAGGCAACACCTCCCTTGCCCACCCACTTACTGCTTGAACAATAACCACCAAGCAGCAGCAGCAAAGAGGGAAATCAACAGCTAATGACATAGAATTACACCGTACTTACAGTGCATGTAACATTTTACATGTATAATATAGAAAAAAGCACTCATATGAGAGCTGTGCTCAGAAGATTTTACACCAATTAGCTATTCGGGATTTCTGGCAGATAACACGATCCCCCCACAAAGAAAAAAAGATATTTAAACATCGAGTAACTACACTTAGAGGAACAGTTTACTTCTTTACTTTTCTACCAGCAGACAGTTTGCTCAAAACCATTTGCTTGACCATAACAAGATCAGCACATCTTTACTCTAATGCAAACACGTATTAACTCATTTTGTTCATTCAAAATTAAATTTATATTCAGAACCAAAGATTGACCATCATAACAGACATCCAGTCAAAATGTGGGGAAAGAACAATGAACAATGAATTTTCTCTAAATTCCAGCCATAGCTGTATAAACATATAATCTATATGAATATAAGTGGAGGACAACAAACTAAAACTATGTGGTCAAAAGGCTTTCTGTCCTTAAATGAGAAGTGATCAAGTGAACGTGATCAGGACAATCAGGGGTGACAGAAGTGAAATAGGGAAAAAAATGTGAAGAAATTCAGAACAAGCTAAGAAACTATGGATCTTCTGTACACTTGTCCTCAGAACTAGTGCTGCCCCACGCCGTAACTCGCTCACGGAGATTTTCCGCATTAATGCGGTTATGGCGTTAACGTCATTTTAACGAGATTAACGCTGACAGCACTACTCAGAACTAAAAAACTCCCCTTTCCCCTCTTTGAGCTGTGGGCTTCTTATTTGAGGGCCTCAAATGCTGCTGTGATTACTGGTTTTCTTTTAGTGCCTGTCACGTCCAGTGTGGCAGACGTGTGGAGTTGTAGGAAGGACCAAAAAGGCGGCAGCTCTGGTGCAGGTGAGTGTTTATTTACAGGAGTGGGTACAAACAGCAATGGTGGGTGAACATGAAACTGGAAAACCTAAACTGGGCAGAGCTAAGAAAACAAACCAGAACGAAGATGCAGGGAGGTCCGGGGAAATACATACGGAGAGACGCAGGGAGACCGAGGGGAAACAACACAGACGAACCAGCAACTACTACGACAGAAGACACGACTTAAATACACTCAGAGAAACACAGGGAGATTA
Source organism: Neolamprologus brichardi (assembly GCF_056152115.1). Classification (NCBI taxonomy): domain Eukaryota; kingdom Metazoa; phylum Chordata; class Actinopteri; order Cichliformes; family Cichlidae; genus Neolamprologus; species Neolamprologus brichardi. The sequence continues at coordinate 3,826,484 of NC_142123.1, forward strand.
CACAAACTGAAAACACTCAATTAAGACGCAGACCTTCACAATAAAACAGGAACTTACACATGGAAGGACACAAACTAAGAAACGCGGACTTGATACAGGAACACACGGGCAGAACAGAGTAAACACTAATCAGAGGAAGAACAGAACCAACAATCACACTAATAGAAAACACAAAACGCTGGGTCAAAAGGACCCAGGACCATGACAGTGCCAGTGAAAGCCAATGCTTAGGTTTAGAAAGAGATGGTTTGGCTTAGATGCCTCTGGAAAATATGCTGACCCAATGTGTTGGCATGTAAGGTCAAGGGGTCGTTGACAAGGATCCGTATATTATGAACTGGGAATGAGACCCTTCCTACTGTTACTGCCAGCTGTACTTGATACGGAGTGGAACTATTTCTTTAACACGGCTAAATTAAACATTGGTAACATCTATTTAGTTTGTTAATATGTGTTCATCAGTCTTGGACAGAGCTGTAGTACATTGTCAAATGATGACGTTGGCACAGTAAAAAAAAAAGTCAACATATTCACTGCTGAAAATATAAAACTGAGCCAAAATAAATACTAAAAGTTTCACCTTTTATATTAAGAAATGACAGCGTTTCATTTCTGACATAAACAAATTAACTCTGGGTGCATAATGAGGTCAGAGGTCAGTGTGGTCAAGAGGTAATACTGCTCAGACTGTTTTTAATTTGCTCATCAGGGTGAGGAGAGAGGTGTGCAGATGCTTTACCCACTCTAATAAGAGATCAGGGTGGACTGCAGCTTCAGCATTGACCTGGAAACCAACCAGAACCAGATGTCTTCATACTATGTCATCACAGAACTGCCAGCTTTTCCCAATTAAAACAGCCTCTCTGTGGTAGCGAGGTGAGCTGCCTTCATGTCTGGCAGTGGTGGGTGGAACCACATCCATCAATGCGTAGAGCTCAGGTCAGCTGCAAACACATTTCTTTTCAGATTCGGACTCCGAATCATTTCTCCCACTAACTGCACACCTCTTTGTAAGCTTTCTGCTCTGCTATTCAAAACAAACTCCTCTCACCTCGGGGCGACAACTCAGGTCTCGCTCAACAGCACAAACCCACTCACCACCACAATTCTCTAGACGTTCTCCTATGGGCTATAAATCATCATTAGGCTTCCGATAAGGAATGATATTATAAAAGAAAGTGCATTTTCAGAGCACTGTAATGAAGCGAGAGTGGAGCAGTGGGTGGTTTCCCATTACCACCTATATGAGATAATGTGTTGGAGACTTGTCAGCTGAGATAGCCGTCCACTCACAAAACAAACGTGATTGATAATCTAAATTATTGCATCAAATTTACTGTAAAGAAAAAGAACAATTTCATATTTGCATTACCTGTTTGTTTTAGGGTTAAACTAACGAACACAGTGGCGATTTAACCTTGAGGCATTGTGAAAATGTGAAAAAACACCATGAGCATTAAAAACATCAACAAATACAAAATGCAGATGAGCTGAGTGCCCACAGAATGATAGTACTGCCTTCTCAGGGGGGAGTCCGGTGTACTGAATATCATTATATCCTTGCAGAGGGAGCCTTATTTACTGTTTGCTTCATGCTGGAACAGCCTGTTCCTAATAAAAATGCATTTCCATCACAGACAAAAACAACTCGAAATTGAAACTGTCAGGGGTATTTTGCTGATTTTATTTGATTCTATATGGCAGTGCAAAATACAAAGACTGAGAAGATAAATAACCCAGTCTACAACTAATAAAACTAGCGACTGTGCAGTTTAACTGCCTGTACACTAAAGTGACAACTGCCTAACCTAGAGAAAAAGGCTCGGGCCACCCGACATTCCTTTATATTTTATTTCCAAGGAGTTCGACATAATAATGTCATTTTGTCGTAGCACTGCGCTCTCAGTCATTTTACTCATTTTCATTGCATTTCTTGACCCTGAACATTTTCATATGAATGTTTAATAATCCACTTAACATTAACCTACTATTCATTAAAAAAGCACACATACACATAACAGACTACACCAAAAAAACTGATTTAAATCGTATCTTCAGGCACTTTGGCACTAGCAGCCTTATCCCGTTCCTTAATTAATGCATCTACTGTTCACTTACGTGCTGTTCAGAAAAAACATTTTAAAATAAGAAGCCAAAAGGGTTCAAGCAGACCTTTTTATGGATGGGAGAAAAGCCTGGTGTGAGCCAAATTACACAAGAACTAGAGTGAAAATCAACAGAAACAGGTTTGATGGAGAGAAGAATACAAAATGTAAATTTTTAAAATTTAAATCATTATATATGTATGGATATTTGGGTCTGTTTGAGGCTGCGTTTTACCCAGTGACGTTGGGGATGTTGTCAGAATTGATGGAACTGGGGGAATTAGGAACGCAGAAACCATCTGGAAAGTATCTGATTTGGCAATGACTGTATTTGTCAGCATGACAAAGATCCAAAATGCACTGTCAAAGCAATACAAACATAGAAAAACATCATCTTGATGGAACAAAAGGCAGCCAAAATCCAAAGAAGAGCTCCGATTGTCCTTAAAGAAACCTGGAGAACTTGAAGACTGCTTAAAGAAAATAAAAGAAAACTTTGGCTGTGTTGAAGAATACAGGTGGTCATATCAAACACTGACTTTCAAGCTCATTATAATACTTTTATACTGTATTTCCATCCATATACAGTGGGGCAAAAAAGTATTTAGTCAGCCACCGATTGTGCAAGTTCCCCCACTTAAAATGATGACAGAGGTCAGTAATTTGCACCAGAGGTACACTTCAACTGTGAGAGACAGAATGTGAAAAAAAAATCCATGAATTCACATGGTAGGATTTGTAAAGAATTTATTCGTAAATCAGGGTGGAAAATAAGTATTTGGTCAATAACAAAAATACAACTCAATACTTTGTAACATAACCTTTGTTGGCAATAACAGAGGTCAAACGTTTACTATAGGTCTTTACCAGGTTTGCACACACAGTAGCTGGTATTTTGGCCCATTCCTCCATGCAGATCTTCTCAAGAGCAGTGATGTTTTGGGGCTGTCGCCGAGCAACACGGACTTTCAACTCCCGCCACAGATTTTCTATGGGGTTGAGGTCTGGAGACTGGCGAGGCCACTCCAGGACTTTCAAATGCTTCTTACGGAGCCACTCCTTTGTTGCCCGGGCGGTGTGTTTTGGATCATTGTCATGTTGGAAGACCCAGCCTCGTTTCATCTTCAAAGTTCTCACTGATGGAAGGAGGTTTTGGCTCAAAATCTCACGATACTTGGCCCCATTCATTCTGTCCTTAACACGGATCAGTCGTCCTGTCCCCTTGGCAGAAAAACAGCCCCATAGCATGATGTTTCCACCCCCATGCTTCACAGTAGGTATGGTGTTCTTGGGATGCAACTCAGTATTCTTCTTCCTCCAAACACGACGAGTTGAGTTTATACCAAAAAGTTCTACTTTGGTTTCATCTGACCACATGACATTCTCCCAATCCTCTGCTGTATCATCCATGTGCTCTCTGGCAAACTTCAGACGGGCCTGGACATGCACTGGCTTCAGCAGCGGAACACGTCTGGCACTGCAGGATTTGATTCCCTGCCGTTGTAGTGTGTTACTGATGGTGACCTTTGTTACTTTGGTCCCAGCTCTCTGCAGGTCATTCACCAGGTCCCCCCGTGTGGTTCTGGGATCTTTGCTCACCGTTCTCATGATCATTTTGACCCCACGGGATGAGATCTTGCGTGGAGCCCCAGATCGAGGGAGATTATCAGTGGTCTTGTATATCTTCCATTTTCTGATGATTGCTCCCACAGTTGATTTTTTTCGCACCAAGCTGCTTGCCTATTGTAGATTCACTCTTCCCAGTCTGGTGCAGGTCTACAATTCTTTTCCTGGTGTCCTTCGAAAGCTCTTTGGTCTTGGCCATGGCGGAGTTTGGAGTCTGACTGGTTGAGGCTGTGGACAGGTGTCTTTTATACAGATGATGAGGTCAAACAGGTGCCATTCATACAGGTAACGAGTGGGGGACAGAAAAGCTTCTTACAGAAGACGTTACAGGTCTGTGAGAGCCAGGGATTTTCCTTGTTTGAGGTGACCAAATACTTATTTTCCACCCTGATTTACGAATAAATTCTTTACAAATCCTACCATGTGAATTCATGGATTTTTTTTTCACATTCTGTCTCTCACAGTTGAAGTGTACCTCTGGTGCAAATTACTGACCTCTGTCATCATTTTAAGTGGGGGAACTTGCACAATCGGTGGCTGACTAAATACTTTTTTGCCCCACTGTATGTGCATGTTTCCCAGCAAAATATAAAGAAATGAAGAGTGACTCAAGACTTTTGCACACTACTGCATTTCACACCATAATTAGAGGCTAAACTGGCTCATTAATTGATAAATCAGCCAGCAGCAACTGTGATGAGCCATTAATAACTAAACCTGTAGCACAATAATAACAATAAACCTTAACAGCCTTATGAATAATATATAAATGAATCTGATTCATTTATATATTATTCATTTATAAATGTATAAGCGAGGCTCAGACAAATGAATTTCCAGCCACAGTTTTATATGTTGTTCTCGAGGACGCGGACAAACAACATCATATTTATGACCCTGCGGGCAAATTGCCCAGGGTTGAAAAATGCATCTCTAAAACTGCTCATATTTATAACTCTATCTTTCAGCCATATCATGGCACATGTGACACCCATTTTGGTGTAACTATTCTGATCTCTTGATGCATACAATAAATCTCACAAGAGAAGGCTGATTTAAAGACACTCTGATCCAAATAAAAAGGCTGCTGCATTTCTGAGAGCTTTCAGCAGCCATAAACTATTTCAGTAGTGAGAATCAGTGTGTGGTTTGCGTGTGCCATTTAGCATCGAACTGAAAAGTCCACAGCTGTCGACTTGACCGGCCTGTCATGCAGTAAAAGGCTTTGGAGATTTCAAATAAATCAAAGTAGGTGGTAGTTTTCACGTAGTGCTTGGATAATCATTCCCACACTGACAGCCGCTTTGTCTGCTGCTTTCTCTGCAGTGCACTCTAAATGTATTTACTATACACCTTAGATTACCTCTACAGTGATCTGGGGCCGGTCTAATCTCTGCGACTGAGAAGAGAGAAAATATAGAGGGGAGGAGATGATCAAGGGGAGGAAGGTGAGCGGTGAGTTTAAAGAGGAGCACTGGAAGGATAGAAAAGCTGTCAGGTGAAGAAAGGACAGAGGGAGGGTGGGGGGGCTGCAATATTGAGCAAAGGAGATTAGAGACAGCACGGGGGAGGGAGAACAGAACAGCAGGAGAGAGCATGGGAGTACAGTAGGAGTGAGGAGAGGAAGACAGAGCCCGCCACAGGGAAGCACTATCCTATGAGTCATTCACAAATAGCTGGATCAGAGCCTGTGCAAGCCTGAGACTCCCTACTATGGTCTGGGGGATTTTAACAAAGAGAGATTGATCACTGACTTCTCTCTGGAAGAAAAAAAAAAGAAATAAAGAGAATAAAGTCTCTCTTAGTAAAGCCAAGGCTGTCTCATTGAAGCTCTTTTAAAGTGAAATATTGCAACGAGCGAATCAGTCCATGCACTGCAGTGCAGCGTTTTTTGATGACGCTCAGAAGCTCGCATGCTGACAACCCTGAACAATATTTAATGATTTTGTTTTGCACAAGTGACACAGCATGGCGTCTTTTTAAAATGTTGAAAAACTCATAATTTTAATGAACATTTGACTGGAAAAGAGAATCGTAAAACTATACAGTTCTCAAAATAATTGCCTTTATTTGTGTTTGAGTTTGGAAGCTTTTTACCTCTCCTCCCCAAATCCTTCTTTTCTGCCATTCTCTCCAGTCAACAAAGATGTTTTGCAACCACAGGGCTCAGTCTCATCCCTCTTACTCCCGCTCATCCTTGTGTGTTCACCCCCCTCCGAACACGCTCAGACACGTGCACTGCCATACCGCCACATGCAGAAACACTGGCACGGGCAACAGAAATAGCAGTAGACTGTGAGCGAAAAGATAACAGCCTCTGCTGCTGTGTGGGTGTGACACAGCTCTGCTTCATCATTCCAACTCTCTGCGACAGTCAGGGAAAAAGGGACTGAGAGAAATCACTATAAAGTGCAGAAACCAGTGGCTTTCTTATTTACTGTCTTGCTCTGCTGAAAGACTTGCAGTACTCTTCTGATGTCACCTATGCTGAGCTCCGAGTCTTTGAAGAGCTCCGGAAAACTGACAGATTCAGCATTTGAGACATTAAAGTGGAAATGAAATAAGGGCTACAAAATTTTTTCCGGAGGAGTCAGTTAAAAGGCCATCTTGTTGCTCACTGCTTTTGCCTGGAGGAAAGCCCTGTGTCAAGTCAAGCGGTCTGTCAAGCTGATAGGTTTGGTTTTACTTTCCTCTCCTCTGCTTCAGACATGAGCAGTCAAGTTGTAATGCTTGAGTGGGGAAGAGGGCTACCTCTGCATCATGGATGAACGCTTCTTTAAACCCACCAAAACCCAGTTTTGTGGAAAATGCATTCATTTTCATGTTAGCAATATTTCCTACTTCCATAGAAACAAGATAAGGAAAAAAAACTGCCTCCGATTATAAAAATTTAAGGCTCATTTTCTATTCGGGGAAGACTGAGAGGGCTGGATTCCACTGGGTGCTGTCCGTGGTGCTGAAAAGCAGCCACATACATAATGAGGTTGTCTAAGACTGTGATTTGCAACCAGAGTTATTTTTGCAGATGCCAAAAATATATCCACAGTGTGTGAGTACTATTTAGTGAGCAGGCATAAAAAACAAAACAACAGCAAAAATCAGCTGAAAGTAATGAATAACCTGCCTAAAATTAAGAAATGATTGAATATGCAGTTCAGCTAGTAAGGCTAAATGGAAAATTTGACAAGATCCACGCATATTTAATAACAAGCAATAAATAAGATCCACAATAGGTGGAAGAAGAGGTGTTAGATGTCAACGGAGAGGTCTAAAGGAGAACATCAGGCAAATCTTTGAAACGACAGCTGCAATCTAGAGCTGGCAGTCAAAACTGGAGCTCTCCTGCACCAGAGAGAAGCATTAAAAACAGCTGTATTACCTGCTGGCAAAGATCCCAGTAAAGCTCAGAAACCTTGGTGAACCTGGAAGCCCACACACACACACACACACACACACACACACACACACACACACACACACACACACACACACCAAAACAATGTTAACACTCCTGTCTGGTTCAAAGATTTCCCTCTACAACTGCAGCAGAGAGTCTGCAGGCAACAGATTCCTGTGATTTAGTGCTTTGATACTTAAAAACCAAAGTTGGGTGTACTAGCCGTCATGTACATTAACTTTTTTTTATTTGTGGGTCCTGAGGGTAAGTGGATTTTAGTGCCTGGTAAGAGTTGAAGAATGTACAAGGAGCGCTTGCTATAAATTACACAGCTGGATCATTCTTCTTTTCAGCACACAAAGAAAGGTTAAATACTCAAAGCCACGTTGTGATTCTGGGTGAACGACCTGGATCAGCAATTATTTCTGTATGTAAAAGAGACTATAGAGACTATGAACTAACCAGAGACGGTGCTAATCGGATTATTACTCTTAGTGAAATCATTGATTTGAAGGTGGGGCTGAGTGAATTGCAGAGGCCATGTCATTCTATTTTACTTGTGGTAAGAGAGCTTGGCCTTGCAGGTGGCAGTGTCTTCATGCTTTCCACTTTGAAGTAATGGTGTGTGTGAGGAATCCATTACTTTAGCTCTAATGCCCTGCTGCGATGTTTGTGGGGGTACGTGACACTCCATTTCCTTTCATTTCCTGGTCTCACTGCCAGAGGTTCAGATTCACAGTGTAAAAAAAAGTAAAAAATAAAGACAAAAAAACCCCGCTCCCTTCTTCTCCTTGGCCCAAATTATTGTTAGGATTTTAGTCACAAACATGTTTTTTACTATTTTGATATTTTGACCAGCGCACAGTCTTAAAATAGCATTGGTGCTGCAAGTGGGAGAAAAACAGGTTCACGTTAAATATGCAGAAATCTTGTGTTGTCTTGTCCTGATTGCATTTCAACCAATCTTAGGAGGACACAACTCTGCCCCCCTTACTGCCATGAAAAACTGCAAATGGCTACGAGCCAAGGCACTATAAGAGCTCGACAAAACAATCTGTTTCTCTCTGAATTTCTGGGAGTCCCCACGGGGCAGGTTGCATCCTGGTTATCCACAGAAAACTCATTCAGTGGTGCTGTGTTCCTCCTCTGTCAGCGGTGTAGCCAGCACTGATGGTGAGCTGTAAGCTCTGTGTACATTTACTTAACTACTGACCCACACTATGAATTTAAGGTTGATCATATACCTCGACAGAAAATAATTATTATACTTCTTTATTAAATTAAACTGATGTGAGTACTGTGACATGAAGACATTAAAAATTTAAATGATTATTTTGATTTTGACATATAATTCTGATTTTTTAAACTAACAAATCAGTTTATTTTGAAATCAACCAGGAGATTATCGTATGTAAAAAAACATAACCAGATTAGTTGCCTTGTTGAAAACAATTATGATAACCTAATGATGCAGAACAGCCCAGAGTGTTAGCATTTGAATAGCTGCAATCTTTGCTCTTCTTTCTTAACACGTTGCCACACTGAATTTGAAACCAAACAAAAGATACTACACTAAAGTGAAAAATGTCAGCTTTTACATAAACAGATTTTACACCAGTATAGGAGGAACACACGGTGCCTTTTAACACAGCAAGCCACTGGTTAGAGGTGCAATAGTCCCTGGAGAAATATTTTTTTGTCAAAGAAAATGATTAAATGAAAAATTCTGTGAGAAATATGTAGAGTCTGGGCTTTAAAAAATAGTTTTAAATTGGCAGCGCAACACCAAATTAAATTTATATGTTTTCCTCTGCCCCGCAGTGCTGTTTTCCCATCTAGATTATTTTGATGTGAGTTTCCAAAAATCCATTTGGTTATGAAAACAAATACATCCACCAACATGGTTGTGAGCAGCTTCATGCAGGAAAGTACGCTGCCCGCCCTTATCAGTTTAGAAGGAAAGGAAACTTTGACAGATTGACAGGAGGCAAACGTCAATGGCATCCCACTTGGCTGAGCTGTAATGTTAGTTAACTGCATGTGATGCATTTTCATACCTGAAAATATTCACAAGATGACTTTTTTTTTCTTTTAAATTATGATTAAAAATCGTAACTTTTTGGTTCTTTGAGCAAATGGCATCTAGTTCAATGCATTGAAGAGAGGGCACGCATTCTGCTTTTGGCTCCTCCTTTTAAGGGTCACAGTAGATCATCTGTTTTTATGCCAGATGCCCCTCCTGAAATAGATTCTCATGTATCTTGAATAAGAAAGTGCACTGGAGTGCACTGTTTTAGGACCCCTTGTGACTAGGTTACAAACATTTCTGCAGCTGATGTCGCCAAAACAGGGAAACTTACTGCAAAACAATGTAAACATTTAGAGGAAAGACATGCAAGTTTAGCTTTTTGGGGTGAACTGTCCCTTTAAAGTCACAGAGTACAGGACCTTTAAATATGATAGTAATCCAAGTGGAGAGAATTTTTATACTGCTGTATTAATACTTTTACTTAAATAAAGGATGTGCACAATCAGCTAGTGGTCGTAATAAACATCTATCTGCACACAGTAAGGCCCGAGCGGCCCTCCCTCCTCCACACATGCTGCTAAACACCATGCAGGAGCTGGTCATTCATCCTTTTTGAGCACATGAGGAGACTCCTGTTGGCTGCTCATGTCAGCCTGACAACCCGCTGATGGTGACTTTACGATGTCGCAGTGTGACACCTCAGAGATTTCTGAACTTCACACAGAGACGACATTTTATAAGGCACTTTTTTTCAAAGTCAGCCTAATGGGACGTGTTAGTGTCACAGCCAACAACAACAAGAAAAAAGAAATGTTGATATAACTGGATAGGATGCACTTTTTTTTTGAGCTATTGCACTGCTCATTGTGCTGTGCTGCAGAGTTTGAAGAACACTGCATCACACTTTTTATTTTGAGTTTTTGTTCCTTTTCTGTGTTCTTTGGCAGTTTTATATGTGGTCATGTAAATATTACTGTGGTTTCAGTTTAACACAAACCAGCCTCTTGGAGAGTGGATTTTGGTTCAGCTGAAGTTTCTTTAGTCGATGTCTTCCCTGTGTTATAGAGAAAAAAGACAACAACAACAAAACAGATAGGCCTCCAAGACACCATTGTGTTTGGTACTTAAAAGGAAGGACATCTAGTCCTTCTCTGCAGTCAGTGCAGTGTGCAAGCTTCTCTGTAGGAACATGGAAAGGACTGAAACTAGTCGAGATTTGGCTTTCACAATAAGAGCGCTGCAGGAATCTGGTATCTTTTAGAGAAATGGTCTGAATGCCAACTGCAGTCAAATATTTTTTGTGACTATCAAACTTAATGCTCATTAATATAAAACAGAGAGTGAAAATTGGGATTTTGTTCAAAAACACAATTCTATTCATTTTAATATATAAATTAAAAAACCTTCAAACCACGTTTAAATGACATAAAGTAAAAACAGCTGTTTTTTTTTTAACAAACTACTGCCATCTTAGGGAAGAATAAGAGCACTGCAGCAAGAAACAGCTGGGGAATATTTAGCCTACATTTACACATAATGCTGAAAATCTTTGTGCTACAGTTTGTGTAGTAAGTTATCTTAAAAAGTGCAAATTAACATGTGCTCAGTGAATAACAACTTTAAATAATTTTGATATTAACAAAGAGATTTACATTAGACAACAGAAGACAAAAATTGTGTTGAATCAACAGAAATGGAATCTTGTGTAAATATTTTATTAGTATTATTTTGTGGCTTTATTAGCAAAAATTAAGTGAGGAGGAAATTATGACATTCACAAAAAAAACAAACAAATAAATTTGTTTTTCTCCTGATGTAGTTACATCCATAACTGGAGTTCCTTTGACTTTATTTCACAAGAAAACAACCTCTCTAAAGATAAATGCTTTCCTTTATCAAACATGTGGTTTTAATACATGTTTGGTTTTTTTTGCATGAGCCCCAAAGGTTGATTCTGTTCATGTGGATGTAGTGTTTTCAGTGGGAGAAATGTTTTGTCACCCATGCAAGTGACTTCTTCAGTCTCAGCGCACTGCAGGTGCCGTATAAACCGTTCATTGCATAATGACAAACTAGCCCACCGAATGAACAGTGAGCTGTGAGGCCAGTTCTTCGATCATTAGTATGCAAATTGTCATGACCTCTGATCAAACAATCACTGACAAGTTAGCTCTTCTGTGTTGTGCCTTTCGCTTCGCCAGAGGAAATGGAAATCCTCCTGTCACTTAACAGCGTACGCTACATTACTCCCTTTGCGTCAGGGGACCCGATCTTTAGGGTGGACCAGTTTTTGGCGCAGAGTGTTTTAGGGTTTAAAAACTATGGAGACGCTGTGTTTAGAAAAAATGCGCCTCAACTGTTCCGATACTCCTGTCACATGAGGGATCACTAAGGGTTTCTGCTTAGGCAGCGGTTGTCCTTCTCTCCTGGATCAGGAATTTATTGAACTGATTATTCTGGCACGTGGACATTTTGGTCCACAAAGATGACATTTTATTAAACCTTGTGTTACTTTTTCACAGCTTTTGTATTGCTAAAATGTTACTGTTCGCTTATCACTCAGGCAGGCTGATTGATCAGAGTCAGATTTGACCTTTAACATTGCAACTTATGTTCAGAAAACACACGGTGCAGGGTACAGCCAAATTATGAACCAGAGAAAGCCTTTTAAGCCTCTATGGTTCAAAGTTTCTGCCTAAAACACAAACCATATTATATTTACTATTTAAGCTCAAGAGATTCATCATTTCTGTTCTCTTAAAGGTTGCTTCACTGTCAGAGTGGGCTGTTGAACGGTCACAGGAGGTGACTATAACGTACACAGCTTGTTTATTGTTGCAAACAGTGCTGCTAACTTGCTTTGTTAATTGAGTTGATCATTTTCTAAAGTGTTGGGGTGAAAATGGATTCCTTATGTCACCTGATAGGACGTTAAATTAAACATAAAACAGAAGCTTAAATAAAAAAAATGAATCTGGTATCAAATTCTCTCACATGTAATTCTAATCCTGAGACTTAAAACTAATTTTCCAGCAAAATCCACAAACTGTACAGATTAGGGCTGCTCGATTATGGCAAAAATGATAATCACGATTATTTTCACTGAAATTGAGATCTCGATTATTTGACGATATTTATTTAACAATAACAATGTATTGAATAATGACTTTAAAGATTGTCAAAAAATAATATAGTGTGCAAATACTGATAACAGCCCTAGTACAGATTGAATAAAGATTTGCTTGTGCTACCAAAAACATTAAAAAAACAAAAAACAGTAACTAATACATGTTCACATTTAGAAAAAATGTTTATTCACATGGATGTTAAGTTGCATCACGCAGCATCGGTGGTATCCACGAGCAATAATTAAACTAAATTGGGATGCATACCAAAAAAAGGGAAAAAAAGTGCTCAGTAAGCAATAACATGTGGCTGATATCTTAATTTACAAACAAGGACACAGGAGTGAAACTAAACTATAAACAGTGGTGTTTACAGAGAAACTGAGAGTGGCCCATGGTGCAGTGCGGTTTCTTAACACACATCCACAGTTTGGTATAGATGAAGCACATACACCCAAAGAGTGAAAATGACCAACACATAATACTGAGAATGTGCCTCAGCTTTGTCCATACAAAAAGTCACTGATTAGTTTTCCCGACCAACAAACAGATAAAACGTCTTCCAAATGAGAAATAATTATTTTCTGTCAATCTTATACAGAAAAATGCAAACGTGAGGGCAAAGCTTACAGAAACAAAACAAAAACCATCACTTCACTGTTCCTGCTCAATAGTCCAGGCCACACCAACAACAACAAAAAAAGAATAGAAATAGCACAAGGACTTAAAGCGCAGGAACAAGTAGGATAACTGCTTTAAAGTGCTTATGATGACACAAAAATACAAAAAGGCCTCTAAAAGAAGGCAAAAGCTTCAACCTCAAAATCACCACAAACAAAAATCAGTCTGAGAGGTCATTGTCTTTTGAACACTGTAAAGGTGAAGGGGTAAACTGCTGCACAAAACTTTTCTGCAGGAGGCCGCAGCTCTTAAAGTCCTCCTCTGAGAAGGGGAGGTTCTTTAAAAGTCTGTTTTCAAGCTCCTCTATATACGCATAGTTCAGCAAAGCCAGTGGGCTGGATGAAGCACGGGAATCATTATCAGGGCTGTTCTGAAATAATGTCACGCTGTCGTTCTGATCAATCCCGCAGTGCTGACTCATGGCATTCTCAATTGGCAACGTGTGGTTGTTCTCACACCCACTGTGCTGGTTATTGATTATTTTGGCACTTGTTTCCAAAGACAACGTTGTGGTCACACTGGGCTTCAAGCAGGCATTGGTGTTTGCCAGAATCTCCACTGGAGAGAAGCGGCTCGGTGCGATTTCGCTCAGTGGCGTCGACCCTTCCCTCGCTCTTTCTTCTCTGACTGTCTGGACGATGTTGAGGTTCCACACATCTCCAGCCCCTGTTCCATTTCTGCTGGGAGTGAGCTCTTTGCTCAGGTCCAGGAGAATAGAGTTAGAATCCTTTTCACTACTTTCTGTTTCTGTCTCTTCCCCAGATCCATCCAGCTCCACACACTCTGCCTCCCAGGCTTCTTCACATGACGTCCCAGATCCCCTTACAGGAGACTCAAATACCACTCCTTTAGGAACAAGAGGATGGAAGTGTTTGCGGCGAAGGCTAGTGTATGCTGATGAGCAGAGTTGGCTCTCTGGCTCTCTCGACATGTAGTGTCGGACTGACTCTGGCACCAGGATTTCATGGCGTTTTTTGTGAGGGAGTAAGGCAGAAAGACTTCCAGGTACACATTTCCCTACAATGGGTATAAGGCAGGTAGGTTTAAGTGCTGAGACAAAATCCTCCAGCTCTTGGTAGGAGGAGTGATCTGAATAGGGTACTACATGGACATAAGGGTGGAAAGAGATCAGCGGCCTGCTGGTGGGCAAGATGGCCAACGTTGGTTGTTCTTTGTTCCACTGGTGCAAAGCAGAGGCACAAATCTCTGACTGGTCCACAGCTCTGATACGGCCGGCCCCTGGCTCAGTAGTGAAGACATCAGGCAGCTCCAGAGCTTTAAGGGTGTCCATTCTCTCAAAGCTCACCTCAATCCAGGTTTTAAATTCCATCGCCAGCTCCAATAGCAGGGACTCTTTACCTAAGGAATAAAGGCCTGCAAGATGGAATAATAAGAATAACAAGAAAACTTTAGACCTGCAATAACTGACCTTTTTTTAGCTACTGAGAATCAGCAGGAACAAGCTGTGAACACAGGAATGACAAATCATCACCTTCTAAGCTGAGGGTGTGAATTAATAGCTTTGAAAGTGAGACAATGGGTTTATCAGAAATCTGAGGAAGAGCTTTGTGTTCAAAATATCGCACAGCTACAAAAATAAATCCTTCTTTTCAGTCCCAACATTGATACTGATATTGCTGTTTTTGTTAATTTTACATGTACTGTTGTCAGACACACCCTTTGGCAAAGATGCGACTCTTGTGTATGTAACATCAGCTTTTGTCCCCTAATGGTGGTGGTGAGGCTAAGGTTCCTATTAGTGCTGTCAGCGTTAATACGACGTTAACACCACAACATTAACGCGGCAAATCCCCGTTAGAGAGTTAACATGGATCGGCCCTGGCGAGGGCTGCACGGCATCAACACACGTGCAGCCCTCGACGGGGCCGATCAGTGTTAACTCTCTAACGGGGATTTGCCGTGTTAATGTTGTGGTGTTAACGTCGTATTAACAAGATTAATAATTAATTAATTATTTAATCTTTGTCAGCATATACACCCAATAAAAAAAAAACCCAAAAAAGTCATTTATGCACAGTCACAATACAGTAACTGACAGGGCTGCAGCAAGCTGTTTAAACTGACCTATGATAACATTGTGGCTGGGGTGGCTGCGAATAATCTCCTTAATCTGTTGAGTGGCTCGCTGTCTTGATGGCAGGGTACGGTTGGGGTCACAGTTAGTGTTGTCCAGGTACAGCACATCTATAGTGGCGTAGGTCCTTAAGCACGGCTCACGCAGCATTGAAGGAGTGTATCTGAAGTCGCCTGAAATAAATCGGCGCGGAATGTTAATTTACGTGATACCAAAAACTTGAGAAATTAAATCCAACAGGACACAACTTGAGAAATTGCATTTTTCTATGTCTGAGAAGCGTCAGAGAAACAGACCAGTGTATAGAATGGAGCCAAAGTAGCCTTCGAATAGAAACATGACAGCCCCTGGACAGTGGTTGGCATCTATCAGTGTCACCGTGAGCCTCTCCTTGCCAATATCATCCAGTGGGAGTAGGTATGGCTCACCCACTTCTAAAGGATGGATCCACTGTTCTTTCACCTAAGCAAAAATGGAAACATTCAGAGGAAAACCAAAAAACATCAAAACCTTATAAAAGACTTTGGTGCAACAGAATATCTACTGCTCCAGATTACGGTCAGATTTAGTCTGAAATACAAAATTATCCACAGGTTACACTACTCAACGGAAAGACTTCACATAATGTACCCAGACTGCTCCCCCCTCTGTGAAAAATGTATGATACATTATGGAAATCTGTTACATTGTTTTGCACTTTGAGGTTTTTGGTGTGACATTTTTACTTACTTGTCTAATATTTTTAAGAGTAAGATTGAGCCAAATCCGATAGTAATTATCTTTGGGATCTCCAAAGAAACACAAAATTTACAACACTCTCAAAAAAGGTTTATGTCATATGCATTGATTATTGCAAAGAAACTGATCCTGCAGCTTTGGAAAGGCAAAGAGACCCCTGTATTAAAGACGTGGCTTACAGAACTTACAAATACTCTTCATCTTGAAAAAATAAGATATACCATGAATGATAATGTAAAAGACTTTGAATTAATCTGGCACCCTTTACTTATATACCTTGGGAAAATATAAACTTTCCTTTTTTCTGGCAGTCGGGGGATTGGGGCCCATAGTGTTTTTTTTTGTTGTTGTTTGTTTGTTTGTTTTGTTGTTGTTTATTTGTTTGTTTTGTTAGCTTAGAGAAAAAAGGGGCATACGCTCTATCAATTTGTAACAACCATGATACTTGCTCCTAATAATAAAAGATATTTGAGATTTAGCCTGAAACACGTTTAAGGTTGATAAAAGATCAAAGTTTGGAAACTATAGAAATAACACACCACTGTTATTGTATATTTTGTGTAGGGTTGACATGTTGTGCACTCAGATCAGACATGCTTGTGTTTATAACCTGGCAGTATTGAATGTTTATGTGAGTTACTGTTGCCTCCTATAAGTGTGAAACTCCTCTGACATCAGCAAGGCATTTTTGCCCAGAGAACTGCCGCTCACTTAATGTTTTCTATAAGTGTGCATACTATAGCTGTCCACTGCAGGGCTGAGGGTTTGACACTTCATCTGTCAAAGTGTCCTTGGTACAGAACATCTGCCTTTTTACCTGCTGCTTCTGCTTCTGTGTCGGGCTCTACAGTAGCCAAACACCGTTACCGTTCTTTATGTTCCAGATATTTCATGACCAAAACTCCAGCTTCTTGGCTATAGAAAATCATGTAGCTGGATAATCATTAATCATACCTGTGCTGTACCTCCGGTGTGTTTGGCCGAGCCAATAGCTCTAATTCAATAATTAAACGTTTTAGATCCCGTGCAGCACTGCTGCTACACTCAAACATGCATTTGTTTCTTTATTTTTAATGACTACACCCTCCCTTACCTGCAGCTTGAGTTTCAACAAAGTGGCGGTTGTGGGTGAGCAGTAGATGGGGCGATTGCTCCACGTGGACGTCAAACCTGTCGTGTGGTCGCTGTGCATGTGGGACAGAAAAAACAGCCGGGTACCCGGACACTTCCGCACATGCCAGAAGTCCACGGCCAGCGGCGTGTGGGGAATGACTTTCCCGTTTGCGGGCATTGTTATTGCCACCGCTCGAGGTCATCCAGCTGTGTGGTCAGTCGATAGATGTCACGAGTTTTTCGGCTGTGGCCAGCTGTTAGAGACTAATTAAGGTAATAGTTGGGAGATTGACGGACAGTTAAGGTTGTCACAGAGCAAACTGCGTATTAAAATGTCAGCAGAAACACAACAGCGTGCTGACATAAACAAAAAAACAAAACCCTTCACTGGCGTCTGGCTAACGGAATCGCTAAATACAAATTTAACACTCGTTACTAAAGGCTACATACTTTTTTTTTTCGTATTGACCTCTGATTTTAGGTTCAGAAAATCTTCAGCCCAACCTTGAGCACCTTAAACAGCTGGCCGGTCGTTACATTTTCACAGTTGTGGTGCTAACAGCAGCTGTTAAGCCCCGCCATTTCTGTTTTCAATTTAACGCTCAACGCCTCCTTTTCCTTCTTCTTCTTTGTTTTTTTTATTGTAGCAATCATGCTGCATATCTACAATACTGCCACCAAAAGGCGGCACTCGGCTGGATCCATATAAAAAAATAGAAACACCCAACCCCCCTCCAGCAATAGCAGTCACCTCAATATGCTTTATGATGTAAGGCAAACACTAAAAACTTACAATGTTAAAGAGAAAAACCTCATCGAGCAGCACTTGGGGACAGTGGAAAGAAAAAAATAATGAAATTCCTTTTTATAGGAAGAAACCAAGGATGTAGCAAATCAATTTCAACAATATCCATCTTTAAAACTGTATTTGTAAATCCCTAAAAATATATATTCAATACAGGAGGCTACCAGAAATACACAAAGTAAGTAAACTGTTGTAGTATCCACAAGATGGCGCCAATAGAGAGGAAACAGTCGCTTCATGGCAACCTTGCAGGGCATTTATTGTGTTTCTCATATTTTACGAGATTATAAATTGATAGAGAAGAGCGCTTGATTATTTCCTAAATATATTAAAGCTTTAAACAATTCTAGCGAAAAAAAAAAGAAAAAAGAGAGAGATATACTGAAGAGTGTTTGGATGATGGATTGATTCCCCTCTGAAACCTTCGAGACTTACTTACTGTATCTAATGTATGACTATATATATGTAACACTCATAAAAATCATCATCCCAATATGCATTATTTGTTATATACATTGAGAAGGGGGTACTACTAAATGGGGTCATTGCTATGGTGATGATAGGAATCCACTGTAGCGCCCCACCCCCCGCACCTCTCCACCCTTTTCCTTTGCACGCTGTTCACTTTTCAGGATAATACCTGGGACTGCTGCGCATTCCTCTCTTATCACGCGGCGTGAGTTCTCTTCCCATACAGGAGCGCATTAATCACATGCTGCTTTACAGTTAATTATATCGCCCCCAAATGCACACCGGCGCACGCATGCGCCCACTCTGCAAGGATTCAGTGGAACCCCTGTTACTATTCACTTCACATCTTTGTGATGGTTCCACAGCGGGAAACTGTAACTAATAAAGATTTTGTCCCTGATGCGCAATAGATGTGTTTATTTTGGGGTTAATGCTGCTCTACGTTCACACCTCCAGCTGCAGTGTTAAAACAGTGTCCAGAGACAAGTAAAATATTGATAACAGGACAAATATTTCTCATAGATATTCTAAGTATAATTATGCAGCTGTGCATAAATAAACAGCAACGCACATAATTAAATACCTTAAATAACGCTAGAACATGCACAAAACCACCGTGCCTTGTTGTGATTCTTCAGATATTATAGGAATGTCAGTGCAGGAAGAAGATTAAAATCAGCAGCTGTTTACATGTATCAAGCCAAAGGTTGCTGAGGTCAGCAGGAGCTGTCTTTCCTGTCATGGTGTTCTGCAAGAAGAAGAAAAAACCAAACAAACAAAAAAAACAAAAGTGCTGTCAGACAGTACCAGTGATGCTTCAAAAGCAGATGGCTGCACAGTCTGCGATCTGCCACTGCTGTTTTTAAAAGGAATGCTTTACATCTAACACATTCTCTTGGCTAATTTCAGTGTGCAAATGTCCCCACATCCTTTATTCCTCTCTAGCAAATGCTACTTAGATTACTTAAATTAATACAGATAAAAAGATGTAAACCAACGTGATGTTTTTTGGCAATGACAACGATGATTAAATGAGATTCGGTGGTCCCATAAAAGTTTTTCTCTTAATTCTCTAGTTTTTTTCCTAAATATATAACCATCCCCACCGGAATAAAGACCAGTGTGATCTATTTTTATTACCCCCATTCATCTGAGTCAACAAATTTGTACAGTCAGACTCAGTGGCGATGGCGGCTTATGTCTCTTTCCCTTCTGGGATGATGCAGTGGTGCTGCACACACACTCTCCCTGCTGCAGAGATATTTACAGACATGTGTGATGAGCTAAAAATGTCCCTCGGGGGCTAAGAACAAGTTGCAGGCTAGAAGAAGCTGGTGAGGACACATATCCTCATTTTGGCAGCCTCTCTCACTTATTCCATCTGTCTTTCTCTGTTTATCTCTCACCGTCTCCCTCCTCCAGTCTCTGCGCTCTTTGTTTCATTTTCTCTGCTTCAGCCTCTGCCATTCCATCATCAATGGGGTTTCAAGGGTCACACCTTTTATGCTGTCATTGTGTGACATAAAAACAGTGTCATGATACCACAGTACAGTAGCGTGATTGCTGTCTAGTCCTCTTTACCCTGTGTGTTGAGCACTACCTTCTTATCCACACTGCTGTATAACACCTATAGAGGTGGAGAAGCTGCACCACAAAAGCACTATTGTTTCTCCCCTCATGTGAATCGATCAGTTCAGTTTATTGGACTTTCAGGAGTGAGCTGAGAGGTGTGGCATGTAGTCAGCATGGTGGAAATCACCCACGGATCAGCTAAGGGTGCAGTTTTAGGGCCGCATAATGCACAGCCGTGATTCGTAGCTTACTGTCATTGCAATGCTGCATACAGAGAGAAAAATGACTCTAATTTTCATCCCAGAGAGCTCCAAGTGTTTTAAAATGTCTTTTTATATGATGCAGGGATATGAAAAAATCCTCAGCAGTGAGGATTAATATACAGTGGGGCAAAAAAGTATTTAGTCAGCCACCGACTGTGCAAGTTCCCCCACTTAAAATGATGACAGAGGTCAGTAATTTGCACCAGAGGTACACTTCAACTGTGAGAGACAGAATGTGAAAAAAAAATCCATGAATTCACATGGTAGGATTTGTAAAGAATTTATTCGTAAATCAGGGTGGAAAATAAGTATTTGGTCAATAACAAAAATACAACTCAATACTTTGTAACATAACCTTTGTTGGCAATAACAGAGGTCAAACGTTTACTATAGGTCTTTACCAGGTTTGCACACACAGTAGCTGGTATTTTGGCCCATTCCTCCATGCAGATCTTCTCAAGAGCAGTGATGTTTTGGGGCTGTCGCCGAGCAACACGGACTTTCAACTCCCGCCACAGATTTTCTATGGGGTTGAGGTCTGGAGACTGGCTAGGCCACTCCAGGACTTTCAAATGCTTCTTACGGAGCCACTCCTTTGTTGCCCGGGCGGTGTGTTTTGGATCATTGTCATGTTGGAAGACCCAGCCTCGTTTCATCTTCAAAGTTCTCACTGATGGAAGGAGGTTTTGGCTCAAAATCTCACGATACTTGGCCCCATTCATTCTGTCCTTAACACGGATCAGTCGTCCTGTCCCCTTGGCAGAAAAACAGCCCCATAGCATGATGTTTCCACCCCCATGCTTCACAGTAGGTATGGTGTTCTTGGGATGCAACTCAGTATTCTTCTTCCTCCAAACACGACGAGTTGAGTTTATACCAAAAAGTTCTACTTTGGTTTCATCTGACCACATGACATTCTCCCAATCCTCTGCTGTATCATCCATGTGCTCTCTGGCAAACTTCAGACGGGCCTGGACATGCACTGGCTTCAGCAGCGGAACACGTCTGGCACTGCGGGATTTGATTCCCTGCCGTTGTAGTGTGTTACTGATGGTGACCTTTGTTACTTTGGTCCCAGCTCTCTGCAGGTCATTCACCAGGTCCCCCCGTGTGGTTCTGGGATCTTTGCTCACCGTTCTCATGATCATTTTGACCCCACGGGATGAGATCTTGCGTGGAGCCCCAGATCGAGGGAGATTATCAGTGGTCTTGTATGTCTTCCATTTTCTGATGATTGCTCCCACAGTTGATTTTTTCACACCAAGCTGCTTGCCTATTGTAGATTCACTCTTCCCAGTCTGGTGCAGGTCTACAATTCTTTTCCTGGTGTCCTTCGAAAGCTCTTTGGTCTTGGCCATGGCGGAGTTTGGAGTCTGACTGGTTGAGGCTGTGGACAGGTGTCTTTTATACAGATGATGAGGTCAAACAGGTGCCATTCATACAGGTAACGAGTGGGGGACAGAAAAGCTTCTTACAGAAGACGTTACAGGTCTGTGAGAGCCAGGGATTTTCCTTGTTTGAGGTGACCAAATACTTATTTTCCACCCTGATTTACGAATAAATTCTTTAAAAATCCTACCATGTGAATTCATGGATTTTTTTTTCACATTCTGTCTCTCACAGTTGAAGTGTACCTCTGGTGCAAATTACTGACCTCTGTCATCATTTTAAGTGGGGGAACTTGCACAATCGGTGGCTGACTAAATACTTTTTTGCCCCACTGTAGGTAACATGCAAGCTGCAGGGCTGAAAACCCTCATTAATTGTCTATCAGGAGAAGCTGGGACATGGTCAATATGTCAGCCATACTAGAATTTAATCAAAACAGCATTTTTTTCCCCTGAAAAGGGAACAAACAGATACGGGGGCTAAAGAAAGAATAAGAATACGAGCCGTTTGATAAATGCACAAGAAACATGCTGTAACGCCAACGTGCTTTTAGACTCGTTTTATTGTGCACAGCCCCCACATGCACCCGACTAAATACTTGAGAGCGGTTTAAGATGGTGGTGAGATGAGTCAAGCATTGTTTACTACACTGACGCTGCAGTTCCTTCTTTGTGCTGTACTGAATTTGTGTAATGTTGCGTGTAATAGGCTATTTCTCCTTACTACCAGCACATCAAGTGTTTATGCACTGAGCAATAAGCGAAAGATTGAATGATAAAATGAGAGTTTAAAGATTTGGCACAATTTATGCAGAAGTAGACAGATTTGTTTGATGGAGAGATCCTCTTGTTGTCCCACAGGAAGATTAACACTGACAACTGACTGTCAGCTCCTCAAAAATACACAGCCAACGAACACATAATTTTTCTCCACAGGATGAAGACGAGTGTGATCATTCAGGAATCTGATTTATATACACAGCAACATGTTCCGCATGACCGGCTTGCTGCTGAGATGACAGATTTTCAATTGCTTCCAAGTCAGCGCTGTTGACTCCCAATATTATGCCTCTCATGTAAATTGGGACAAGATTTCATAGATTTCCTGTTTAGGTTAAATTGTCCTGTGGATATCAAGAAAAAAAGGGATTTTCTTTTTGGAAGCTCTTTTCCTTCCTGCGTTGGAGAACTATTATTGTAGGTAATTTACTGAAATGGCTTATGCATCAAATGATGGGTGTGAAGCAAATTTGCAGTAAAAGCATAATTTACTCGCAAGGGGGAAAAAAACAATCGTACACAAGCACAAGAAACTGGATTTAAAGTGAGAAGCTTCAGAGAAAGGTGAGTTCAGAGACCATCATTCTGAATTAGTTTAATGGACATGAATGTAACTTTTACTCTTCACAGATGTCTCAGCTCTAAAGATGGGCTTTTCTTTGCCAGTGGTGCCCTGCACACCAAACCATAATAAAAGACATGATAAATAATTGATCAAAAAGGCCCCAAAGAAACTTCAATCACAGGGCTGCCATATACTTTAGTGAATCAATGTGCAAGACAAATGGGGTGTTTGCTCGTGATTTAGCAAAGTGCTTCCCATGTGCATAATGCATGTATGGCACAGTATAGCACAGAAAGGGCTGAATTTACTGCTCATCCAGCACTGAGCAATGTTTGCAGTAATTCTGCCCAGTGGGAATAGACAGAAGAAGGACTCTGTTGTGATTGCTGTGTTTGTGCCTGCAGAACTGGGGTGTTTTGTTGATTATTTGCTTAGAGAAACTTCAGAGGAACTGGCACTGAGCAGCTGCAGAAAATGGGGTTAACCTTGTTTATACCTATTACTACAGTCAGGCTGGTAAAGCATGCAAACGTCAGAACAATACTTTACCCTGCTGGTAATGAGGCACCAGAGCGTGCACGCGAACATGCACACGCACACACAATCACAGTGGGCCTGAAGCTCAGTCAAGTGTGTTAAGTTGATGTGAGTATCCCTGTGACAGGAGCTTAGTATACAGTTTACTGAGAGATGAAAAACACCCGGTTGGTAAAAATCCAGGAGCCAGTGTTTCAGTCTATAAGGCTGTGAGTAACTACTCCTCA